>NW_024062389.1:412500-1012500 GCF_006381635.1 Hibiscus syriacus
ATTATAATGAAATAGGCCACCATTTTAGGGTATGAGGTGAGAGACCCTCATAAAGCTTGAGTATACCAATTGCTCTGGCTAGTCTGAGAGGGGGAAAGCAAAAGTAAATGGCTAAGAGATCGCCTCCTAGGAACTTATCTAATCTCATATTTTTCTTTGGCAAAATGACCAAAGCCCAAAGCAAGCTTGCCATTAGAAATTCCAGTGTCTCATAAAGGCAAGGGTATCTTGGGATTTCAAATGAAGTTGGGTATTTTGATCATGATGACCAAACAAATTATACCCCCAGACCACCAATGTGTTAAACATGGACCCAGCATGGCAACCAGAGATGGTAGTTTGAACCCCATCTGCCGCATCATAAAGTGTCATTGCTGAATTGGATATCAAGTCTCCAAGTGAGTTGCCCCATGCAAGGACAGTGAGCCCCAGAACTGAAGGACTACTCCCCACGATATTCCCAAAGGATATCAAAAAAGATACCAGTTCCTCGGTTGTAAAATATGTCTAGGCCGCACTCATTAGAAACCCTCCAATGAGACAGGGTAATTGGCATCTCTTTGGTGGGATATATTTCTTGGTGGTGACAAATGCAAGGTTCCCTAGCACCATTCCAACCAATCCTACAATCATATAGGTTACCAAACTGGTTTTGGAACCCATGTTTTTTTCCTTTTGAGAATTCCGGAGTTCAGCCAACATTAGTGGTGCTAATGTAAATGAAATGACTGCATATGGCTTGGACCATCTCTCCTCATTGATAACTAGAATTGTAACCCCCTAGACCCGGTCTAAACATTAGACCCAAACCTAAGCAGTCACATGTCCCATTAAGAGATTTCTTTATTTTTAAAACAACTTATAAAACATTAGAGATAATACGGAACAAAATATCGATAATACAAATACATCCAAAACGATAGCAAAATACATGTCACCAAACACAACTGAAAAACATATAGAGATATATGTTCGTACAAAATAAAGTAGTCGATCTCCCCTGATGCCAAATCTGCTAGCTTACTATCTGCTGTTATCTAAAAAAGGGTAAAAACTATAGAATGAGCTAAAAAGCTCAATGTGCTCTATAGAGTATATAAAAAAACATACAGATAAAATCTTTCAATAAAATATGTTTATGCACATGTTTTTATTTTTAAAAATGAACACTACCCCCATCCGTTCACATCATAAATGTGTAGGTTTCACAGAACCATACACCCAACCGCATATGCCATTTAGACCCTGAGCATAAAGCCGAGGAGTCTACAGATAATCTTCCTCCAACAATACCCCTAATGAAAATATTAAACATGAATGTATTCAAGTGAAAACAATGATTAATCTCTTAAAACATAAAAATTATTTCATGCTTGGAAACCATATACGGAAAATACGAAAATCAGAATTCAAATCAGATATATATGGTAATTCAGATGTCATATAATCATATTTCAGAAATCAGTATACAATACCTTACTCCAGGAATCATATCGGAATATGCGTAAATCAGATATCAAATACTCAGTATTCAGATGAATATTTTAAAACATTAATGTAACACTGTTAGGAAACACACCTGTAACAATATGAGAAATCAGATAGGGAAGCCTACTACTGGGTTTGTCAATCACGCTCTGCTGCAGCGCTAGATCCTACAAATTAGAAAAATCCATATTGGAATCCCAATATAAATAATCTTAACCTTTATTAAAATAATTTACGGAAACCTACCGGTAGTTCTCATAGTACGCAGTTCGGGCTGATCTGACGAACGGACAACACCGGACCTAACTGATCCTCGCTCAGGTAAAACAAGATTACCTTCATAAAATATCTTACTGAATTAATTCCATAACCATATCTCAAATAAATAATCAAAAATGTTAAAATACTAAGCCTTTTGGGTTCATAAGCTCGATTCGGGGATTTTGATTCAGAATTTGGCAAAACGGACTTCGGAATCAGATTCAGAACGTCGAAAAACATAAAATATGACCTTCCAAAAACTTAAATTCTTGGTCAAAGTCAAAGTCAACTGGTTGACTAACGATTTAGAGACTTTTCGAATTTAGAAAAACGGACACCAAAAACAGATTCGGGACGTCGAAAAATGTCATAATAGGTATATTCAAAAAAGGTCAACGGCCGTTTAATTGTCGGTCAATGCCGGTCAAAGTTTTGGTCAAAGGAGGTCAACAGACGATCAACCATTTTACACAATTATCACCCTTTTAAGAAATATTTACGAAACTAACATCTTTTTAAAAATATTTATGAAACTGCCACCTTTTAAAAATATTTACGAAAATAACAGCCTTTTAAAAATATTTACAAAAATAACACCCTTTTAAAAATATTTACGAAAGTAACACCCTTTTAAAAATATTTACAAAACTAACACCCGGTCAACGGTTAACGGGTCGAGTCAGGTCGGGTCGGGTTGGAACTAGTCAAACCGGTTTCAAGCTGGGCTGAGACATCCCCACGCGCAGTGGTGGCGCGTGGGACCTTCTCTGGCGTCGTAATATTCACAGAAAATTTTCTAAAAATTATTATAAGCGATTTTCAAGCACTTACAAAGCTCGGTTCAAAATTTTGAATGGTGGAGAGCTCGATTTCAACAAATCGAAAACTTCGATCGCTTCACCTCCTCACGCGCCACCGCTGCCGGAGACAAGGAGAACACCGGTAGACTCGGTACGGCACAAGGAACACGATAGTGCAGGAGGTGTCGAAAACGGAGCAACGATCAACGATGAATTTAGGATTTTCTCGACGGTGGTGCTAAAAAAACGTTGAGACTTTGACTTGAAATTCACGGCGTTTGGCAGCGTTTCACTTTAATTAATTTAAGGGATTTATTCCTCACTCGATGATGAATACAATGGTGGTTTCAAAATGACGATCAAAGGTCGGACGGCGTCAAAAATTGGTTTGGAAGTTGGGCGTTGGGGGAGGCAATTTTGATGAAATTGGTTTATGTAGAAACCAATTTCACGCAATTATAACCAAAGCCTGGCGACACTTTTTGGGTAAATTCAGGGCTTATTCCCTGAATTTTCTTAAACTCTAAAACAAGCTACAAGTTTTAAAAACTTTCAATTTAATCCTCAAATTTCGCCAAATTACTTAATTAATAAATTTTTTTCTTTTCCAATTTTCCAGGTTGTTACAATTCTCCCCCTCTACAAGAAATTTCATCCTCGAAATTTACCTTATAAAAATAGATGATGAAATTGAGCCTCTATTGATTCCAATGTCTCCCAAGTAGCTTTTGAGGGGCTACGATTACTCCACTGAACTTTGACCATTGGAATACGCCTATTCTGAAGAACTCGCTCATCCCTCTCTAAAACCTGAACAAGCTCATCCTCATATGACAAATTAGGTCTCAGTTCCACCTCATCAACCTGAATGATGTGATCCGGATTTGGACGGTATCACCTCAACATACACACATGAAAAACATCATGAATACGATTTAGCTGGGGAGGCAACTCAAGCTGATAAGCAACAGGTCCAACAATACGATACGGCTGAATAAATCATGGACTCAATTTACCCTTACGTCCAAATCTCAATACCTTCTTCCATGGAGATACCTTGAGAAAAACCTGATCTCCAACCTCAAACTTGATATCCTTACGCCGCTTATCTGCGTATGATTTATGCCTATCAAATACATCTTTTAAGTGATCACAGATCAGTCTGACAATATCTTCAGTCTCTCGAGCCAAGTCTGGACCCAAAGTTTTTCTATCATGCAACTCTGTCCAACATATTGGAGTATGACATCTATGTCCATACAGAGCCTCATACGGTGCCATGCGAATACTCGTCTGATAACTATTAATGTAAGTAAACTCGGCTAATGGCAAGAAATCTTCTCAACTACCACGGAAATCAATCATATAACCCCGTAATATATCCTCCAACACATGAATAACTCGTTCATACTGTCCATCAGTTTGAGGATGAAAAGTTGTACTGAAATTCAAACGAGTACCCAAAGCCTCATGCAAAGCCTTTAAGAACCTGAAAGTGAACCTCGGATCTCGATCGGATATGATAGACAACGGAACACAATGAAGTCTAACGATCTCAGAAATATACAACTTAGTCAGTTTATCCAGAGAATAATTAATCCGAATAGGGATAAAGTGAGCTGACTTGGTGAGTCGATCAACAATCACCCAAATAGAATCCTTTTTGGAATGAGTCAGAGGAAGACCAATAACGAAGTCCATCGTAATGCGCTCCCATTTCTAATCAGGAATCTTAATTGACTGTAACAATCCAGATGGATGTTGGTGTTCTGCCTTAACCTGCTGACAAGTCAAACACCTCGCCACAAAATCTGAAATATTCTTTTTCATACCAATCCAAAAGTAGCGCTCCTTGAGATTATTGTACATTTTGTCCCCGTCAGGATGCAAAGCATAAGGACTACTATGAGCCTCCTAAAGAATAATCAGTCTCAACTCATCATCTCTAGGGATGCATTAACTATCGTGAAAACACAAAATACCATCCTGGTCCACATTATACTCTGGACTCAATCCATGCTTAACTTGTTCAAAAATGGAAAGCAATGAGTTATCCAGAAGTTGTTTGGCCTTAATCTCATCAGCCAAAGTAGTTTAACCTGCAATTATGCTAACAGACTACTATCATCATATAAACTCAAGTTGGCGAATAAGGCTCTGAGATTTGATATCGCCTTACGGCTCAAGGCATCAGCCACTACATTAGTCTTCCCTGGATGATAATCTATCTCAAAATCATAGTCCTTTATAAGCTCCAACCAGCGACGCTGTCTCAAATTCAATTCTTTTTGAGTAAGCAGATACTTGAGACTCTTATGATCAATATAGATATAACACTTTTCTAAGTAGAGGTAGTGTCTCCAGATCTTTAAAGCAAAAACCACGGCAACTAACACTAGATCGTGAGTAGGATAGTTACGCTCATACGGCTTTAATTGACGTGACGCATAAGCGACAACCTTTCCATCTTACATCAAAACACATCCTAATCCAGAGTGAGAAGTATCACTGTAGACAGAAAAATATTTCCTAGATTCATGCTGAATCGGCACTGGGGCTTGAGTTAGAACAATCTTTAGTTTCTCAAAACTAGCTTGTTGGTTCTCAGACCAGACAAATGGAACATCTTTCCTCAATAGTTTCGTTAGAGTTGCAATAAGGGATAACCCCTCAACGAAACGACGATAGTAACCAACTAAGCCCAAGAAACTATGGACCTCAGAGACGTTCTTGGGTTGCTTCCAATTTAGAATAGCCTCTACTTTGCTCGGATCCACCCGAATACCATCAGAAGAGACGATATGTCCAAGAAAAGTCACTTTGCTGAGCCAGAACTCACATTTACTCAACTTAGCGTATAGCTTATTCTCCCTTAGAGTCTGTACAACAATCCTTAAATGCTCCTCATGTTCTGCTTCACTTCTAGAATACACCAGTATGTCATCAATGAACACAACTACAAACTGGTCCAAATAAGGTCGAAACACCCGATGCATCAGATTTATAAAAGTAGCAGGGGCATTAGTTAACCCGAATGACATCACTAAAAACTCATAATACCCATACCGAGTACGAAAATCAGTCTTCGGGATATCTGAATCTTTCACTTTGAGTTGATAATAACCAGACCTCAAGTCTATTTTTGAAAAGATAAAAGCCCCTTGAAATTGGTTAAATAGATCATCGATCCTGGGCAGAGGATATTTGTTTTTAACCGTGAGCTTGTTCAGTTTCCTATAATCAATACAAAGTCTCAATGTCCCATCTTTCTTCTTGACAAAGAGAACTGGGGCTCCCCACGGTGATACACTGGGTTGGATAAATCCCCTATCCAACAACTCCTGAAGTTGGACTTTCAGTTCCTTAAGCTCTTTTGGGGCCATATGATAAGGAGCCATTGAAACTGGAGTGGAACCAGAATAGACTTTAATCTCAAACTCAACCTCTCTATCTGGCGATAATCCAGGCAACTCTTCAGGAAAAACATTGAGAAATTCCTTGACAATTCGGATGCCTTCAATCTCAGATTTAGAACTCCTAGTGTCCAAAATATAAGCAAAAAACGCCTCGGAACCCTTCCTGGTCATCTTCTTAGCTACCAAAGCAGACACAACATTCATCAGAAATCCACGGTGTTCCCCGATCATTACAATCTTTCGATTATCTGGGGTCTTCAGAATAGCTCTCTTTGTCTCAAAATCAATATTTACTCGATGTTTGTCCAACCAATCTACACCGAGAATCAAATCAAACTCTTCCAAAGGTAACTCCATCAGGTCGGCCAGAAAAATCTCCCCATTGATCTCTATAGGACACTCTCTAAAAATACGATCCAACACAATGGACTTGCCTAAGGGACTTTGAACTATCACCAAATACTCAGTATTCTCAACAGGAATATTTAGACCCTCAGAAACGGAATGTGAAATATAGGAATTGGTATAACCACTATCAAACAATGCAAAGCAGGGAACTAAATGAATAGTAATAGTACCTGCAATCACATTAGGCCCGTCGCGATCCTGTCGAAGTCTAACAGTGTATACTAATGCAGGTTATCTGGCCTCAGATCTGAATGGACTCCTACTCTGATATGCTCGACCTCTACTAGTTGATCCCGATGATCTCTCCTGAGTACGACTACCTGCAGGAGTCTGAACAGTACTCTGAGTACGAGCGGGAATACGAGCTAGTGTTTGAACTGTAGTAACTGACACTGGACAATCCCTTATAATATGGTCACCAAAACCACATCTAAAACAGGTACCAAATTTTCTCCTACATTCCCCAAGATGATGTTTCCCATAATAATCACATGTCTACAAAGGTTGTAACCCAGAAGATCCACCATGTCTAGAAGGTTGAACAGCTGAAGAACCAGATGCAACAGGTCTGACACTCGCACCGCCTCTCTGAAAGGAATCACCCATGCCTCTCTTGCTAGGATATGTAGAATAATCGACAGAACCAGAAGGCCTCTTGAATCGGGTTTGAGCACGATCAATATCTCTCTTGCGCTCCATACCCAATCGCTCTATTTCCTCAACAGTCTTGGCTATCTCAACCAAGGCATCAAAATTCCTCTCCCGATGGGTAGCAACTCAGCTCCTGATTTCATACCTGAGTCTATTCTCGAACCTCAAGCATCTATCTACCTCAGTGTCAACAAGTCATGGGGTATAGCGGCTCAATCGGATGAACTCCACCTCGTAGTCCATAACAGACATCCTACCCTGCTCCAGATTCTGAAACTCCTGGCGTCGCTCCTACATATATCTCTCTCCAATGTAGCGACTCCGAAAAAGCGTCTTAAAAATATCCCATATTAACTGGTTCCTCAGAATACTACCAGAAATCGATTGGCACCATCTGAAGCTTTCTTTCTTTAACATAGTTAGGGCCCCCTTTAACTTTTTCTCAGGCCTCAGATCCATCTCATCCTTAATCCTCTATGTGTTCTTCAGCCAATACTCAGCGTCTGTTGGTGGTCCACCAGTAATACCTTCGAATGGAACTACACCAGCAGCGACCAAAGAATTTGAAATCTCCACTGCAGTCATATTACAAGGGGCTCTGGCAGCTCTCTAAAACATGCGGAATATAGCTCTATTAATGGCGTCTTCATTCATGTCAGTATCCTCATCTCCAGTGACGGGAGGGTCTCTCACAGTAGTAAACTGATCATCATGAGAGAGTCGGATCTACTTGCGGAACAGGAGGATCACGTGGTGACATCGGATCGTCTATCGTAACAGAAGGTCGAGTGACTCGCCCTCGACCACGGCCACATCCTGTCCTATGACCTCTAGCAGCACTCATCGTTGGATCTCTAAGGCTCTACAGAAAGAATTTGAAACCTATGTCAGATTAGAATCAGGGATCTCGAGAAAACTTTAAATCATAAAATAAGGTGACACGTTTTTTTTCAAAATTTCTTAAAAATCCAGAGTTTAGAACCCATATACAGTCTGAGTGTTTAAAATCGAAAGCTCTGATACCACCAAATGTAACCCCCTAGACCCGGTCTAAACGTTAGACCCAAACGTAAGCAGACACATGTCCTATTAAGAGATTTCTTTATTTTTAAAACAACTTATAAAACATTAGAGATAATACGGAACAAAATATCGATAATACAAATACATCCAAAACGATAGCAAAATAAATGTCACCAAAAACAACTGAAAAATATATAGAGATATACGTTCGTATAAAATAAAGTAGTTGATCTCCCTTGATTCCAAATCTGCTAGCTTATTGTCTGTTGTTATATGAAAAAGGGTAAAAACTACATAATGAGTTAAAAAGCCTAGTGTGCTCCATACAGTATATAAAAAACATACAGATAAAATCTTTCAATAAAATCGGTTTATGCAACATGTTTTTATTTTTAAACATGAACACTACCCCCATCCGTTCACATCATAAATGTGTAGGTTTCCCAGAACCATACACCCAACCGCACATGCCATTTAGACCCTGAGCACAAAGCTGAGGAGTCTGTAGATAATCTTCCTCCAACAATACCTCCAATGACAATATTAAACATGAATGTATTCAAATGAAAATAATGATTAATCTCTTAAAACATAAAAAATGTTTCATGCTTGGAAACCATATACAGAAAATACGAAAATCAGAATTCAAATCAGATATATATGGTAATTTAGATGTCAGATAATCAGATTTCAGAAATAGGTATAAAATACCTTACTCCAGGAATCATATTGGAATATGCGTAAATCATATATCAAATACTCAGTATTCAGATGACTATTTTAAAACATTAATGTAACACTGTCAGGAAACACACCTGTAACAGTCTGAGAAATCAGATAAGGAAGCCTACTACTGGGTCTGTCGATCACGCTCTAATGTAGCGCTAGATCCTACGAATTAGAAAAATCCATATTTGAATCCCAATATAAATAATCTTAACCTTTATTAAAATAATTTACGGAAACCTACGGGTTGTTCTCGTAGTACGCAGTTTAGGCTGATCTGACGAACGAACAACACCGGACCTAACTGATCCTCGCTCAGGTAAAACATGAGTACCGTCATAAAATATCTTAGTGAATCAATTTCATAACCATATCTCAAATAAATAATCAAAAATACTAAAATACTAAGCCTTTTGGGTTCATAAGCTCGATTCGGGGATTTCATGCCAGAATTTGGCAAAACGGACTTCGGAATCAGATTCAGGATATCAAAAAACATAAAATATGACCTTCCAAAAATTTAAATTCTTGGTCAAAGTCAACAGGTTTGACTGACGATTTAGAGACTTTCGGGTTCGAATTTAGCAAAACAGACCCCAAAAACGGATTCAGGACGTCAAAAAATATTAGTATATGTATATTCAGAAAAGGTCAACGGTCGTTTAATGGCCGGTCAAATGAGGTCAAGAGACGATCAACCATTTTACATAATTATCACCCTTTTAAGAAATATTAACACCCTTTTAAAAATATTTACGAAAATAACACCCTTTTAAAAATATTTATAAAACTAACACTCGGTCAACGGTCAACGGGTCGGGTTGGATCAGAACCGGTCAAACCAGTTTCAAGCTGAGCCGAGACTTCCCCATGCGTAGTGGCGGCGCATAAAATTCACAGAAAAAATTCTAAAAATTATTTTGAGCGATTTTGAAGCACTTACAAAGCTTAGTTCAAAATTTTGACCGATGGAGAGCTCGATTTCAACAAATCGGATACTTTGACCGCTTCACCTCCTCACGCGCCACCGCCTCCAGAGACAAGGAGAACACCGGTAGTCTCGGAACGGCACAAGGAACACGATGGTGCGGGAGGTGTCAAAAATGGAGCAATGATCGGCGACGAATTTAGGATTTTCTCGACGGTGGTACTAAAAAAACGTCGAGACTTTGACTTGAAATTCACGACGTTTGGCAGCGTTTCACTTTAATTAATTTAAGGGGTTTGTTCCTCGCTCGATGAAGAACACGATAGTGGTTTCAAAATGACGATCAGAGGTCGAACGACGTCGAAAATTGGTTTGGAAGTTGGGCGTTGGGGGAGGAAATTTTGATGAAATTGGTTTCTGCATAAACCAATTTCACGCAATTATAACCAAAACCTGCCGACATTTTTTGGGTAAATTCAGGGCTTAGTCCCTGAATTTCCTTAAACTCTAAACAGGCTACAAGTTTTAAAAACTTTCAATTTAATCCTCAAATTTCACCAAATTACTTAATTAATAAAAAAATTCTTTTCCAATTTTCCGGGTTGTTACTGGAATGGTCTATCTCCTAGGCAAGTATAGAATAACTCCAAAAGATACAGAAACTTACCAATGTAGTAAGAGCTTGGTGAATCAAGTTGAAAAGCTTTCGGGATTCCTCTTGATTTCCATGAGTTTCTTTATCCACCATGAAAGATTTTTCATCGATTGTGTAATCGAGTAACGGTATCCCAACATCTCCCATAAGATCTTGAAACAAAAGAAACAAGCATGGACTCCATGTTGCTTTCATTGTTTTTGTATAAGAAATATGATGCAGAAACAGCAAGGACATACAGGAAGTATATGGAAACCAAAGAAATATGTAACACCTAGAACTCGACCTGAAATATCCAAGGGTCTAAGGGAGTCACATTTCGATCACCAGAGTGATCCTCAACTTAAGGTTTCAAGTTAAACATTTTTTATGAAAACAAATAAAAATATAGTTTAAAATGGTACTAATATATATATAACAAAACAGACGTGAAACAGTTTTACAAAATGTGGAGCTCCAACGTAACAAATATCAAAATAAACCTACAGTGAAATCAAGAGTTATAAACTGAATCATAAAGGGTCCTATGACATACATGCCATCTAAAAGTAAAAAAGTATTGTACTCTGAAAAGTTGGCTGCTGGAAACTATGAAAAGATGTCGACGCCCCAACTCTACTCAAATCTACTGATCTGTAACTCCCTAGACCCGACCTATGAATTTCGACTAAGTCTTGCATATTATATTAAAGATTCTTAAAAACATTTCCCAAAAACGTTATTCGTTAATATAAATCATATTACAAATGACCTTTATAAAAGTATACTAAATAACGATAAAACCCAACTCTTGTATAAAACTAAAAGCGACTTGGTAAAATAAAACATGAAATAAATCAGGAGCATCATAAATCAAATATCAGTAGCAAAAGCAGTAAACATTATAAAACGATAAATACTTAAAAAATAAGGCACACGTCACCATAATTAAAAGCAGTTCGGAACACAGAATATTACAACAAAATGATCTGAACTAAATGTACCAATCCTCCAAGTGTCTGATACGGAGTGTCTATCCGAGAGTATCTGAAAGGGGTAAAACAATTTGAAAACTGAGCTAGAGGCTCAGTGTGTCCCAATAGTGCAGAAATAAAAACATACAGTTATGATTTTTAAAATCAGTAGAGAACACAGTCATTAAAACATCATAGGAGTTTTTAATTTAAAAACTCTGAATCATCCTCCAAACGAACGCCATGGGCAACTCCCCAGAACTGCACAACCTAAGGGAATACCTTGGGGCCTGCGAACCTACCCAAGATAATTCTCAGGGGCACCAAGGCTTACCCAAGAAAATCTCAGGGCCTCAAATCCTACCCAAGGGTCACCTTAGGTCCATAAGGAATTACCAATCGGTGTTGAACCTATCCGAGGAATTACCTACAGCGACTGAACCTGTCAGAGTATTCATACCAGAACCCAGAGTACCCCGAAGAAAATATTTTTCAGACGATAACCAATAGTAACAGTAATTCATATTTCAGACATATAATCAATTCAGTAAATCAATATCCAGAAATCATAAGTCAGGCAATCATGTTTTACATTTCAGTAAATTCGAAATTAGGTAAATCATTCAGTAGTCAAATCATCAAACATTGTATTTTAAATCAGAGAAAACAATCATGTGCATATGATATTTTTAAACATATATTTAAAACATTTATAGTGCACACAAGGAACACACCTCGATAATAGGGTCAGTCCAGAAGATCTATCGAGCGTAAGCTTCACTAGGGTCTTCGACTGATCGGGAACCTAAGCCATATCAGAACAGTGTCATATTCAAAATAATATTCTATACAGAATAACTAACAGGGTTATAGAACTATACTAGTATTCACGACCTCTCATGGACGAGCGGATCGGGGGAACTGGGTCGAGTAGTAAAACAGTCAGGAGATCCCTGAGTACTTTTTTAGCATATCATAACAATAATTAGTCCTTGACTATTCAGTTCAATTAACTGAATTAAAACACTTATATAAATATGCATTTTTCGGGTTTACAGGTCAATTCGGAGGCTTTCGGGTTTGAATTTGGCAAAACGGACTTTGAAATCAGACTCAGGACATCGAGAAACATAAAATATGACTTTTCAAAAATTTTGACTTTTTGGTCAAAGAACGGTCAATGTCAAAAGTCAACATGTCGGGTCGTGCAGTCGGGTCAGACCGGGTCGAAAACTGTCCACCAAGCGATGGACATTCGGGGTGCGTGCGGTGGCCTGGGAGTCCCGAAAAATTCTACAAAAATTTCTAAAATTATTTTATGGGATTTTGAAACACTTACTAAGCTCGGTTTAAAATTTTGAATGGTGGAGAGCTCGATTTTAAAATGTCAAAAACTTTAACTTTCTCACCTCCTTTATGCGTCGGCGATGACGGAGACAAGAATGACACTGGTGGACTCGGAACGACACAAGGAACACGATGGTGCGGGAGGTGTCAAAAACGGAGCAACGATCAACGATGAATCGATGATTTTCACGGCGGTGGTGTTAAAAAAACTTTGAAACTTTGATTTGAAATTCACGATTTTAGACAATGTTTCACGATGAGAGGTTTACGGGGTTTTGTTCACCGGTTGACGACGAACACGATGGTGGTTTCGGATCGACGAACGGTGGCCGGACGGTGGAGAAATCGGCCTTGAGAGAAGGGGTGCGGGGGTGAACAAAATTTGGAATTTGATTCTGGTTTCCAACCATAAACCAAATTCACGCATTTATGAAGAATTCTCTGTCGACACAAAATGGTCAAATTCAGGGCTAGGTCCTTAAATTTCCTTCAACTTCTAAAATGGCCTACAAGTTCTGGAAACTTTTAATTTGGCCCTTAAATTTCACCAAATTGATTAAATTATATTTTTTCCAGGTTGTTACATGATCTGAAATGGGGAAAACAATTCGAAGACTGAGCTTTGCAAGCTCAGTAATACACAACTATTCAATTAAAGCTACATGCAAGGAGTAATGCAAGCCGATTAAACATAAATATGGTATGAAGTATTTACAACATACGTCACACTTAATAGCAGAAATAGTCACAAACTGATCTCACCTCTAAGCTTGTTAATAACATTAACAAAGTAGATTTAGTGAGCACAAAACCCTAATCAGATGTTCACAAATTGTTACACAAGCTGAAGGGAATATTATAGACGATGATATTTATATAAATATCACAAATTAGATAAAAATGTTGTCACATATAAAAATAAGTAGTGCTTATATATATAACATATGGGTTGCATTTGCATCAAATATTGGGTATCCAGATAGTCTTGCGCCAGTAAGGTCGTATGATCATAATATTAGGTGTCCGTATTGTTTTTCCCGATCGTCACTAAATTCATTCAAAATAATACTGCCACAAGATCGTGCATAGTAATACTTACTATTACAATCACATACGTCATTTTAGAGAGTACAGAAAGAGCATACAAATAATACTAATGATGGTAATCACATGACTAAATTATAAAATTTATAAATAAATACATGTAAACTTATACCTAACAAAGCATTTGAGGACTAAAATAAATAACATACAAACAGAAAAGGGCAAAACATGATATTTCCCCCAACTATTTTACAATCTGCTATTGTCTTCATTTTATTTACGTGGGCCCCTCTAATAAAATTAAAACATTTCTTTTCTTTCTTTTTTTATTAGTAACTTACAAACAATATATATATATATATATATATATATATGAATAAGCTGACCCTGATCCCATATGTAATGGAGTAAGGGGAGGTAAGGTAGTAGGTTGTCTCTAACGCTAGGTTGAGAGTAATTTCCGTGGAATACCTCCGGCAATTATGAATTACCCACCGTGGGACTCGATCCCACGACCACAAGATTAAGAGCCTTGCGCTCTACTAACTGAGCTGGACATGAAATTATATATATATATATATATATATGTTCTCCAAACAATTGGATCGTAAACTCACCGAAACTTTAAACCCCCATCTCCCTGTTTGTTTCTTTTATTTCTGCCTCACTGTTCGGATTCCTTTCTGTTTTTTTTTTTTTTTTAATCCTTTAAAGCCAGAAGGTTTCATCTCTTTCTTTAAAAAGTTTAACTAAATTACAAACCTAGTTTATAATATTATAATATCATGTAAACCACAATTACATTATCCTTATTATTTTTTCAACCTTTAAAGATTTCATAACCAAATCAACAAACACATAATAAGCAACCATGCACCACATTACAACATACATAGAGCACATCAAATAAGTTGAGTATTAACTTTAAGTTTCAAGAACGAAACTTCTTTCCTCAACCTTCAATGACAACTCCCTTCTCCTTAGCTTCGGAAGTCTCTCCTTGCTTCTTAGCTAACAACACAAGAAGGGGAAGCTTTAACACACAACAAAATGATTAGGAGAAGATGAAAGTCATGTGGGAATAACAAAAACGAGCTAAGACTATCTATGTTGTCTTCAACACTAAACCCCACTTTTTTTTAAAACCCTCCATTACCTTACACCATTCTTCCAAGGAGGAAGTGAGCTTGGTTTGGAGCTCAAAGTAAGGAAGTATATCCTTTAACTTAATCTTCAAGAGAAAGATAAAAAGTTGAGGTTTTGAACAATTTTGAGCTTCAACATTGGAGGAGAATGGTGGGAAAAGGAAGAGAGAATAAGAGAGGAAGAAACAAAACCTAAGAGAGAGAAAATAAAACAAAAGCTGCGTTGGGTAGTTTTTTTTCTTTTGCAATAGTGCTCACCGGGGAATGATCACGTACGACATCCTTAATATACGGTTAAAAAAAAGCGTTACTAGTTTTGTTATTGTTTAAATAACAAAATCAGTAAAAAAATTACCGAAAATATTATTAAGCGCTAAAAATGACCGATTTTGTTATTATTGGGCGTTTTAACCGAATTTTCGAAAAAATGACCGGAAATATTACTAGACGCTAAAAAATAATTAGGAATGTTAAAAAAAATGATGTTTTGGTAAAAATAATAATATTACCGGTAATTTTTTATCGATTTTATTATTTAAACAATAATAAAACTGATAATGCATTATTTTAGCCTTATATTAAGGTTTCATACCGTAGAACTGCCCTATTAGTTCAAAAACCAGACAAACTACTTTTTTATCTAATCCACATCAAGGATATAATTACAGCCTAAGTCCTCCAAGAATCCAGACTTTTAAAGTAATAGACTTCATAACAATTAGGTCAAGACCAAACCCAAGGCAAGCCCAACTTATAAGTCTAACAAGCCTTAACACTCCAACACTTGGATATCTAGATCTTAACACGAGTGGTTGTTCGTATCTCGGGTCGTTACAAAATAGCTCCCCCAATGTTATTTCACCCATATAAATAATGAACATGAGGGTGTTGGTAAAAAGTATTGCTGTAAAATGAAAATGTTCGCATTGACTAACATAAATGATAAAAAAATACGACATAATCACTATGTCATATAATCACTGTCTTAAAAGTAATTTCGTCTCGATTGATGTAATCACAAAAGTGGACTTTGCCCCCATGTTAAAATAGTTTTCCAAATTTCGTACACTCAAAATTATGAAATGGAACTCGCTTGACATTGCTCTTTTTGAAGATAAAAAAGAAGAGAATTGTAGAGAAAACAAGAAATTGGTATATCAAATAGTAAAGTACAATTTGATATTTATAAGAAAAGATATGGGGTAAATTAGTAATAAATAGAGGAAATTATCATAAAATCTCAACCACTATTCAATATCTCCCAAATATCGAAAAATCTTTTCTAAAAGGTTATTTATTTTTTATTTAATTATTTTCATTATCCAACAATTCCCCACTAATACAAATAAATAAAGATTATTGAGAACGAGAAAAGAGGAACAATGAAATTAGTCGCTTAAGCACTAGTATCTATTCGCTTTGAACTAGTTCATAGTGAAATAAGCATTTTTTTCTCTTAACAAATGAAAGAATCTTGAACTTGTTAAAATAGGAGTAAACTTATGACAAACGACTAATCTCAGATCCAATTGAATTCCACAATATATACACTACAACAAATTTTCTTATTAGTAGCATCTAGGTTATCGTCACTAAAACTTCAATTTACATCACTAGATGTATTTTGTAACATAAAATTCGATGTTACGACGATCGACCCTAGGTGTGTCACTAAATGTCAAAAGTGATGATATATATGTTATCGTCATGTATTGTTAAACATATAGTGACTTTAATGGATAATGTTACCGTTTAATTTGCATTTAGTGAAAATTACTTCTGTCACCAAATAATGTACATTTTTGTAATTAATAAATCGTATCGCCACCAATAACACAATAATTTCATTGTATACATGAGGAAAAGAAAATTGGCACATTGTTAGTGACGTAGTATATCGTCACCTAATAGTAGCATGGCTGACATTTATATATAACGTCATTATATAATTGATATTTAATGACAACTAATTCTATCACTAAATTATGTAAAATTTCGTTATTGATAATTTATATAACACATTAATATCAACATATATGTGACGAAAGTGATATTGTCACATTTTTAATAACATAATATAAATGTTATCTAATAATATTATGAATGACGTTTATGCATAACATCACTTTATAATTTATATTCTATGACAATTAGTTATGTCACTAAATTAAATAAGATTTTATTACTGATTATTTATATGGTCACAAATAATACATTAAAATCAACTTATATGTAAATAAAGAGATAATCACATTTTTAGTGACATAATATATCGTAAAACTAATAATATTATGAATGATGATTATGCATAACATCACCATATATAATGTCACCAATATAATGGCAAAACCCAAAACAGTCACATTTTTAATGATATTATATATTAAAATAGTTCACTTATTGCAAAATAATAAGATTTAAACAAATATTTCACTAAATACATAATAATTTCATTTCTATAAATATAAAAAATGTTTAAATGTTTAAAAAAAATAAAAATAATATGACTAGTGGAATAGTTCATTACAAGAATCTCAATCCAAACCTTGTGTCAGTTGTGATTCTGTTGATATTGAGTTTGTAGTATCACTTGAAGCGACAAATTAAAAATAATCAACATTCGTTACTACAATTAATATTATATAATAATTTTTATTTGATTAACTATATTGTTTACCTAAAAATTGAAGCGATGACACTTGAATTCCAGCAGCTAACAAAGCAGTCATAGCTTCCATCTGAGTTTGAATCAATTCAAAATTCGACTTACAATCATTAAATTCATCTTCTCTATTCTTCAAATGCTTTTTTAACTAGATTGTTTCTACACTTGAATTTGTTTTCTTAGGCTTTGGCCCATATCCAAGCCTCGGAATGTATCCTGAACTCGTACCAAGTACATCATCCACTATACCATCAATATTCTTGGGCTTTGCTCGTTCTTCAACTGGAGTTTATTGCAACTCCACCATTTTCTCTTAAAAATTCATTCATAAATAAAATAATCATTATCTCAGAAATTACAATTTAATACTTAAATTTTGTGAGGTCTTACATATTTTGCTTGTGCCTCAGATGTTGCATTTGAATAATGAGTTGCCTTGAAGAAATCTATCATATTTGGTTTTTCAACATCCTTGCGCTATATGATTTCAAAAATAAAAAATAGATTTTAAAATAAAATTAAACTTCATAATAAATATTAAAAGTGTCCAACTTACCATAGCATATCGGTCAGCGACAGAAGACCGAGATCCTTGATTAAGAGTTAACTTGACATTTCTTCTGACTCTTGCATTTGTTTCACACCTCCTCTTCAATTATAAACAAATATGTAGTAATCGTACTTGATATTAAGGATCACTAAACAAATATTATAAGATTCTTAAATAAATTAAACAAATGTATCTTACACTAGTGGATGCACAACAATTGTGCCTCAATTAGGCAGCACAACAAAAGACAGAAACAAAAATTTTAACACTTTTATTAAGCTTATTCCAACCCTAAAACCATATAATAATTCAATTTAACAAGAAAAAACCATAATATTTCTAACCATCAAAACGACAAAATGAGAGTACATAACTTGAACATAATTCAATTCCCTACCAAGTTAATATTTCAGTAGCATACACACAAAAACAGAATTAAAGCAATAAATACATGAGAGAATGAACAATTCACTCTTTTCGAATTCAAGCTCCTAATGGAGCAACACAACAAAGGTCATATGATAATTCAATTTAACCAAGGAATTTAACGGGTTTATTAAGTTTATTTCACCCCCTAAAACCATATGATAATTCAATTTAACCAAGGAATCAATTTAAAGAAGTTAACATTTTGGCATCCTCTTTGTGTTCTTCACCACTAAAAATTGCTTTGATTTTAACCCATTATCTATACGCGACCCCATAGGTTCACAAGCAGCATTATTATTGACTTCCTATTTCGATGCACATATTACTCTTGAGGCAAACAAACTGTTTTTCTTTTGTTTTTTAATTTGGACTTCCATATACATACCAGTGTTTTACAAAATTTTGAGGAACAATGTATGAAACAGAGGAAACAAGCTAAAACAATAACTTCCTCAGATTAAACCAATCCTAGTGTAGAATACAAAATGTCATACATACATGTTCCAAATTATACCAATTTAATCAAGCTATATATAAGGATGTGAAGTAATACCGATTGAACGAATAATTTTATCAATTGTGCAGTTGGAACAAATATATGGTCAACCATAAATAGTTACAAATGGTACGGATTAAACATGCATTTCAGCCATACATACAATTTAAGCAAATATGCTCGTCATTCATACAACTCAAACAGACATATATCAGAACAATCATAAGTACATATTAACAGTACAAGCAGTGGCATACGACAATCATCGTACACAGTACACGAATAAGTTTAGCACAAAGATTAGACACACAAATTAATAAGCGTGTACGCATTTTGAAATGTAAAGTGAGAGTCATGAATTAACAACGATAATCTTAGTTAATCAATATCTGATTCAGATTTAACATTTACAGTTTGAGAACACCTCAAAAATATAAAAATAATGTATTAATAACTAGGTTGAGTCAAATAAATTAGTGTAAAATGCCAGCTTATCTCATCAATGTCAACAAAAAGTTATCGGGTCTAACAATAAAGTTATCTGGATAATGTCGAACTGAGTTGAATTAAATGTGACATGTTACCGTATTCTTATTGTTATAATTATTAATAATAATAATAATATTCGAAAGGTAAATGAAACATTAACATATGGAAAGTGAAATAATAATATTATTAGTTATTATTGCTCCACTCCCAATCTTACATTTCAACAGGCAAAAGCTACCTTGCAAAATTCAATTTGCAATTTAAGGAATATGGAAACAGGGGAGGGGTTTCCACGATTAATGAATTTGGGTAAAAAATCAGGAAATCATTGTGCAACAAAGTAACCAGGAAAAACAACAAAAGAAATTACTATCACATACAACTAAGAAAATAATTATAATTGTAGCAGAGAACAAAGATGATAACAAGATGGCATAATAATCTGGACAGAGGGGCTCCTAATCATAGCAATAAGGCGATGGACGAAACTCAAAAATAATATATAATAGGATTGAGGTCTTACCCAAAGAAATACACTTGATTCATCTGACAAATGGTCAGAGTAAGGTAGCGATGACAACACAATGCTCAAGGCTCCAAACGGCTTGACCTTCGAAAAATACACGATAGAGTGAACAGATAAATAGCACGGAAGAGCGTTGGTCCTAGCGGTCAGGGAGCTCAATCGAATCGGAGATACTTGACCCATGAATGGATGGTCGAATGGTGATTCATGGCGGTCATAACTAATTGAGGAATCAAGGGTTTTGAGAGAATGGGAACGGCAGAAGAAATAGGTGGTTGAGGCAAGAATTATACCTATAAATAAAAATGGCTAATTTACAAGACAATCCACCCTTCTTTCGAGATGGGCACGGACCCGAACTCGATGGGTTTCGACCCGAACCGATCGGGTTGGGTTTTTTTAAATCTGGTTTAGGTCGGATCGGATTCGGATTTAAGGTGAAAATGTCCGACCCAACCCGATCCAAAAAAATATAATTTTACTTTATATATTTAGTAATAATTATAATAATACCCCTTTATATATTATTTTTTCAATTAAATCACTATTTTTATTGAATAAAAATAATATTTTATTATTATTTCAGGTCGGATCAGATCGGGTTTCATTTTATCTCAAAAAATTGGTCAGGTGGAGGGTATATATTTTTCGGGTCGGATCGAATTAGATGAATGATGTAAAATTTTCGGGTCGGGTTGGCTGAAACCCAACCTATACCCATCCCTAATGGCATGTCCAATTTTTATATTTTAGTGGTCCTACGACAAATTTAAAAATTAAAATTTTTCATAATAAGTATATAAAAGATTAACTTTAAGACTAGTTAAAAATAAATTATTTGTAATTATATATTTTGTCACTATAATTAAAATTTATAACTAAAAATAAAATTTATCACAAAATATTGAATCTAATTATTTGTTGTGACAATTTTTTCTTTAATAATTACTAAAACTTATAATTACAAAACTTGTCATTATATAATATTTTTTTGAACAAAAAAAATTGAAGGGAAACATTTGTGTCAAATAATGGAAACAAATTATATTTTGTAACCAAATGTTATACAAGTTTAATAATTGTGACAAAATATTATGACAATTTTTGTTTTTGTCACCACTGTTAATGTTTTTCTAATTTAGTGTGGCACTTATCTATTTTGTGACAAAAGTAATTTTGACAAAATTAAATTTGTCACAATAATAGAAATTATTGAAGTGATAAGATTATTAAAACCCTAAACTGATTGTACTATAAATAACCATATGAATTATATTTATTTCTTATTATTCTATTTTAAATTATTTAAAAGTTGTAGAATTTAAAATAATATGATCGATGTCAATAGTATTGGTACAAGTGGTTGAGATTCATGAATTTAAGCTTGTAAGACCAAGTTCGAATTTCACCACTGTTACTCTTGGTATAAAATATTTTCAATCTGTCATAATAAGGTATAAAATATTCTTGGTGCAATATATTAAGTGAAATAATTTCACAACGTATTTAAAAATCATCATATAAAAAAGATACAATAATGAGTGACAAATAATTGATTTTGCCATGCTAAATCTATTTTTTGTGACAAGAATAACACGTCACTTTTAATTTCTTATAAAATATGACAAATCAAAGTATCACGAATAAAATTTATTAGTGACAAATGTGCAACGTCGCGAATTAAAATCGCATCGTCATTATAATAAAACGTCACTAATACTTTTTTTCTATTGGAGACGACATTACAACGTCACTATTTTATCTAAATGTCATTAAAAGGTTTCCCACCAAAAATTTGGCGGGAAGATTTCGATGCCAATAGTGTTGGTACAAGTGGTTGAGATTCATGAATTTAAGCTTGTAAGACCAAGTTCGAATTTCACCACTGTTACTCTTGGCATAAAATATTTTCAGTCTGTCACAATAAGGTATAAAACATTCTTGGTGCAATACATTAAGTGAAATAATTTCACGACATATTTAAAAATCATCATATAAAAAAGATATAATAATGAGTGACAAATAATTGATTTTGTCATGTTAAATCTATTTTTTGTGACAAGAATAACACGTCACTTTTAATGTCTTATAAAATATGACAAATCAAAGTATCACGAATAAAATTTATTAGTGACAAATGTGCAACGTCGTGAATTAAAATCGCATCGTCATTATAATAAAACGTCACTAATACTTTTTCTATTGGAGACGACTTTACAACGTCACTATTTTATCTAAATGTCATTAAAAAGTTTCCCACCAAAAATTTTGACGGGAAGATTTTGGTGCCAAACATATAGTGATGAATCCTACTACCATCACTCTTGGTATAAAATATTTTCAATCTGTCACAATAATGTATAAAATATTCTTGGTGCAATACATTAAGTGATGTAATTTCACGACGTCTCTAAAAATCATTATATAAGAAAAGATATAACAATGAGTGACAAACAATTGATTTTGTCATGCTAAATCTATTTTTTTGACAATAATAAATCACCTTTTTTAATGTCTCATAAAATATGACGAATCAAAGTGTTTCAAATAAAATTTATTAGTGACAAATATGCAACTTCGCGAATTCAAATCGCATCGTCATTATAATAAAACGCCACTAAAACTTTTTTCCATTTGAGACGATTTTACAATGTCACTATTTTATCTAAATGTCATTAAAAGGTTTCCCATCAAAAATTTTGGCGAGAAGATTTTGGCGCCAAATATATAATGACGAAAATCAATGACCATTTTTGAAATAGTCATAAAAGATATAGTATTAATCACTAAATATGACGAAATGGAAAAAATGTCATGTTATATTATATTTTGTGGTGTTATACAACGTCATATAGAAATTTCGTCACAAATTGATAAATTTGTGTTTTGATATATGTATAATGCATAATGTATAAAATATGATACAAAATTAAGTGGTTAATTATGTTATGTGTCATAAATATTAACGTGTCATAAAAACAAAGTGTATATATCATAAGTTGTAATTATAATTTGACAAGGGATATAATTATAAATACATTAAAATAATTCAATAATCAATTATATAAAAAGGTAGTGGTCCCATGAAATATGTTAACTCATAATTATCTTCATCACTGTTAGAGAGTTTTACAGCAAAGGAAAATATATCTTCTTGAATGATGAAAATCAAATGACTCGAGGATTTCAAATTCATGTACTCTTCTTCATCTAGTATTTTATTTTAATGATTTAAATGATAGATCTTAATTTTGATTTCCATATTGATTATATTTTTGTTCTAACAAGTGACAACAATATCTCATCATATTGAATCATTGAGAATAAATTAATTTATATTATTTTTAAATTGATTCGTACTCAAGATTTACTAGGTAAATACATATTGATTTGGTGTTTGGGTTAAGAATGTGTTGATAAATCTTATTAGATTTTTATATTTTTTATGAATTAAACTTTTAGGGTTTTATCGATATAATTGCAATTAGTTCTTATGTTAATTGTATGATAGACTTTATGGATAATAATTAATTTTCAGGCGTGGAGATGCAGTCTCTATACTTACTATGCATTGTCGTAGATAAAGATACCCCATCTAAATCAGCCAAGAACGTTGAGATGCATCTGCTATTCCATGAACTCTTCTTAATATTGGTCGAAAGAGTTGGGTTACATTTATCATGATTATGAAAATTATTTCATTACCATCTCACAGGCCTTTGAGAAGATTCAACCTGAAAGTATCGATGCCTCTGCTTAAACTCATACTTAGGAGTTTCCCCATATTCTAGTTGACATAGCTCTGCGAATTTACCCAAGAATGTTGGATTCCTCCAGCAATTGAATTTTTTCTGTTGCAACTATGAGTGTTGAGATGCCTTTGTCTCAACAAGGAGAGATAGACACCTCTCTCTTTGCTCCTACAATGAAAAAGAAGCCTTTACCTGTTGAACAAGGATACCTCTGAGAGTATCGAATTGTCTTCTCTATCGACTGAAAAAAAATCGAAATTCTTTTTCTTTTAACATTGGTCGAAATGGTTAAGATGCCTCTGTACTGAAAATTGAAATGGATCAACTGACATATCACGGGTCATATAGATGCCTCCACCCAAAAAGTATTAAGCTACCCCTGTCCTACTCATGATGTTATACCGAGGAGTTGCCCCATAATTCATCGAACCTCCGAAGAATATGGGATCCCTCTACCTAACTAACAAGAAATTTCTTTGTTACTACACCAGTTGACATGTATCACAATGCTGGGATTTGTTCAGTTTGAGTTAATTCAATATCCTGATAAATCGACACTAATCTTAAATACCATAAATCATCGTTTCACCCTTATTAGATCAAATTACTAAGAATTCTCTAAGAACCAAATGTCTAAAATGCCCCTGATTTCCTAAATAATGGAATCACTCTTGTCATACCTGAAATCTCAAGTAACTTTGAAGCAAAAGATTTTGAATACCTTCCTGATTACTTAACGTCTCCGAAAAATACCCAAATGTTATATGATCTTGATAAATTACTTATTGGATGATTGATGAATCCGTCATCTATCAAACCCCCTTTATATAGAGATCTCATTTCTAAATTTAATCAGTTTGTAGAAGTTTCGGGTTTCCTCACTTGATAATTTCTAAGTACCTCCAGAAAATAATTGGATCCTCTAGTGTATTCTCTATATACTACATGGCTGTTTTATCTGTTTTGAAAAGCATTTCATCGAAATTTATGATTTACTGGCTTATGAACCATGGTTACATGGTATGTGTTCTCTGATTAGCGTTTTCACTGGAAAAATATAATTGTTCTTGATTTATGGATAATGGGATCTATTGGTTACTACTTGAACTGTTTTTTCGGGACATCATCTAGGTAGGTTGGAGTATGGAGGTTTAGATATGATCAAGTTGGTAATTCCTTACACACCTAAGGTGACCTTGGGTAGGTTTTAAGGTCCCAAGACACTCTTTTGGGTAAATCATGGGACTACATATGGTGTACGGGTGGAGGATAGTTATGTGGTTTCTTTCATGGTCACTCTTACGATATTTTATTGGATCACGATCCGTATATTACTGGTTTCTTCTAAATCTGATTTCTATTGGATACTATATGGGTAGAATTCTAGAGTATGGAGGTTCAGCTCTGATCAAGCCAGTAATTCCTTAGGGTGGCTCTTTTACTGTGTGCTTAGGGTAAGTCCTTATGGATACAGTTCTAGGGAATTGTATATTGGTATTCGGCTGTAAGGTTTTATTATGGTTTTAAAAATATGTTTTAAACTTTTACTATTTTAAGAAGATTTGTACCTTATTTTTGGTTTTGTGGGAACACACTAGACACCTTATTCTGATCTCCTGAACATGGTCATCTGAATGTTTCCTCTGAATTGTAAGCTTCATGTCTTGTACTTAAATAAATACCAATGGAACCTCATCTCATCACAAAAAAAAACTATAGAAGTTTGAATCATTAGGGAAATTTTTATGCTTGCCTATTATTTGTATGTCCTTCAGTATCACTTGGTAGTTATGTATTACTGAGCTTATCAAAGCTCACTCTTTTACTCACCATTTTAGGTTAAAAGAATCAAATCAGTGTAGCTATCGACATCAGTAAAGGAATTCCACTAGTGTTGCTTGTGGAGTACGATGCATATGATTAAGGGGCATATATGTTGTATTCTGTTTTTATATCCGAGTATAAAACCTATTTTATTTCTGGATATTGTTAAATTCTACTTTTAATATATAAATTATTTTACAATTTTACACGCTTTAACATAAATTTTAATTTTTCCTGTGGGTCGCTTTAGTGGCCCTAATATGACATCTCAGATTTGATTAGGTCACCTGCATTAGTCTATGGGTGTTACATAGGCAGAAGACCATCTTCGACAAGGCGTGACCACATCTTGTGACTAACATGCAACTGCTGTCTTATAATAAGAATTTGAACTTTTGGAGTCAAACCAGGGATGAAGCTTACTTTTACGAGAAGTATAGATAGATTTGATTGTTAATCGGTTATCTATTTTTGAAGAAGTTGAAGAAGGAATGGCGAGTAGAACTCTGAAGGAGTTGACTGCACAATATTTAAATAAAAAACCCTTTATGCATCACTTTTCCTAATTTGAGTTAAGATCTGGTTTAATTCACTTTCTGTCTTCTTTTCATGGACATGCAAGGGAAGATCCCCATAAACATTTGAAAGAATTTCATATTGTATGCTACAGGATGAAACCCATGGAGTCACCAATAAGCAAATTAGTTTAAAAGCTTTTCATTTTCCTTTAAAGGATCAAACAATAGATTGACTTTATTATCTACCATCTGAATCAATAATGAAATGTATTGGGATGAAGAGGTTGTTTTTTGAGAAATTATTTCCCGCATCTAAGGCTAACAACATTAGAAAAAAAATCTATGGAATTACGCAACTCACTGGCTGGACTTTGTACGAATATTGAGAGAGGTTTAAGCGATTATGCGATAGTTTTCCCCATCATCAAATCCCAAACTAGTTTTAAATTCAATACTTCTATGAAGGATTGTTATCGATGGATAGAAGTACGATTGATGCAGTGAGTGGCGGAGCTTTAATGAACCTCACACCTGAGGGATCGAAAGAGTTAATTTCGAACATGGCTAAAAATTTCCAACAGTTTGATTGAAGGATGAACAAATCCATTAACCAAATCAGTGAGATAAAAATTGATTCTCTTGAAAATAAAATTTCTGACTTGACAACTTTGGTTCATTAAATTGCCCTAGGGCAGTGCAAGTAGAAAAAGCCGTTGGAATGTGTTCAATTAAAGGATGTCCTACGAATATGTGTCCTACATTGCAACAAGATTCTCTACAATAGGTTAATGCTTTAGGAGGATTCCATAATCAACCCCAAAGGAAGAACAATCATTTTTTCTAATCAATACAACTCAGGATGGAGGAATCATCCGAATCTAAGTTATGGGAATCAAGGAGGACAACAAAGATACAACGCTCAAAATTTTACTAGACCGACATAAGTACTAACCAAAGATCAATCGTCAAGTTCAAGTATGCTTTCATAGGATATTGTCAAAAGTCTAGCTAACTCTAATCATGCATTTCAACGTGAAACGAGGACTATGTTAACAAATAAATTCTCTGAGTTGAAACTGATGATGAGATCAACTTAGAAGAATTATTTTCAGCATCATCTCTTGAACAAACAAATTCAATGCTAACAAAATGGTTCATTCTATTGTGCAGACACCAAATTGAAAGACCTACCCGACCACCTAGAATACATATATTTAGGTGAAGAGAAGACACTGTCGGTGATAATTGCAAAAGGACTCAAGACCGAACAAGAGGAGAAATTGATTCGAGTTTTAAAGGAGCATAAAGAATAAGTTGGATGGACCTTAGCCGACATCAAAGGTACAATTCCACCAATTTTTATGCATAGAATACTGCTCGAAGATGATACCAAACCTTTAAGGGAGTTACAAAGGAGTTTGAATCCATCCATGAATGAAGTGGTGATGAAGAAAGTACTCAAACTATTGGATACGAGTATGGTATATCTAATCTCGGATAGTAAATAGATAAGTCCGATTCACGTATTCCCAAAGAAAATGGGGATTATTGTGGTAAGAAATTAAAACAATGAACTTGTACCAATGTGTGTGCAAAATGATTGGTGAATGTGCATAGATTTTAGAAAGCTTAATCACATGACTAGGAAAAATCACTTTCCCTTACCTTTCGAGCAGCTCTAGGATAGATGAAAGTGGTTCCCGTAAAAGGTCTCGTTTGGGAAAAGGCAAATCGGTCCTGCCACCATTGGAGACAGATTTAAATGGGTTTTTAAAATTCAACACCAAAACTCGAAAAGTCAGGTACGCTGACATAAAAACTTGATAAATCAATTCGAGTAAGTATAAATACTCATTCTTTGGAAGAATTGAAAATTAGAGAAGCTTTTGATGCTATGTTTGTTAGTATGTGGTGGAAGATTTTTTTATTAATATTAAATATCCTACTTTTATTGAGTTGATTAGATAATTCTACACTAATTTTCAATTGACTTGCCTAAGGATTTCAATCCCTATAGAGTCGTGAAATTTAGAATACTAGGTAAATAATTTGTTCAATCCATTACCGAATTTAATTTGACTTTAGGATTTATTGATACTGAATGCTCTACCACCGCATACTATAAAACTAGCACCGTCGCTTTTATGACATCTTTTGCCATTCGACAGTTTGGAATGATATGTCTTATGATAATCCTAGTAAGTCCAAAGGTAAGCATTTTTAGCATTCATATGCGACGATTTTTAGCATTCATTTTTTCTGGTAGAAAAAATACATCCAATATATTTACTAAAATTGAACTTTACTCATTTGGCAACCCTATTAATTTATGATTATGGTTAGCTTATCAATTTAATTCAATTCTGATTAATGGTAAGCATTTATGCCTTGGTTTCCTTATTACTCATTTGGCAAATCAACTTAATTTGCTTGATCTTGCTAACACTAACCTCCATGTATCTTCTGGGATGGAGCCACTAGATACATAGTGCTTGTTGAAAATGAAATTGTTGGAGAAGATAGATGGAGTTTATATTTCCGTACAACCCTTTTTGTGCCTGTTACGTTTACCAAATGATCCTCCACGATCTTTAAAACGCATTCGCAAGATGCATGATCTTCATCCCAATGAAGATTCAATTGAACCATATTTTGAGGAACTTTGGGCAAGAATGGAATGACAAATTTCAAGGATGGAGAAGAACTTGGCTGCCTTGTAGAGCATTGTGGAGTCTCTATTTCTTGTCCACCATCACCTTGAACCATATCATTCCGTCTTGCTTAGAAATAAGGGGAGTTCCCTTTTCTCTTTAGTTTATTTTGTGAGCAATTTATTTTGATATACATTGAGGACAATATAGGATTTAGGTGTGAGGGAGAAATTTCATGCATGATTTCATTTTACGAGAATATTTTTTGATTAATTTTGTATGAGTTTGGATTTTGATGTACTTCAATTCATATATGCTGATTTTTCTTTTGAAATCTTGAATCTTTGCTTAATGTCTTGAAATGCATTGTAAGTTTTGGATACATCGTGGTTTGGATTATAATGCATGAAAGAGACGAGCATGATTAGTGTTTTATTAAAAAAATATTTATTATTATTATTTTATTTCAGGCTTTACAAAACCCAAAATAGACCTAATCGGGCCCTAAAAATAGCCTAACCCAGTACAACAGAAACCTCAATTTAACCCAAAACCCGAGGCCCAGCAACCCAGAGCCCATTGCTACAGCCCACCTGTGGAAATCCATTAGGGTTTCTGCTGAGAGTCTCTTTGCGCCGCATCATCCCAACCATTGGATCTAGGAGAGATCCAATGGTCCAGATTACGTGACGATTAGGGTTTTACCCTTAGCTCCAACCACCCCACGACAACCGTCGGATCTAGACCTATCCAATGGTCTAGATCAAGCCTTTGTCGCCGCCCATCTCCACCAGTCAAGTTCCACCATTGGTTCCACCAATCCGAAGCCCCTACCATGTTAGAAACGTAGATCAACACACAAGCAACTCCAAACACAGCAACACAAGCAAAAATCATTTCTTTTGTAATGATTTCATAGCAAAAAAAATAGAGACAAAATATATGTAAAATCGGGGGTTATAAAAACCCGAACCATTGTAAACAAAATCTCTCTCTCTTTGGGTTTTTAATTTTGAAAACAGTAAATAAAAATCAGAAAACATAAGGTATGTTTTTTGTGTTCTTTATTTTTCTCGGTTTTAAATAAAAAAACAAAAAGGAAAACCTAGGTCTACGAAGCAAGGAAGAAACAAAGTAAATAGTAAAGGGCTAGATCTTTTACCTGCGAGGGGAGTTAAGCTAGGGATCGTTCGTCTTTGCGGCGGTCGGAGGGGAAAAGTTGAATGGTTGGGGGATCTTTAGGCTTGTTTAGGGTTTTTTAGGGAGTTTTAGTCCTAGATCTAGGTTTAGGGGTATATATTTGAGCGTTTATGAGTTTTTGGGTAAGTTTTGGAGCTCCGACAACCGAAACAACGACTGAAGGACTAAATATTAGGGTAAATTTGCGTAGTAGTCCCCCTATCTTTCCCGTGTTTTTACATTTTCATCACCTATAGGGACCCTTTTATTATTTAGCCTCATTATTTTGTCTCGTTATTGTTATTTTCCAACTTTATAAATCAATATTGATTTTTGGGCTATTCATATTTAAACCCCTCATATTTAAGAGTTTTTTATTTTAATCCATGTTTTAAATATTGATATGTATATTTAATTTCTGCTCCATTTTATTTTAGTCCATCTAGTTTATTTGTTTGTACTTCATACGATTTATATATTTGGTATGTTGTTTTAAGTTTTTTTATTTCAGTCATATGCATGCTTATGGTTTATTAGTAATTTAGGGTCTGAGTTATTTAACCTTCATGTTAAGAGACCTATATTTGTTTAACTTGCTGAATGTTATCCCCCAAATCTACTGTTTTATCTTATTTTATTTTAACTATTGTTTTTTAGGTGTTAAATAACTTGTAAATGTCATTTGTGTATTGATAAATATTTTCCTTAATTAATTATTCATGTTAGTTTAATCATTAACACGTTATACATGTGTACGAACAAGTAATTTAGGAATCACATGACATCATTTTGTATAATATGTATCATATCCTCACGTGCATAACTTGACTCATATCAAATAATTTGATTAAGGGTAATACCCTTTTATTTTAAAATCGTTATGAGTTGCTTGTCTTAACTTATTAGAGAGCCACTTCCGAAGATTTTAAATTGAAAGTGTATCCCAACAGTGAAACCTAAAAAAATGATTCCTCACCCAAAAATTGGGAATGAGAGAATAATAAATATTCGTTCATTTAAATTCTTCGAGAAAAGATTGTTAGAACTTATCTAAGGTCTGATCTTGACGTATTTAAATAATCGAATATCCTTCTTCTTTTTAAAAAGGATCGGTAATTTTTAATTTAATTGGTTTTTGTGCATTTGAATATTATGATGGAACTATAATATTTCTCTATTTCGATTGGAGTAATAATTGATTGCCTCAAGGTATGAGGGTTGTTTTCTTCTCGATAGGAAATAACTAAATATTATTAGATTTCATTTCAAAATTCATAAATTGTTGTTTTATGGGATTATGAACTTAATTAAATTCGAATTTGTAAGATTCATTGAAAAGACATTAATTAATCGACTAAGTACCGATTTAGGGCATTGTGGGGGGTGCTAATCCTTCTCCACACGTAATCGACTCCTGAACTCGAATTTTGGTAACACATATCTCAAATTTGTTGTTTTAATTAAAATTAATATTTTTATTAAAATGACAAAGCACGTTTTGGGTGCTCAATCACACCCTAATTAAATATTGTGGCGACTCCTCGAACCACACTCTTTATTTTTAAAAGAAATCCCAAATTTTTCGAAACGATAGATTTTTTAAATCACATTACTTTTTAATTAAAAATTAACCAAAAGAGATAAATTAAAATTTGTGTGGTTTTTAAAATCCCAATCACTCGAAAAAAATTGTTTCGACAAGTTCAAGCCTTAATTCTCTTAAATTTTTATTATTTTATAAGATAATAACACATGTTACAATTTTTTTTTATCTAAATACAATCATTAAAATATACATGATATGTAAACTGTTGTCAAAAGGACAGAAAGTGATATAAAAATAAAAATAAATATAATATGATTATTAATTTTTAATGGTAGAAAGTGATATAAAAAATAAAAAAAATTGCCAATATCATCATTAATTTTAACACCATGTGATTAAAATAGAAAAATATAATATTGATGACAATTTTACCAGAAAATAATTTGATGTCTAAAATAGAAAAGAAACAATAAATTGATAACAAATAATATAAGTTACCCTTAAAAATAACTAAGATAAATTATATGTTTGATACCTCAACTATCAATTTTGTTCTATTTTGGTTACCTAACTTTTTTTTCTTCAAAATTATACCTATGTTTAATTTTGGTTTCATTTTAATCACATGCTATTAAAAAATTAACGGTGATGTCAGCATATCACCATAAGATAATTTTACGTCATCATTGAAAAGAAAATATCACGTCAATAATTATATTAATTTTTTAACAGTGAGCAACTAAAATGAAATTAAAATATAACATTAGTTATAATTCTGGAAAAAAAATGAGTGGTTGAAACAAAATAAAAGCAATAGTTGAAATACTAAATGTATAATTTACCCAAATAATTATCAGAGATCACTCAACTCATCTTTTGTGTTAAGTTGCACTTGTAACATAGTATAGAAGTCCAATCTTAATGGTTTTTAAGATTATTATAATATTACAAACATATATGTAATTTCAAAACATAATTATTTGGGTTAAAATACATTTATACAATGTATTTTTTTTAGTTTTATATAAATTTAGGACCGTTAGATGTATGAAAATAGATGAATAAGATTAACTCATGTTTTTGCTTTCAGTGAATATCTTCTAATTTTCTACCGTTAATCTCTATCATCTATTTTCACTCATCCAACGATCCTAAATTTATATAAAACTAAATGAGTTTTACATGACATAATATAATCCTATCTCTAGTAAATTTTAGAAAAATAGAGTAATAATATTCCTAACATGCGCAACCACGAAACTACATCCGTTGCTACAATCACAACCATAATTTAGTACTATGATGACTCCAAAAAGAAAACACCAAATGATTTATTCATGATGAACTAAAGCTAAAGGACACACACCCCAATGATTGAAGAAGCAATACACCTTTGTTTTCAGGAGAATTCAAATGTGAAACCAGTGTTATCCAGTTTCTCTTGAACAAGCTCTTCCATACGTTCAACCATGGAAGGCGTGAGATAATTGCTCCAATCACCCACTTCTCCTTTCCTGAAAAAATCGGTGTGTGGAATCCCAGAAGAAGTGTGCAAACCTTTCTTGTTCACTTCCAGTTCTTTCAAGTTCTTTAAGCTACACATTCTCGCTATTTCTTCAACAACCCCATGCCTGTCTTCTTCCTCAGTGAAAGGAACCCCTAAGAAAATCGCCAGTTTTTTCAGATGGGAAGTGATATCTTTCTTTAGAGCATCATATTTCATAATCATTATCTTGTTGGGATTCTCTTGGCTTGCCTTCCAATACCCCAATACATGATCAAAAAAGGGACCAAACCTACAGATTCCATTGCAGAACCTGTCAAAAGTTTCATATAGTGATACAGGGTTTAAAATAGCGGGACGAAAACGCAATAGCGTCTGCTATTTCACGGTAGCGTCATCGTCTGAAACCGAAATCTGAGAAAATAATTGTGGACAGCGGATTCACACTAAAATCGGTAGATCGATTTTACAATCTAACGGGTAACGGTGAATAGCGCCGATAACGGGACGCCATTACCGTTATCTACCGTTAATGTAACAGATGGATCCTTCTCTCTTTTCTTCTTTTCGAGGCAATACCAAAGCAGCAGTGAGATTTTCCTTGAAATTTTTTATTATCTCAGCAACATTCGAACCAAAAACAATAAAGAGGTGAGTCGTTTACCTTTCTTTAGTGGTCTCGATCAGCGGTGGTTTGGGACCCATTTCGGGTTTTGTTTGGCTTCGGATTGGGTATAATTTGGTTGGACCAGCAGTGGTCGTCGGAATGAGTGGTCACCGGTTCTCGATGGCCAACGATCGAGAGGCTTGGAGCCTCCATGGTGAGCGTCGTTCGTGAGATGGATAGGGAGAGAAATAGAAGAGATGAAGTACATAGGGGTATTGTTTTAGGTTATATGAATTTATTTTTAGATTAATTTCATTTAAGTCCCCCATCTTTAGCCGCATATTTTTATTTTTGTCATTGAGTTTGGACTATTTTGAATTTTATTCTGGATCATAGGGTCTGATCATGATAATTTACCTTATTGTTTTGCTGAAGTGTTTATTAAGAAGTTTTAGGGTTAATCCTTCTTAGATCCCTAACATTTATGCGACTTTTTATGAAATAGTCACCCATTTCTCATTTTTTTAATTATTTTGAACACGATGCTCTAGTTTCATTAGTTTTATTTTAATCACTCATTTATATTTTTTTATTTCGAAATTAGCTTTAATATTTTTATTTTCTTTTATTTTGGTCATTGTTTTTATTTATAATCTACTCACTGTTATTATTTTATTTTGATCTTTATGTTTTACTTTATTATATTTTAGTCATTTTAATTCTATATTTTTAATATTCTGAACTATTTTATTTTAGGCATTATATTCTGATATTTTAAAATAAATAAATACCCTACTTAGAAAAGCCTAAAAAATTAAATATGCTTACTTTAGTTATATTTCATTTTGGTTGAATCAAATTATTTTAATATTGAGTTCTTAGGAGGAATTATTATATTCTTATTATTTCAGTTGGAAAGAGAAATATTAGTCCTAAAATATTTTAGGGATTATTTTCTCTTCGATTGAAAATATTAAAATATTTTCTATTTCTCCTTAGAATTTTCCTTTAAATAAAATTATGCGATTGAATTTGAAATAATAGGATCGTAAATTAAATTTATATTCGAATTCTTAGATTTCCACTACTAGATACAATTTATAATCGATGAAGTATCAATTTTGGGCGTTGTGGGGTGTTAATCATTCTCCACGCGTAATCTACCCCAAATCCCTTTTTATTACTAAAAAGAATTAATTTCTGGTTATACTTAGACTGATTTATCTTTTAAATGATGTTATCTTAAAAACTATTTTAAAATGAAATTTTTAGGTATTCGACCTACCTAACCCAAATTGTCGATTGCGACTCCAAAACATTTAATTGAAACCCATTTATTTACTTGCTTTCCCCAAGAAACATCGATTTGGGTGAAAATCGGTTACGACACCTATCTTCGGATTTTTAAAATCTTCTATTTGGTTAAACTATATTATATATATGTCAATTTTGCTTAAAAACATTTTAAAAATCAATAAAATGATTCATTATAATTATAATTATAATTATTATGTTTTAAGATAAGTTGTGCAAAATTTAAAAAATTCACGACCGCGACATCCGCAGTGAATGCGATGTCATCCGTTATGTCCGCAACCGCGATAAACGAGACACGACCGTAAGACCGCGAACGCTATTTAAAATCCTGTACAGGCTCCAGCTTTTCATCTCTTAACCTGTCAGTAAAACGCCAAAGAGAAATGAACATGTCCATGAGATTTCTACATATGTACACAATCTTACAGTTGGAATCATTAATGGAAGTAGGCAAAGAAGCATAAGGGACGTGGGTGGAGAAGAGTCTCGGCTGATAAAGGCAGCCGTTTTCAAGATCAGAAAAGGGTTGTTCAACTAATGATCGTACTCGAACATAGGGACAAGTTCGTGAGGGCCGAAGGCGAGCAATGGATGCTCATCGACGTAGGTGAACTTGTGGCGGTACAAGGTGGAGAATGTTAAGGCCTTGAGCCAAGTAGTGCCTCATTTTGTGAATGTGGCGACGATGATATCGGAATCTAATGTTTGGAAATGTTTCTGAAATGAAATCACGGCTTTTAGAACAAGAGATGGGCACCAAAAACCTTGGTAGAAATACAGATTGGAGCCTGCAAAGTTTTTATCTTTAGGGAAGGATCGCATCAGTTCATGGAATTCAGCGTCCCAAGATAACTCCGCATCATGGGATTTTGAAACGACGTTGGATTTGCAGATTTATGCTGTGTCCATAGCCAAACCAACAGACGTATATGGAGAAAGGGATAATGAACACTCAAAAACGAGTTGATTAGAAGGAAATTTATAGTATGAGATCTATTCATTTACGGGTAAACTACTCAAGTAGTCCCTCTACTCAAGTAATCTATTTGTAACAGTATTTTATTTGAGTGACTAAATATTACTTTTATAAAAAAAATTACTCATTTGTACTTGAATTAATAATTGAGAGTTGATTTAATTACTCATTATAAAATTACTTAATTTGATCTTAATTCTAAAATTACTCATTTGTGATTGAATCAAGTCTAATAGTGAGTATAAACATATTTCAATAATCCAAGGCACGTCATGCTTATTGTCAATTGAGTTAAAAAAATTCAACAATAATAGTCTCATGCTTTCTCTAGTCCTTGCTCATATGACCTAGTCATGAAATTTCATCATCAATAATAAAAGAAGTCAATATTCAATGATAATCACATGATAATACAACAAGGTCACACGATCTCACTAAGCAAACAAATGATATAATACAATATATGTTTATCACTAAGGTCGTATACATATAATGTATTTTTTCCATTAAATTCGTTTATGTATAATATAATTTCACCATTAAGGCCACATAAATAAATAAACCTCTCACCGCTAAAACCGTATATATAATTATTTTCTTGTCATTAAGGCCATATACCAATATTTTCCCTTTAAGGTCATATACTAATATTTTCCCTTTATGTCTAACACTGAAACTATATGCCATTTACCCTTTTATGCATTCAAGCCATCATCTTTACTCAATTAGTCCCATAAGGACATTTTAATAATTATACACTTATAAGGGTATCTTAGTAATTATCAAGGGTACTTTAGTCAATCAATGAGTTAATACATCTTATTAACCTCATTTAATCATATTAGGCCATTACCTATAATATTCAAGTGATTTAAGGGGAAAACAACCTTTCTTTATCCTTCAATATCAATATCAATATCAATATCAATATCAATATCAATATCAATATCAATATCAATATCAAGGGGTTGGTATCGATGCTCAACTTTATGATATTGATACTTTTGAAAAGTATAGATAGCAAATCGACACAATAGAATGGATCTTCCACTTTTAGTATCGATACTCGTAGCTCAATATTGATACCCTTTGAATGAATATTAATACTCAACGAGGGTTTTCAGGGTTTTAATTATATTTTCATATGATATTGATAATCTATAATTATTTTTTAGATTTAATTGAATTATTTATTTAAAGAATAAATTAATTAAATTCTCAAATAAAAAAATTAAATACAATCATAAATTCATACTGACCAAATATTTAGTGATGAAGGCGCATTTCATAGGAACATTGCTAAATAATACATGTTTTCTTTAGTAATGGAGCTTATGTCCTTCTTTGTCGGCAGGGGGCAAAAGCACATGTCTCTCTTTTTGTTGTTTTCTGCATATGTCATTTTTGTCTTAAATGTGATATATTTGATTTTGAGATACGGGTGAATTTTGATTTAATGCACATTCGATATTTTAATTTTGATTTAAAGATAAAGGTTTGGTGAAGGAATGACCATGGTTCGGGTTGAGTCAGACTTTTGATTAATCAATTTGATCCGAAATATATATACCTCTACTCGTATCTGGCCTGATTCAAAGATCATTTTTCATCAATTTAAACCGGACCCGACTCAACTTTGTAGAGTATAAATTTGGTTATGTATGACTCAACCTAATATAAAATAAAAACATAATTAAAAAAAAAGCAATAGAGAAATGGGTATTATAGCAATTATCCATAAATGTATATGAAAAAATTACACTATTAATCCTGGTAGAGTCGGGTCATAGATTTTTCACCTTTCACCCGAACTCAACCTCATACATATATAAAATCAGGTTCGACCTAAACTAAACCTTTTTTTTAAAAAAAAATCTAACCTTCTTAGGTTGAATAAGATCGAAATCTATAGATTTCACATTAAATTATCCTCCCTAATTTGGTGTGATGATTATTGATCAAAATTTTGATTCAAATATCGATCGGCACCCTTCACTTAGATTATATATATAATATATACACACACGTGTGTGTGAAATCTTTTAAATAAAAAGAATATAGACTTTTTTATTTGTATTTAAATGCATATTTTAACTAATAATATATAAACTTATTTAACTTTTATTAAATGTATAATATAAAATGGGTTAAACTAATAGATTAGTCAAAAAAATCATATTTCTACATTTTTGTTCATCAAATTTAAAAAATTTAAGTTTTGGTCACTTACATTGTTGGTTATTAAATAATGGTTATTTATGTTATAAATTGTTATATTTTGATCACTCAGTCGTTAATTCTTATTAGTTTGATGATGTGACGTGCTAATTAAAATGGGTTAAGTTTTAAATTTACCCCTCAACTTTAGATAGAATACTAGTAAGAGCATGAACTTTATATAAATTATCATTTGACCCTTAAACTTTATATATAATATCAATTTGATCCTTAAATTTGACAAAATTTTATCGTCGTCGCTACCACTCACCGTTGTCACCGTCGATCACCATCGGTCACCTTCGCCATCAACTTTTAGATCCCAAAATTTATAATTTTCTCATTTTTACAATATGAATACAAATCTAGTGTTTGTTTGATCGAAAATAGCCGAAACTCAATAAATCTAGCCTAGAACCTTTTAACTTCCTTTAAAATTACATCATAATAGTAAAGTTATTATTAATATTCATTTAAAAATAAAAACACTAAAAATATAAATCTATATCATATATCATATTCAAATGTATACAATTTTTATTTTGAATATTGCCATGTTACTTTTTTGTTATGTTTATAATATTAATTTACTTTTCAGACGATTTGCAAGCTGACTCGAATTATAATTAATATTACAAACATACCAAAAAACTAAAATACAAATACAAATTTTTTATGCATTTTATTATGATATAAATTTTGATTTTTAGTATTTTTTATTTTTAAAGGAATATTATAATAAATTTATTTTTATGATTAATTTTAAAGAAATTCGAAGGGTTGTAGGCTAGATTTGTTGAGTTTTGGATATTTTCTAGTGAAATATACACCAGATTCGTATTCAAAACGTCAAAAATGAGTGAATTTTAAATTTTGGGTCTCACAGTTGACAACAACAATGATCGATAGTGATCGATGGTGATGGTGGTGAGTGGTGACAATGATGAGAGACTTTAGTCGATTTCATGGATCAGACTAATATTTTATCTAAATTTAAGGGGTCAAAATGGTACTTCACCTAAAGTTCACGGTCTACCTAGTATTTTATCTAAATGTTAGGTGTAAAACTAAAAATTAACCCATTGTGACTAATGTGCCACGTCATCAAACTAAAAAGAGATAATGGCTCAGTGACCAAAATATAACAATCAATAATATAAATTACCAAAATTTAATGAAACAGTAACATAAATGATTAAAACTTAAGTTTTTTAAATTTGATAAGTGTACAAATATAAAAGAAAAGTGACCAATTCAATATTTTACCCTATAAATGATATATCTTTTCCAACATTGATAAGCCTACGACAAGGAGGAAGAAAAGGGTGCTTGTAAACTTTTTGCTGATTTATTCTTATCCTTCTTTTTTAATAGAGAAAATGTTATCACTTTTTTTACTTATTTCGGATTGGAGTGAAATCTAGAATTTTTACAAATAATATAATAAAAATTAATAACTTTCAAATAAAAATCACATTTTTATATGTATCATTAATTTAATAGATAAAATTTATAAATGATTATTAAATTATATTAAAATAATTTTTGGACATTGAACTTTCAAAATTACATAATTGGCATTAAATTTTGATTTTTTTTATAAAACATATATCATATCATCGAATGCCATTGAAAAAGGTGACATGACATGCTAAATTAATGAAAGGTTTTCATTTGGTCACTCAATCGTAACTAAAATTTTATTTTTGATATTTTTTTTCAATATTTCTAAGTAATCATTCAAAAAATAACTTTTAAAAGTATATAAAAATCCACAATTCGTTTTTAAAATTATAAATTTTTTAAAATTATAATATTATGAAATTTTTTAATTCATCAAATTATTTTATAATTATTATTTTTACTTAGTAACATTCTAATTGCCTCCAACCTAACTATGAAAGCATAAATTTCATCAAAAATTATCTCTTCTTCTTGAATATACCCTTAAGCAATAAGTCCAATCTTGTTCCTTAATATGTTACCATTTTTATCTAACTTATTCCTACATACTCATTTAGTACCTATAGTAGATTTGGTCCCTCAATTGTAACCAAAATTTTATTTTTTGATATTTTTTAAATATTTCTATTTAATCATTCAAAAAAAATAACTTTTAAAAATATATATAAATTCACAATTTATTTTAAAAGTATAATATTATAAAAATTTAATTTATCAAATTATTTTATAATTAATTTTTTACTTAATAACATTCTAATTGCATTCATCATAGTTATGAGAGCAGAAGTTTCATAAAAAATTGTCTCTTCTTCTTGAGTACACCCTTAAACAATAAGTCCATCCTTATTTCTTAATATGTTATGATTTTTATCTAACTTATTCCTAAATACTAATTTAGTACCTATAATAAATGTGTCACTATGCCTCTTAATTAATGTTTATACTTGATTTATCTTAAATTGATTTAACTCATCTTGCATAGTTATTACCCAATATTAATCATTTACTTCTTTAATACTACAAAATTATATTTATTTCTAAGAGAAAATCTAGTGGTTATCCATTTGAATGAATCACTCAAAATTTCATCACCTTTGACGTAGTTATACTCTCTTAGTTATGAAATCTTTTTCTCCTATAGGGTTAGCTCCTTTCGAGCATTTTGACTTTGTTCTTAACTTCATTCTTGCCTTGCATCTTTTTATGATGGTTCACTAACTTCATTTGATTTTATAATACTTACATCATCATTAACACAAAAAACCTTCCTAGAAAGGGGATTATCATAGAAAAAACATGTATTGATTCTTATCACTAGAGTATTTCTATTAAAGAATCGATAAACTTTAGAATTCATGAAATAATCTAGAAAGATTAATTTATCACTTTTTGCATCAAATTTGTCAGAATTGTATTTTCCATTATTTAAAACAAAATACTTACACCCAAAAAGGGTGAAAATAGCTAATGTTATGCTTTTATTTTCAAAAGTTCATATTTAGTTTTCTTTAAAATATTCCTAATCATTAATCTATTAATTATATAACAAGTGGCGTTTGAGGCTTTTGTCTAAAAATACTTTAGCAAATTATTTTCACAAAGCATGATTCTAGTCATTTCTTTTAAAGTTCTATTTTTCTTCTCAACAATTCCAGTTTTTGAGGGGTTCCAGGAGCTGAAAATTATGGGTCATACTACTAGAGTTGCAAAAATATTTGAAATCAAGATTTTGAAATTCGGTTCATGGCTACTCCTTATACTAAAAATTGAATAATCTTTTTAGTTTTGATTTATTTTAAAGAAAGTGATGATTTTTTTTCTAAAGCTTCATTTTTTTTTTGAAAATTCTAAATCTAATCCTAATCATACCTAGAGGAGAGGGGAAGAGGGGACTTTAGGGGAAGGAAGGGGAGTACTCCTAGTGGGTCTAGACCCACGACCTATGGGAATATGAGGGAACAAAGATAAACAACTTATCCAATCTGTCAAATGTGTTTGCTCTATAAATTTCATTTTTAGTACTTAAAAAGAGAACTCATGTGAATCTAGAGTAGTCATAAACTAAAATAAAAGCATATTATTTACAATCCAAGCTAGTAGTCCTAATATGTCCAAATAGATCAATGCAAAAAAAAAAAAAGTGCAATATTCTATTATAGGAAACATCATTAATAGGTTTAAAGGAAACTCTTTTATGCTTAATTTTTGCACATCCATCACAAATTTTATCTAAATCAAATTTATTTTGATAATCCTTTTACAAGATCATTTTTCACAAATTTATGCAAAATGCTCATGCTACTAGCGTGTCTAAGTTTTACATGGTGTAACCATGAATTATTTTCATATTTAGCTATTAGACATACATTTGAGGAAACAATGTTATCTAAATGCACTGTATAAATGTTTCTTATTCCATGATCAATAAGTATAAGTATAATCGTGTTTGATGCAATGTCAACAATCTTGTAACTATTAGACTAAAAAATGACGTTGTATTCCTTATCACACAATTGACTAATATTAAGTAGATTATGTTTCAAACAATTGACATATAACACATTCTCGATAAGTATAGAAGTATTGTTAACAATTAAACTGATTCCTTCAATGTGGCCTTTGGAGTTGCCACCAAAAGTTACTACTCCTTCACTTTTAGTCTTTAGCTCCATGAAATAGTTTTTTTTACTGGTCATATGTCTTGAGCATCCATTATCAAGGTACCATGAATTTGTACTTGTGTTTTGTGCTTTATAGAAATGCTCATCCTCCTACAAACATAGATTAATTTTTAACTTTTGGTATCCAATTTTTTGGGGTCAATAAACATTAGTTCTCAATAATCTAGTCCACTTGGGTATCCATTTTTCTAAGATACCCTCATCCTTAGTAGCAATGAGCCCTTTGGAGACCAATATACTTCTAGTAAATTTTTCATCTGAGGTTCTTTGAGGACCTCTATATATGTATTGTATAAATCTCTTTTTAATATAGTTGGAGTTTTAAATTTTGACCATTTTCAAATTGATTTGATCCAACATTGTTAAAATAAGCTTTAAGATTATCAAGCTTCTTTTGATGATCATTATGAATCTTTGAAAGTAGGTTATATAAATCTTGATTTTTCTTTTCAAATTATCAAGTTTGAGTTGCATAAATTTTACCTTACTTTCAAGTTTATTTTTAGTCTTAGATAAGAGATCATTTTTATTTTTTAGTTATGTAATATTTTTCTTCAGTTTCATAAACATCTTGTAATTCATCAAAAGAATATTCATTTAAAGTATATGAATTATATGTTACCTTTGTTTCTCCCTTAATGGGCGATCATAAGACACAAATTGACTACTTATTGTTCTTATTCATCGAAGGATTCTTCATCGCTCCATATAGCTACATGTGTCTTTTGTGCCTTTTTTGTAGACCCTTTTTTCTTCAACTGAGGGAACTCAAATTTGATGTGCCTCGTCTTCTTACATTCATAACAAATGATGTAATATTTTTCTTCAGTTTCATTCTTGAAGCCATCCTTTCTTTGGAGTCTTCTTCCTTTGTTAAACTACGAGAATCTTCTAGATCTTTTAGTAAACATTTTAATTTCTTCATCTTTTTTCTCATTTGAATCATTCTCTTCTTTGGTAGATTTTAAAGTTATTCCAATCTTCTTCTTCTTCTTCTTCTTGTTTTCTCCTTCCTTGAGTCTCATCTCATAGGTAAGAAATGATCCAATTAGCTCATTAAGTGTTTTCAATGACCATTCTTTTTGCCTCCAAAGACACAAGCTATAAAGAAACTTTCTCATAATTTCTCCATTTGAATATAATTTCCAAAAACTCTTAAGCTCATTGATGATTGTGGTAAATCGATCGGACATAGCTTTAATATTTTTATCAGACTTAATCTTGAAATCCTTATAAATAAGTGTAAGAATACCAATCTTTGATTCCTTCACTTGAATCATACCTTGATGAGTTACTTTTAATTTTTCTCAAATCTCCTTTTCATTCTGACTTGCTCTTTGGTACAAGAAGATCTCATTGTTTCTTTCATGGAATTGATGACCCATCAATGATGACATCCCAAACTGAGAGATTAATTGCTTGAATACACAACATCATCATATTCTTCTAATAAAAGTAGTAAATACCATTGGAAAAATGAGGCTTGAAGATGATGGAGTAATCATAGATGATAATGTAATTGAACTCTCCAAAAGACATAATCAAAAAGATGTTAAGCCTTCGAATGAGTTAAGTTTTGATACCAATTGTTGAGTCAATCAATTAAATAAAATAATCAAGAGGGGGTGAATTAACAAATAAAAATTTGGTGGAAGCTTGGAGAAAATAGAAAAAATGAATGCAAGAATTTAGAGTGGTTCAATTTCCTCAATAAAGTTTACATCCACTACCTTGGCTACCACACTCAGGATTTTCATAAATTCACTAATTTATATCAACCTTTGAGAGTAATGTGTAACCTTACAAACTCCCTCAAGACTTATACCCCAAAGTCTAGAGACATTCTCTTAAAGAGAAAAATTATAATTAAAAACTTTGAAAATCTCACAAGGAATGTGTTTGTACAATTCAAGAACAATGAGAACACTAGAAGAAAGAATTACAAAAGAGTACAAACTAGTATTTCCGGAAGCAAAATGGAATATGAATACAAATGACTTCTTTTTCGTTCAAAAATGGTCATTCTAGCTTTCTTTATGATCTCGTCTTCATATATTCTTTAAGATCTTGCTTTTATAGCCCTTCAATCAATTCTAGCCGTTTGAGTATTCGTGGGAGTTAATATAACATTTAGAGATAAAATTTTCTGCAATAAATGCTGTCAAGATGTGTATGATATTAATACTATAATACTACCTACATCAATTATAAAAAATATAGCTGTTGCAATCAAGAGTATTGATACTTCACAAGCAGTATCAATATTACTGTTATAAGTATCCATATTACTGTTATAAGTAGTATCGATACTGAATGAAATATTGGTACAGATTTTGACTTCGAAGTTTGATTTTCTAAAATGAGGATCGTTACTCTTGGAGGAGTACTGATATTACTCAAAAAAATTTAAAGGACTTAATATCAATACCACATGAACAATATCAACATTGTTCATAGGGTGTCAATGCTTCATGAAGAAGTATCGATACTATAAAGCTAAAATGTCCATTTTGATCGTTTAAAGTTATAAACATTTAGAAAAAAATGTTTTACAATTATGTTAAATGTTTGAAAAAATTCTTCAAGTGAGATAAGGAAAATGGAGCTTTAGAACTTAGAAAAATTTTATATTCAAACTAAATATAATCTTAAAAATTGTTTAAAAGTTATTTAACACTTTTGATATATCATAATCATCAAAGCATGTTCAACAAAATATATTTCTTAGATTTAATTTATAACACCCTAATATCACATTTACGATCATCATAATCACTTGAACCTAAATAAAACTTAGATTTCCATTTTTCCTAGAAAATTACTCATAAATCTCATTATGAATACTCTTGATTTTTTATGATTTCTTAAAAGTTTATTGTTAATTTATCAAAATAACTTCAAATACTTATTGATATGATAGAAAGTTATTAGAAACTATTTAGAAACTGATGTTAAATATTACATTAGAAATAGTTATTTCTATAGTAATTCTCGTCGAAATTTTTATAAGAATGTAAAAAACATAACTATATTATTATTTTTTGAAGATCAGTCTCATTAAAAACTCATCTTATAGCTTACAAGAGAAAAACAATACCCAATTAACTATATTAAAAAAAGAACCTTTATTGTATACATCTTTAGAAAATATATCGGGACAAATCGAATTAAAAAATAAAGAATTACCACATTTAAGGACCCATATAGTTAATGTATAACTTTATTGCACATTCGATTTACGAAGACAATAGAGAATTTCCTATTGTTATGAAAAATGTCATGAGCCTCTTGAATGTGGAATGCAAGAGTGGAAATGTCCTCTTCTGCACGAACAACCTTACTGGGAAAATTTAAATGTATAATAGTTTAATTTAGGGTTAAGGAATTTACGCAACCGAAAATATGATTAAAAAATGAAAAATTTAAATTTAGAAAAGAGTTTATATGAAAATTAGTTGCAAAACAATAAGCCCATAACTGAGAGAAAGCCCATTAAATAAATGCCCATTAAGAGCCCAAACAATTTCATCTCCCCTTCCCTTCCACTCGTAGCGCGCCCTGTGAACGGATAAACCTGCTGCTCCTTTTCTCTCTTCTCTCTCAAAGCTCTGAAACTTCAACCGACGAAAAATACAACAATAATCGAAATGCTGGCAAGCTCTAGCGGCGTACGAAGCACGCCGTGCTATGCTCAGCTGTCGCATTTCACTTTCTCCCTCCGCCTTTCATCTACAAACCGACCTCGCTTTCTTACTCCTAAAAAATCCTCCAAGTTTTGCTCTCTCTCGCTGCTTTTATCCGGAAATAGCGTCGGATGTAACCGCTTTGCCGTTAGAGCTTCGGCCGAGCCGGAGGTTTCCGAGTCGATTACTGCTGCTGCTGCTTCCGGTTTACTGCAACCTGTTTCTGTCAAAATTCCTTTCGGAGGTAGAGAGGTAAGCTTGGAGAACTTGTTATTTTAATTTTGTTATGAAAACTTAACTTTGGAATTATGAATTTTGTTATCTAAATATTTTAATTATTTAAAATATTTTGGTGCTTTCTTTTGATTGAATGTAGCCTTTTAACATTAGCTTGCGAAAAGAATGGAAAATCTTAGCAAATTCAGAATCATGTGTTATTACTTGAACTTCATCCTGAAGATGTTTAACAAACGAGTATATAATATGTAGCTGCTATTTCAATAGTTGGGAAAATACATAGGCAGTTTTCTTAGAAAATGGTGACCGTAACTTTTTAGCATTGCTTTTCTTGCTCAGATTTTGCACTCTGGGTTAGTTAAATTGCTATTTTTATTTTGGTGTTGTTTCTTCTTGGGTTTCATATTCATAACCAGGTGAATACTGTGCTGAACCTGATGTTATTTAGCAGATTACATAAGTAATTTTGTTGTTTGTTGCAGATTCTTATTGAGACAGGTCATATAGGGAGGCAAGCTAGTGGTTCTGTGATGGCAACTGATGGAGAAACAGTAAGTGCTAATTCTCTTCTATGCATATCCTAAGAAAACATATTCAAATTCAATGCATTTAGATTTGTGCTTATCATGTATACTTTTCATATTTTAAAAGAAATAGTGGAGGTTTTATGATTATTTTTATTTTTTTTGTAGATTGTATACACATCTGTTTGTTTATCAGATGTTCCAAGTGAGCCTTCTGATTTTTTCCCCCTTAGTGTTACTTATCAAGAACGTTTTTCGGCAGCAGGTCGGACTAGGTGTGTCTTTTTCCTATCCTTCATTCTTTACATTAATTAGTTGAAATGAACTTATGTATCATGCTTAATATTTTTCTGCTGCTTCAGTGGTGGTTTCTTTAAACGAGAAGGGAAGACAAAGGATAATGAGGTACTAGTCACAGCTATCCAAGTGTGGAATTTTTAGACCTAGTTGACATATGAAGAATTCTTAGAACTATGGGCACTAACTAAGTATTTCAATACCATATTGCTTGGAAGTGGTTGCTTCATCCATTCTATCATTTAATCACTTAATATTTGTATTTGTCCCAACTAAAATGTCCTTGTTCAAAAAGTTAGAATACTCAATGCTTCAGTTGCCCATATTACTCTCCAGGTTACCATTAAAGGGTAAGAGACCCACTGAGAAAATTATTACTTTGACCACCATTATTGTCACTTTCCTGATTAGGTTTTCTCAAAATTAGTATTTAAAACTGACTATCCTAGGATAATGTTTGTATTTTAATTTGGCACAGGACTTGATGTCTGAGAAGCTATTTTCTTCAGTTTTCTTCAATAACTTGATGTTATTTTATGGCTTCCATCACTTCAGGAGTCACTAATTCAAATGCCTTATAAGTTGTCATTTACTATTATCATTACCTTATTGTTTGTAGGTTCTTATTTGTCGGATGATTGATAGGCCATTGCGTCCAACTATGCTCAAGGGATTCTACCATGAAACTCAGTTACTATCTTGGGTAAAATCTTATTTCTTTTTCCCACATGATTGTTATCTTCAAAGCGTTTTAGCTGGCTTATGTTGACTTTTGCAATTTTGATTTATATTGTGTTTTTATGAAAATTCATTTTTCGAAATTTGATAATTTAGCGATTCTTGAGAACATGATGTAAAAAAAATAGTGAACTTTATTTGTTTTAAATCCACTCAACAAGGTTTTAGATCCTGATTGTCAGCCGTGGCTAAATAAATCTTTTATATTGTTTACTGCTATTATTTCAAACGTTAGCTAAAATGAGAGGTGACCAACCCTCTTTGTTCTCCATGCTTGGTAAGCTTCTTTTTTTGGCTGCTTGTTAATTCCTTTTGACTTCTCTTTAATTTGAAGGACTGCATCTTCCCTGTTCATATGTTGTTGTATTGAGTTTATTGAAAGAGCCTGACCTAGATGTTTTACCATGCTTTGAAATTTATCGTGCTTAAAAAAATGAGTGAGAGAGAGAGAAAAACGTAGAGAGAGAGAATTTGAAAGAAAAGTCAGATCCCGATAAGTGTTGGTCGGCGTTTATCGACAATCTGAGTAGGAGGGTTTCTCGTTGTTCGCTTAGGGAAATATTCTTAGTCCATGGTCCTGTTATGAGAGTTTTTATTCCCAATCAAATAAGAAATCCAAAATACAGATTTTCCACCTTTGCTTTTGTTCATTTTAAGAGGGAGGAAGATTTGAAGAGGGCTGTTAATGAGTTAAACGGGGTTGTGATTGATGGAAGGAAGATATCAGTTAGTCCTGCCAGATTTAAGGATGAACGTTCAAGGTCAGGGGTGGTGCATACTTCTTCAAACAAGGTTTCTGGTCAGATTAATGCAGAATCTTCAAAATCAAGAGAAAGAGAAAATATTAACAGAAGCAGAAGGGACGACAGATCTTATAGGGATGCTCTGATGTCAAATGGGAATACAAGAGGGAACAAAGAACTATTGTCTGAGGATTTCCAGAGGAGGAATGCTAAGAAAAATATTTTGGAAATGCATATTCCATCAGAAAGTTCCAACTGGGTGAAGAGGTCGTTAACAGGGATTATCAAATACTCTTTTCAAGTTGAGTTCATTTGGAATGCCTTGCTAAAAGAAGGCTATGATGTTCAAATTGCTAGATGGGGTTATGTATGGAATTCTTGCGTGTTAGTTCTTAAATCTCACGAGGAGATGCTGGATTTATGGAGCAACAAGGAAGAGGTTTTAAAGCAGTGGTTTGAACGAGTGGAACCTCTGCTGAATGAGGCCGGAGTTCCTATGGCCTTTTGCATGGCAGAATTAATAGGGGTTCCTTTGTTATGTTGGAATGAATCCTTCTTCGAGAAGTTGGCTGGTAGATGGGGCAATGTGGTAGGTATTCATGATAGTACAAGGAAAAGAGAAGACCTCACAATGGCAAGAATTTTATTGAGGGTGGCAAGCCCCTTTGATGTTCCAGAGGTGATCACTCTTGGATCTTATGGAAGATCATTCAAAGTAAGTATCAAGATTGGATCAACAAGTGAGTATTCAAGTTTGTTTTTCAATAATTTTCCAGTGGAGGATTCCGGTGAGGCATTTTTTGAGAAGATTATGTCTGAGGAGGATAAAGACTGATTGTTGTCAGATCATGGGGAAGGTGAGGCATGTACATCAAGGAAAAATCGTCTGTCAGTGGACAATTGGATTGACCAGGGAGTGTTTCGGGTTTCTGGAGGAGTTAGTGAGGACAGACAACTATCAAGACTTTCCTTAGATAGGAAAGGTATTAATTGTGGTATGCCAGAAAGTCAGAATGTTGGGAGTTTAAAAGTTGGTGAGTTTGCAGGTTTGGGGATTAGAAGCCAAAATTATTCGGCTGATGGATCTCAGGCCCATTTTGAAGACTCTGGGTAGTCTGGGTCAAAAGACTTTTTGGGTTTCATTTCTGGGCTAGCATTTACAATTAATAAGTTTGGGGAATTGATTGAGAACCTTAATTTAGCAGGAAAAAACAGGAAAATGTTTTGAAGTATTGGAGACGAGCCCAATTGCAGAGAAGTCGGTTAATGCAAAAATAGAGGCCGAAGAAGAAAGCTTAAGACCAGTTGAACTGGTCTCAACTAATTTAGGAATCAACTCAAGGGGGAGACAGTTATATCGTTCTAGAAGAAAGATCACAAAAGAGAGTGATGTGTTGGAGACTAGAAGTTTGAGCAGTTGCAAAAGGGTTTATAGTAGGTCGAGGGAAAGAAGATATTGGTATGGGGATTTGTTGAACCTCTCGACTGAAACAGATGGTATCATAGTTAGGCAGAGAAAGTTTGATGTGGATTCCAGCACTAAAAAACAACTTTGTTTATCAGCAGAGCACATTGCTGATGGGAGTCTTCTTCCTCGCATTGACAATGGTTCTGGGGATGGGAGCGTAGAGAGGGAGATGGAAGGTTACTTTTCAAAAGGTGAATGCTTAAGATCCAAATCTGGTTTGTTAATTAGAAGGAAGAGAAGAACTAGAAGGATCCTGTTTCGAGAAGCCCTTGACCAGGTGAGCATTGATACAACATCCTCCTCAGTTTTCTCGACTTTATTGAAAGAAGCTGTAGAAACTTGGGAGGTTAGTAAGCTTTTGGGGGTGTCTTTTAAGGAAGGGAAAGAAGCCTTTTTGGAAAAAATCATAGCTCTAGAGAAAGGCTTGAATGGGGTTAATCAAGATTTGGTTGATTGAGGGTTTTGTTTGTACCTATTTCCTTTTATGAAGATGACAAAGTTAGTAATATGTTCATGGAACGTTAGGGGTTTGGGGAAAAATGAAAAAGAGGGCTGTTTAAAATTTAGTCACTAGCTTAAATCCTACTTTTCTTTGGCTGCAAGAAACTAAGACTGAGAAATTTAAGAGGTCTTTTTTTAGAAGAAGTGGGATTAATAAGCTAAAAAGAGTTTTGGAATCTCCTTCAATTGGATCAGCGGGGGGCCTGTTGTGCAGTTGGGATGACAATATTTTTGAATTGGATAGTCACTTTATTAGCAGGAGATTTATAGCTACTTTTGGTAAATTTTGGAATAATAATTTCAGTTGTGGTTTCATCAATGTATACGGTCCAGCAGTGGAGGAGGAAAAATCTGTTTTTTTTGAAGAATTAAGCAGTTTTCTTAGTGGACAGAATTATCCCGTTTGTGTGGGAGGGGACTTCAATGTCTATTTACAAGAAGATGAGAAGATGGGCAGAGGTCAAAATAGGAGTTCAATGGAGATCTTTAATGAGTTCATTCTTCATACGAGCTTAATTGATATTCCTATGAATAGGGGTAGGTTCACTTGGTGTAATAACCAAGAGAATCCCACTTTTGTAAGATTGGATCGTTTTTTGGTTGATTGTCAATTTCTAGCGTTGTTTCCGGACATTATGCAGTCTCTTCTACCAAGATCATTGTTAGATCACAATGTATAGTTCTTCTGAATAAAGGAGTGGACTGGGGTCAAAAACCGTTTAGACTATTCAACTATTTGATGGATGAGGAGGGTTTTGAGGATCTGCTTATTTCTTCTATACAGAGTTGTAAGAAAAGTCAGAAGAAGGCAGGTGTTTTTAGTCTTTTAAGGAACACCAAACATGCAATAAAGAAGTGGTATGGAAACAGAGATAAGTATATAGGAGCCTTGATTTCTGAGTTAGAGAAGAAAAATTCGATGATAGAGGCTGATATTCAACAAAAGCAAGGTGCTGTCGCTAGTGAGGTATTAACAGAGTTGAAAAATTATAGAGCAGAATTGTGGAAACTTTACAAGATCCAGGAGCAGATTTGGTTTCAGTACTCGAGATCTAAATGGATTGAAGATGGGGATCGCAATACTAAATACTTCCATACCTTTGCTACAATTAGGAATAAGAGGAATGCTCTGGTTGCACTAAATTTTAAAGGAGAAACAATTGAAGACCCTACTGCAATTAAGGCCAAAGTAAAAGATTATTTTTTAAGATCTACAATGACCGATCTACTTTAGAAATTGATGACTTAAAACTGGATTTTTCCAGAATTTCTTTGGAGCAGATTCAGTTCTTAGAACAGGAATTTTCAGAGGAGGAAGTTTGGGATATTGTGAATGCTTGTGGTAGTAACAAAGCTCCGGGTCCTGATGACTTTAATCTGGGATTTTTCAAGAGGTTTTGGCAGATCCTTAAGGAAGATATTATGGAATTCTTTCATAATTTTTACTTGGGGAAGGAATGGGAACATGAAATAAATCACACATTCATTACTTTTATTCCAAAGATTTCAAACATTGGTGGTCTGGATGATTATAGACCTATAAGCTTAGTTGGTGGTTTGTATAAGATCCTCTCTAAATGTCTGTCAAGGAGACTTAGGAGCTGCATTTCAGATTTGATCTGTCCATGTCAATTCGCTTTTATCCCCAGTCGACAAATCTTGGACTGCTCCCTCATAGCCAATGAAGGGATCGACTTTTTGAAGAAGAATGGTTTAAAAGGACGTGTTTTTAAAGTTGATTTCAAGAAGGCATATGATACTCTTGACTGGCCTATCTTGTTCAGAATAATGAAAGAAATGTGCTTTGATTCTAGATGGATAGGTTGGATTTCGAAGTGCATCACATCAGCAACTATTTCAGTATTGGTGAATGGGGTTCCAACCGAGGAAATTCCAATGGCTAAGGGTCTTCGTCAAGGTTGTTCCTTGTCTCCATTGTTGTTCAATATAGTTGGGGAACTCTTGAATTTATTGATACTTAAGGCTGTTTCAGAGGGGCTTTTTTCGGGTTTGGTCATTAGAAATGAGGAGAGGAATTTTAATTTAACACATCTTCAATTTGCTGACGACCTTATAATTTTTTGTGGTGTGTCGAAAAAACAGATCTTGAATGTGAAGAGGGTGCTTTGAGTGTTTGAGATTATATCTGGACTTCAGTTGAACTTGAAGAAGTGTAAATTGTTTGGGGTGAACTTAAAGGATGAGGAAATTAAGGATTGGGCAGCTTCGATTGGATGTTCAGTGGGTTCTTTTCCCTCAGAATATTTGGGACTCCCTCTTGGTCCATACAGAAACTCCAACATTCTGTGGGATCCAGTGGTTCAAAGCTTCAATAAGAGGTTAGCGGGCTGGAAAGGCTTCTCTTTGTCACTGACAGGCAGGTTGGTTCTGATTAAATCAGTCCTATGTTCACTTCCTATATACTTTTTGTCAATGTTCAAGGTTCCAGCTTCAGTATACAAGACCCTTAATTCTATTATGTCAAATTTTTTATGGGGTGGTGGAGATGGGAAAAAGAAGATCCATTGGGTAAGCTGGAACGACGCTTGTAAACCAAAAATTGAAGGAGGCTTGGGAGTTTCTAATTTAAATGTGTTGAATAGGGCATTATTGGAGAAGTGGGCTTGGAGGTTTGCTATTGAGAGGAAGGCGATTTGGAGGGAAATGCTTTGCATCAAATATAAAATGGACTCTTCCTTGATGCAGTTTGACAATAATGTTTCTCCTAAATTTTCTTAGATATGGAGATCTATGGTGAGTAATCATTTTAAAGCTGATTCGATGAGCTGTAGTATCAGAAGCAAATATAACTATAAAATTGGTAATAGGAGGATTATTCGGTTTTGGCAAGACACTTGGGCATTGGATCATCATTTGATGGTCATGTTCCCTAGACTATTCTCTATTGCAGTGAACAAAACTGGAAGATTATTTCAGTTTGGGGAATACAACTCAGGGGGCTGGTTTTGGAACGTTCAGTTGAGAAGGGAGTTGAATGATTGGGAATTTGAGCAATGGTCAAATTTGATGGCTGTTATTTTAGATTTTTCTATTTCTGCTGATGCTGTTGATTGTTTTGGAAGGGGACTGGAGAAGGGGTTTTCACTGTTAAATCATTTGCCAATCTATCTTATTCGGGTACTTTCGATTTGGAGGAAGCTAAATTTTGGAAGTCTATTGTTTGGAGGGGCCTGCTGCCTCCGAGAGTGGAGACTTTTCTTTGGCAAGTTATCTTAAAGAAGCTGGTAGTGAAGAAAACTCTGGTTAAGAGAGGTGTTCAGGGCATAAATGATACTTTGTGTCATCTTTGTAATCTAGAAGAAGAGTCTTCATCTCATATATTTTTTTCCTGTTCGGTGGTTTGGCCAATATGGACTAAATTCATAGGCTATTGGAATTTTCAGTCTGTTTTTCATGAAGATGCTAAAAGATTCTTACTAGCATGGACTGATTTGAAGACCAACTCTCTTATTTGGTCATTTATCCCTGGAGTGGTTTTATGGACAATATGGAAAACTAGGAATTTTATTGTGTTCGAAGGAGGGAAGCTTGATCGAGCAGGAATTTTCTTTCTAGCAAGGTGCAGGCTTGCTTCATGGTTTCTAGCTAGGGAAAATCATATTTCTATTTCCAAGGATGCTCTTACTGCTGACCCTTCCTTGGTGGATTCTTGCTCATCCCATTCTAATCGGATTTTAACTAAGTTTCCTTGGTCCCCTTCTCCAAAGGGTTTTATTAAACTTAATGTGGATGCGGCTACTTCTAGTGATTGGAAGAGGAGTGGTTTAGGTGGTGTTCTGAAAGACATGTCTGGTTCGATTCTTGGCTCCTTCAAAGAGCCTGCTGGTCCGGGGCCTCCAACTTTGATGGAATTGAAAGCTATCCTAAAGGGATTAGATTTTTATGAATCTATTCGCCATAGGTTTAAAGATAGATTGATTATCGAGAGTGATAGTAAGGTGGCAATTGGCTGGGTTAAGGATGTTGTTTCATGTCCTGTCGTTTATGTTCAAATTGTTAAAGACATTATTCAAAAGCTTAGTGTTTATGAAGGTCTTATTAGATGGGTTAGTAGGACAGCCAATATAGAGGCAGACGTCCTAGCTAAGGCTGGTATTGGTTGATAATTATGTTCTGTTAAGGGCTACTTCTTTTTGGTTTTCTATCTCTTGAGGGAGATTAGACCTTGTATTACTTTGTAATTATTTGAGGTTAATGAAATCCTAGGGCACTCTTTTCCTCCTTCCGCTTATTAAGAAACTATTTTCAAGTTCCGTTAATCATGAAGGGGGTTTTTAATGAGGCCTACTATTCCTATCAAAAAAAAAAATTATCGTGCTTATGTGTAGAGCAGAAATTGTTCCTCTAATGTGAAATGTCTACCTGTATTACCACTTCAAACTTTAACATGTTGATTTTTATTTATTCTTTTATTTTTCCTTTGCGGAAATATTTGCATATATGACAATGTTTTCATTAGGAAAATACTAAAACTAAACTATATGTCACATGAGTGCAGTAATATGCAATTTTATTAGACTTTGTACCTGGTCAAAGGTTATGAAACATGGACACATCATTCACCATTTTGTGCTAATCTTGTGCATATGTCTAACACAGACACATGACATGGTGGGATACATGTCATGCGCATAGCGATGTACCAAAATTTATGGAAAAGTCATTATTTTTTTTTAGAAATTCCCATGTTGCTGTGTCTGCTTCCTTGGTTAAGGGGAAGTCTATACTTTGATACAAAGGGAGCAGTGTTGGGTAATCTTTCCCAAGAGAACTTACTTCCCTGTTGATTTCTCCTCTCCCTCCATGTCAATGCATCCATGCTTCATGGTCAAGGGAGAGAGTATAATTTGGTACAAAGGGCAACATTAGGTAAATATTTCTATTTTCTTCTAGAATTTACTTCCCTGTAAGGAGGTGATTCGAAGCTTGCTCCTCTGCATCCGTTTTATTGGAAACTCTTGGCCTTTGTGGTTGATCTTGGTGTATATGATTTGAGGCGTTTGTTTTATTTGGCTTCTTAAAGTTGTTTTGTGTTGTGGTGTCTTTCGGGCCAAGCTCAGGTTTTAAGTCTGGTCAGTCTTATTTGAGGCTGTTGTTGTAGCTAAGGTGGATTAGGCAGAGTTAATGCTGTTATTTAGGGTTGTTTTCGATTGTTTTTTGGTGTGCTGTTTATGTTGGGGGTGGATTTCTGGTTGTATCTTGTAATTTCTTATGTTCAATGAAATCCTAAGGCACTCTTTTCCTCCTTCCGATGATTAAAGAGTTATTCTTTAAACTCCTTTAATCAAGAAGGGGTTTTTTAACGAGGCCTTCAATTCCTATATAAAAAAAAAGAATTTACTTCCCTGTTTCCTTCTCCTGGATTTTCCTTCCATAGAAGCTGTTTGCTTTGTCACCTGAACTACTTGGCTAGCAGATCCTCCCTGTAACATTCACTTTGATATACTTAAAAGATGCATGTCCAGAATGTTATTGCACTATCTATAGCTGGAAAGCACTTATTATAGGCAGATGTTTGTCTTAGTGGATGCCAATGTTGCCTTTGTTTGATCATTGTTCTAAAAGATTATGTACATGATTTCATTTAGGGTTCTCGTTTTGTGTTGATATATTTTGTAATATTTGTGCGAAAGCAATATACACTTAGAATTCTGTTGTCCATGAAACAGATTATCTGCTGAGGGTAATTTTGACCGATAAGTTGTGCATTATACGCTCCTCTCTGTGCCTTGTGCTCTATCTTTGATGCTTGCTTTCTAGAGTTCGAGGCATTAGTTACATGTGTCTTATATGCACTTCATTGTCTGGTTCATATCTAAATTGTGTTCATCTTTCAGGTTTTGAGTTATGACGGTTTGCATTGCCCAGATGCTTTAGCAGTTACTGCAGCTGGTATAGCAGTGTAAGGCTTATAATAGTTTCGGTTCTGCTTACCTTTGTGGCTTTTGTGATATTTACAGTATTATGCGGGATATTGTTTTGAATATATGCTCACAAATGCCACAGAGCTCTTTCAGAAGTTCCACACTCTGAAGCTATAGCAGGAGTTCGAGTTGGTTTGCTTGGTGATAAATTTGTTCTGAATCCAACAATAAAGGAGATGGAAGACTCAACACTAGACCTATTTTTGGCGGGCACAGATAATGCTATATTAATGATAGAGGTTAACTTCAATCCTAATTCTTTGTATTAGGATATAGTGGATTATAATGAACTTTTACCATTTACTAGAACACATGGCTGCTGATCTTTGTCTTTTCTAAAGGATCTTATTTTATGTTTTCCTTTTATTGTTTTGTTCATATAAATATTTTAATAGGTTTATGTGCTGTTTGTATGATTCCATCTAAATCGTCTCCTATAAACTTTACCTCTTTTTTGGACATTGGAGTCTGTTCTAATTGTCGTAATAAGGGATTTCCAGTTAAGAATCATGAAAGTCAGCGTCTCTTCCTCTACTTGTTTGTTGTTATATCCTTTATTTTGTTCCATGATTAGAATGAGGCTTATGGTTGATTTGTTTAACAGTTCTGCATCTGCAAGTTATTTCTTTTGGGATTGCCATAGAGCATCTTCACAGTCTGAGAACTGTAATAAAAAACATTATAAAATGAGTTCACAGAAGAATGAGAAAGTGGACATGGTTTAAATTTAAATTAGTACGAGATAGTGTGTAACCCACTTTCTCAGGTGAGATGATAGGAAGATCAGAGATTTCATAAACAACAATTTATGCACAGAGACATTCCCTAGTTGTATGCAGTGATGTTGGTAACTGTTACCTTTATAAGGACCATGGAATTTCTTATAATAGGGTTAATTATTGTATAAGTTGCATTTGCGATTGGAAATTGAGAGTCGAGTCTTGTTGAGTGAGCACTTACTGCATAATCATTTAATGTACTTCTATTTAACTTGTATACCTAAGGAAAAAAAATTCGTACTATTGATGCTATGTTGAAGTAGGTTGCTCATAGGACATTTGTTCATGATAATTGGTCATGTGTGAGCAATTCACACACGCCGACATAACGGATTCATAGATGTGGAGCTGTCTTATATCTGTTTATAACTTTTTTCTGCTCCTCGATAATCGAATGGTATGAGGTACATAAAATGCAAAAAAAAAAAGGTGAATGGTCAAAGAAGGATCATAAATCATTCTCCCCAACGGTGTTCAATTATAATTTTTTTTATCATTATTACGAGCTGAATTACTATTATTTATTTCACTTCTTTTGCCTGTATGAATGCTATTCAAGATTATACTTTGCTCCAGATTTTTGTTTTCTTATTTACTTATTTTCTTATTTAACTACCTCTCATTGGCATGTTGAAAGTCACGAATGCTTCCAAAATTTATCCCTTACAGGGCTATTGTGATTTTCTTCCTGAAGAAAAGTTGCTTGAAGCGGTACAAGTGGGGCAGGTTGTTTCTTAGAACTTTGTATACTTCTTATCTATTATTTTATTTTTTAAGTCACGAGTTATCAATTTCTAGTCATTTAAGGAACTAAGTTCTACAATTCCATTAAAGTTGTTATGTCCTAGTGCAATGGTATCAATCTACTTCCTTGGTTAGACCTAGTAAACAGGACTGGAGAGAGAGTGTTTAAGTGAGAGGCTAAGATTTGAATTGAATGTGTTAAATTAAGAATTTGGTAGATTTATTATGAAAGCCTCGAAAGAAAGTTCAAATTCAATTCTATATTAAATAAAAGAGGACTGGGTTTGTAACCATTTAATTGAGATTTTCATTTAATTTTCTGCTTGAGATACATGTCTTATTATTGTCCTCGTGTACTTCACGTTTTGATAGCTTATATACATTTTAAAGGCATGTTGATTTCTCTTGTTTTCTGCATTAGATACGTCTTATTGATGTCCTTGTGTACTCCACTTTTTGATAGATTATTTATATTTTAAAAGTTTGTTGTTTTCTTCATGTCACTTGGATGTGTATTTTAGATTCTATGTTATATCTTCTTCTTGGTATTTGGTTTATTAATTGTAGGAAACTCAATAGGCAACTTTGAAATGAATGAGCATTGAGTATTAACCGTATCTTTCTTGACTGGGACCTGTTCTATTTTAGAAGTTGAAGAGATTATATTCACTGGTATAAATAGATACGTGCATATGCATTTTTAGTTGCAGTTATGCATTTACTATATCTGTCCTGCATCATTATGCTGAAAGTTTGTTAGCATTTCCCCCAGTATATGAAGTATCTAACAAATGCCACCAAAGAAATCTACAGATTATAATATTTTATCTTGTCTATATCACTAATAACAGGATGCAGTGAGAGAAATCTGCAGTGCTGTGAAGGCTTTAGTCAAGAAGTGTGGGAAACCCAAAATGCTTGATGCTATCAAATTGCCACCACCTGAGCTTTATGAGCTCGTGGAAGTATGACCCTTCTTTTTTGTTCCCATTAACATGTATTGTCTTATTTTTTTGAATTAATTTGATATTGTTTTTACTAATATTTGTGATCTAATTCAATGATGGTAGCTCTCATTTATTTATTTTTGATAGGAATGGTAGGCCTCGTTAAAAACCCCCTTCATGATTGAGGATCACAATGTGCTCCTTAATCAGCAGAAGGGGGAAAAGAGTGCCTAAATAATTCACTGATAACCACAAATTACAAAACTTAAAAACAACCATACAATCTCTCTTACAAATAACCTACCCAAAGCCTAACAGATAACCCAATCAACCTAACAAAAACATCGTATCTATCCAATACCAGCCTTAGCTAATCTATCAGCCTCAACATTGGTTGACCTAGCAACCCATTTAATACTCCCATTCAAACCTCTAATCATATCGACAATAGCTGTCACAATGTCTGAGTACACATAGGGACAGCGGTCGATATTCTTGACCCATTCTACTGCTAATTTACTGTCTGATTCAACTAATAACCTATCCTTAAAACTCTGCTGAATCGAAGCAAAGAAGGATAGCCCTTTCTTAATAGCCTTAAGTTCTATCAAAATAGGAGGACCTGGACCAGCAGCCTCTTGAAAGGAACCCAACACCGAACCATCGTGAGCCCGTAGGATGCCCCCAACATCACTCTTCCTCCAATCTGCAGTCACGGCCGCATCAACATTCAACTTAATAAAGCCCTTTGGAGGGTGAGACCAAGACACAACTTTGATAATAGGAGAGCTTGAGAAAGAGCAACAGTCCCCAAGTGTAGGGTCACAGATTAGGGAGTCCTTAGAAATAGATACAACCTTGTAGTAAGCTAGGAACCAAGCAGCCAACCTACATCTTGCCATAAAGAATAGATCAATCTGATCTACCCTTCCCCCCTCGAACACAACGGCATTCCTATATTTCCAAATTGTCCATAGAACCACCTCGGAATGAAGGTCCAAATTTTAGAATTAGGAACCAATTCATCCCAAGCAACCATAAAACTTTGAGCATTGACTTGAAGAAACTCCCCAAAGACTCATAAATTTGTTCCATAAAGACCACGCCACCAAGCAAGAAAATAATAAGTGTGATGAGGTTTCATCCGCCTTTTCACACAAAGGGCAAGCAACATCAACAATAGCTGCGACTCCTCTCCTCTGTAACTCAAGTTTTACTGGCAGTCTCTGCAGCACCACTTGTCACAAAAATACCTCCACTCTAGGAGGCACTAAACCCCTCCAAACATAATTCTTCCAAAAAGGATCTTCTGTACCAGCAGGACGACAAGACTTAACACACGAACTAACAGTATAGACTCCTTCCCCATTTCCACACCAAACCAACCCATCTGATAAATCCTGAGAAAGAGTGACATTATGGATCAAAGCCATTAAATCAGCATACTGAGATAGTTCCCAATCACTCAAATGCCTTCTCATATTAACATGCCAAGACCACACTGTTGACCGAAACTCCCCAAACTCAATAAGCTTCCCATTCTTGTTTATAGACAACACAAACATTCTGGGAAAAATCACTTTAAGAGGGGAATCAAGTGCCCAACTATCAAGCCAAAATCTGATGCTCCCTCCATCCCCCACTCCGACTTTAAACTTACTTCGAAACTTATCTCCAAACTGATCTTGCTTGAAATGGTTATGGACCATCGATTTCCAAATCCAAGAAGCATGTGCAGGAAGTTTCTCGTTAAACATCAGAAAACTGGGATCCATATTGTATTTACAGCAGATAACCTTCTTCCACACTGACTCTTTATCATTAGCAAACTTCCAAGACCACCTCCCTAATAGAGCTCTATTAATATAACTAATGTCCAAAGCACCAAGACCACCCACACTTTTTCCAGAGCACACTTTTGTCCAATTAACCCAATGGATTTTTTTGGCCTTAACTCCTCCCCATAAAAATATGGCCATAATGGAATTTAGCTTGACAATCACCGATGAAGGAATCTTGAACATGGACATGCCCAAAACTGCCTTCAGTAAAACCAGCCTCCCTGCCATTGATAAAGTCTTCGCCTTCCATGTGGCTAGCTTCGAATGAAACTTTTGAACTATCGGATCCCACAACATAGAATTTCTCTTAGCACCAAGAGGCAACCCCAAGTACTCCGCAGGAAAATGTCCTACTAAACACCCAATAGCATTAGCCCACTGACGAACCACTTCCTCATTAATATTAATACCAAATAATCTGCTCTTAGACAGATTAAGCTTCAGGCCAGACATGACCTCAAACACACGAAGAATCCTCTTAACATTAAGAATCTGAGTCTTCGAAGCATTGCAGAAAATGATGAGATCATCTGCAAATTGTAGATGAGATAAATTGACCGAGGCCTCATCTTTACCAACCACCAGACCACTAAACAAACCCGAAGATACTGCTTTACGGAGCAGTAGATGAAGCAGTTCTCCAACAAGATTAAACAACAAAGGGGACAAGGAACAACCCTGTCTAAGGCCTATAGCCATAGGAAATTCAGCAATTGTAACCCCATTTACCAAAACTGATACCGAAGAAGTAGAAACACATCTGAATCCAGCTACACCATTTTGAATCGAACCCCATCTTAGCCATGACTTTAAATAGAATATCCCAATCTACCGAGTCATAAGCCTTCTTGAAGTTTACCTTAAATACACAACCCTTCAAACCTTTCTTCCTCCATAAATCAACTCCTTCATTAGCAATAAAAGAACAATCCAAAATTTGTCTCCCTGGAATAAAAGCAAATTTAGTCTCACTGATAATATCATTAATGCAACATCTCATCCTTCTCGAAAGACACTTAGAAAGGATCTTATACATCCCACCTACAAGGGAAATAAGTCTGAAATTATCTAAGCTTCCAACATTTGAGCCTTTCGGGATGAGGGTTAAGAAAGAATGGTTAATCCCATGCTCCCACTCATTTCCTAAATAGAAATTATGGAAAAACTTCAATATATCACCTTTCAAAATAGACCAGAATTTCTTAAAAAAACCCATGTTCAGCCCATCAGGCCCAGGGGCTTTATCACTGTCGCAAGAATTGATAGTCTCTCAAATCTCATCTTCTGTAAACTCCTTCTCTAACAAAAGATTCTGCTGCATAGAAATTCTCGAAAAGTCCAACTTAATATCCTCCACTTCCAATGTTGAACAACAATTAAAAGCTTTGAAGAAGTGTTCCCTGACACTAGACTTGATAATACCTGGATCTTTGGTAGTGACACCATCAACATTGAGAGCAAGCAGAGAATTCTGCCTCCTCCTAATGGATGTGCAAGTGTGAAAATATTTAGAATTACGGTCTCCACAATTAACCCACTTCTCTCTCGAATTTTGAACCCAAATTTGCTCCTCGATTCTGAGTAGTCTCCAAAGTTCATTTCTCAAGAGCCTCAACTCTGTCAAATTGACAACAGTGAGACATATTTTGTTGCATCCTCATTTCAATCTGATGAATTTTATCTTGTATCACAGAAATGTCCACTCGAGGAAACTGTTTTCTATCCCCATACCAGCTCTTAATAGCAATCTTAGTATTCCTGAGAATGTTAAAAATTCCAGCACTTGACTTCTCTTCCTTGAACACCTTAATAGACTCAGCAACCATCTTCTCAAAACCATCCTCATTCAATAAATAGCTAAACAGCCTAAAGGGTCTCTTACCCCAATTTTCTTTCCCAGTCTCCAAAATAATTGCATTATGGTCGGAAATAGATTTAGGCAATAGAAACTGGTTGATATCGGAGAATTCTGCTAAGAAATCAGAGTTCACTAGAAACCTATCTAATTTTACAAAAGTCGGCAACTCCCGATTACTGCTCCTGGTAAAATTCCCCCCAACAAGTGGCAAATCAATAAGCCTCGCTTGCTGAATAAAATGATTGAAAATTTCCATTGAATTCCTGTTCTGAGCTCTTCCTAACTTCTCCTCTTCATTTAAGTAGGCATTGAAGTTCTTATCAAAAAAAAAAAAAGTAGGCATTGAAGTCCCCACCCACACACAAAGGAATACTGAACCCGCTTAAAAACATTTCCAGATCATCGAAAAAACCAGCCTTCTCTTCCTCCACAGACGGACCATATACGTTTATGAAGCCACACCTAAAATGGTTGGACTTGAGCTTACCAAAGACAGCAATAAACCTCCTATGAATATGTTGATCTTCAACCTCAAAAGTACAATCATCCCAACAACTTAAGATACCACCAGATGAGCCAATAGTTGGTGACTCAACGAACCCCTGCAGCCTATTCAAACCACTTATCCTGAAAAAAGATGTTGGAAACTTTTCTAGTTTTGTTTCTTGAAGTAAAAGAACCAATGGTTTTTTCTCAGAAACAAGTCTTTGCACAGCCCTATGTTTCTCTTTTTTACCCAACCCCCTCACATTCCAAGACAAGATACTTAGCTTAGTCATAATACTCAAAATGAATATAACCCAAAATAGCCGAAGGACATAACTCGAGGTCAAGTAGCCCCACTCAACCCTTTCTCCAATTCAACAATCTTATTTAGAAAAGCTTCCTTCCCCTCTTTGAAAGATATCCCCAATATCTTGCTAATTTCCCATGTAGCAATTGCTTCCTCCAATAGCAAAGCAAAAGCTAAAGAGGATAGTGTATCAATACTAGTATGATCTACTGCTTCCCTAATGAGATACCTTTTAAGTCTTCTGTAAGGTCTGTTCGCCCTAGATCTGTAAGGTCTAGTTATAACTTGGAGTCTTGTCTCTCAATGTTATGTAATTATAGCAGTTTCAATGTCATCTTGTTTTTCATGTATTTAATTCTGTACCTTTTCGTTTGTAAATTCTTCTATACAAATTGTACTTTGTACTAATGAATGACTATTTTCTATATACAGAAAATTGCGGGTGACGAATTGCATAATGTGCTTCAAATTAAGAGTAAAATACCAAGAAGAAAAGCCATCTCATTGTTAGAAGAGAAGGTTATAAACAGATTGACAGATAAGGGATATATCAGCATAGATGGCACATCAGGATCTGTTGAAACAATACAAGACTTAATTGATGAGGATGATGAGGATGAAGAAATTGTTGTTGATGGTGAAGTAGATGAAGGTGATGTACACATAAAGCCGGTTTCTCGAAAACCCACTCCATTGGTGAGTTGTAAATAGGGTAATTGATATTTATTTTCCAGTCTTGTAATATTTTAAATATTTGGCTTGTCAATTCTGTAACACATTTTCTTATTGCTATTGTTCTATTATAGTTTACTGAGGTAGATGTGAAGCTGGTATTTAAGGAAGTTTCATCCAAATTCTTACGGAGACGTATTGTGGAGGTATGAAGGGATTTTTTTTTTCCAATTAGAAGACGATTTTTTTTGGGTCCAAATAACCATTTGTTCATAATAATTTTACCGGTATTTAATTTGTATTAGTTATGCTTTTTATTCATAGCAATGAAGCACCAACTTTGAAACCATGGACAGCTTTTTTCCTTATCCCTGAAGATTTATATTTATTCTGTCTGTATTCTTTTGTTTTCCTGATTTTTAAAGTAGTTTAAGTGCAATCAGTGTTAATTTATAATTTTGTGTTACTTAAAAAAACTTTATTTTCTAAGACCACCATCTTTTTCATTGGCAATTTCTTGCAGATTAGGATCCAATAAGTTCTATATTTTCTGTTTGGATTTGGAATTCATGAGTCATGTCACATTTTTACTAGTTTTTTGCTCTAGAACACTCCATTTGTTCTCTTGAAACTTTTCTCAAGCAGCAAATCGTGTCATCTTATTTCAATAGTATCTGATTATCCCATTAATGCTTGACTACACTAAGAAAAGGTGAATAACCATTGTTTTCTTCTTGGGTATGGGTCACATTTCAGCCAAACGTGATTCCTTTGCAGCTGATTCTCTCTCTTAACATTTTATCTTGAACTGTTACAGGGAGGAAAAAGAAGTGATGGGAGGTCCCCAGAAGATATACGTCCAATCACATCAAGATGTGGATTGCTTCCAAGGGCACATGGAAGTGCTCTCTTTACACGTGGGGAGACACAGGTTTGTAAGTTCAGTGTGGTTGCTTATAGAATGTTTAAGTGTGAACCTATCATTTCTGTTACCATATGCATGCTTGTCTTAGGGATACGTAATTTAATATGTCTTAATGACTCTTATTCCTGATCGCTTGATGATTTCTGAATTCTGGTTTACATTAAGGTGTCACCATAGTGATATTCAGTTTAATACTTCCATATGTCTGTTCCTGATAGACAAGTTTGCATTTTTTCCTGACTATTGATTCATCTGCATGATGCTCAGTTGCTTATTGCAATGTTTTCACTTTTCCTTAGTCCTTATTTTATCTTTGTCATCCATCCTCCTTTTAGTCATTGGCAGTGGTCACACTTGGTGATAGACAAATGGCACAAAGGCTAGACAATCTAGCAAGTGTAGAGGAATTCAAGAGGTTCTATCTTCAGGTCAGTCTGAAATATTCAAGATCTTATTCTTTTCTTCAGTTATCTACTACAGTTCCTTTATGTATACACTAGTTCCTGTTTTAGTGGAACTGAACTTGTCAAACTTGCAGTTGATCGTTGACACCACTAATACAACATTTGTCTTCATCATATACCTTATTAATGAATTTGTGTTGATAAAAGAGAAACAAAGACCATAATCTACTTGGCCTTTTCTGTTTAAATTAGAACTATTCACTGAAAATTTGTTGCATGCTTCTCTTCTACTTGGTCGCCCTGACTAATAGGTTGGTGTGTGATTTACCTGCAAATAGAAGTGATAAACATGGATAATATTGATATGGTTATTCGGTTATCATGTTCATGTCATACTTTTTAAATAGATAATTATTATGATTTGCTTTGTGATCCCATAAAATTAGTTAGATGAAGTGCTTGATTATTGAAAATGTAAACGATATGGTGAAATGGATAAAATTTCATTTTACCATAATAGTTTTGTAGAACAAAGAATAATTCCATGTAGTTAATTTTTTCATGTTATGATTATGTTATAGAAACTTTTTGCCCTGGAGAACTAATGTTGAGTTCATTTTGAAAACTGCTTATCTACTTATTCTCTTGTTCAATTCACATGTACCTGCAGCTGTACTGAAACTCTAGTCAAAGTATAAATAGATGCTTAATCTACTCTGACTTTCTTCAGTACTACCTTTCCTAGTAGGGGAAAGTTGTACTCTTGCCCAGTCAAGAGCTGTAGATGATGGTCATATATTTAAATAAGTGGAGTTTTCATAATTAAATGGGTAAACCCTTTCCCTGAGAGAGATCACCTAACAACTTGCGGTATTTTATCTGATATTTCAGTACTCATTTCCTCCATCAAGTGTTGGAGAAGTCGGACGAATGGGAGCACCTAGTAGAAGAGAAATTGGACATGGAACCCTTGCAGAGAGAGCTCTTGAGCCAATATTACCTACTGAAGATGAATTTCCTTACACTATACGAGTTGAAAGTACCATTACTGAAAGCAATGGTTCCTCAAGGTGTTTCTGAACATTTTGAAGTGTCCAAATGCTTGCATGCACTTGTCTGCATTTAAAACCTCTGTTTCTTTAAGAACTGCATGTCAAGTGTTTTAAGGTGTGACATCACTTAACATGAAGTTTTGCTGCATAACAGTATGGCGTCTGTTTGTGGAGGTTGTTTGGCATTGCAAGATGCTGGTGTTCCACTAAAATGCTCTATTGCTGGGATTGCGATGGGTTTGGTTTTGGACACACATGAATTTGGAGGAGATGGTACACCACTTATTCTTTCTGACATTACTGGAGCCGAAGATGCTTCTGGAGATATGGATTTCAAGGTCTTCTCCATGGATTTTATTTATAATCTGTGATCTATTTTGTTCAATGAAGCATTCTTGAAAGATAAAAATTATGTTAATGTCCTTGCAAAGCTGGTCACAAAGTTACATAAATTACCTTATAAGAATGTTATTTGCAGGTTGCTGGAAATGAAGATGGCATAACTGCATTTCAGATGGATATAAAGGTCACTGATCATATACTATTGTAATCCACTTTGGACAGTTGTCGTGTTTCCTCTGGTGACAACAAATGTTTTGCTCTTACGTCTGCCTTTCTGGCTCCAGTTACTGATGTGTGTTTCAAAACCTTTTGTCAGTTCTAGAATATAATAGATGATTATTGTTCTTCTCTGACAGGTAGTAGGGATAACCTTACCTGTTATGCAAGAGGCACTCCTACAGGCAAGGGATGGGCGCCGACGTATTCTTGGTAATGTAAACCTGTATTGTCTTGATTATACGGAGTTAATAGTGTGGTTTTTACACGTTGCATATAATTGGACGTGGCATTATATGTTTAATTGTACGATCTTTTCTGTTTCTGGTAGAGTTGCTTCCTGCCCCTTTTCCAATATCTCGTACTCACTCCATCCCACTAAATATGTCTCTTTTAGATTTTAAAATTGTCCCATTCAAAATGTCCTATTAGAAAAATCAACAAGTAAAAACACTTACATTTCTTTTTTTACCCTAATATGTGCCATTCTTTTACATCTATCAAACAAAATTTTCAAATCTATCAATCACTTTTTGAGGATAATTTTTTTCATTTCTTTTATCTTATATGACATGGCATATAGTCAAATTTACCTCCTAAAACGCACAATTTACAAAACTACTATGAGAGAGTGTCAGAGAGAGAGAGCGGGGGAGAGAGAAAGTATCTTAGGTTTTCAGTCCTCCGGCGAGGATTGGACGGTGTTTGTGGACAATTTGAGTAAGAGAGTTTCCTGGAGAACGGTTAAGGAAAGTTTTCAACAACAGGGTCGTGTACTGCGAGTTTACATTCCGAGTAGTTCTAGTAAACCAAACTACAGAAACCATACGTTTGCTTTCTTTCAGTTTGCGACGGAAGAAGGATTGAAGAAGGCGGTGGCAAATGTGAATGGTATTTGGATTGATGGAAAGAAAGTATCTGTCGGGTAGCTAAGTATTAGAAGCAGAGGTCTGGACATGTTGCTAGTAGAATTTCAAAAAGGGAAGAAGATACCGTTGTACAAGGGAGGCAACTGGAGAAGAAGAGTTGGTATTGAGTCTTTCAATCGATTAAGGGATGAAAGATCATTTAAGGATGCTTTAGCTTCCAATGTTGGGCTGAGGGAAGTTCCGATGAGCAATGAGAAGAGGGAGGGGCCTCCTAGAAAGGAATCAGGGTTGAGGAACTTGTGGGAGATGCATATTCCTACGAAAGAATCGGATTGGGTGAAAAGATCATTGACAGGGATTATTAAAGCCCACTTCGACTTGGAAATAGTGTTGAAGGGGTTGGCAAGCGATGGGATCAAAGTTAAGTTAGCTAAATGGGGTAATGCATGGAATTCATGCATTTTAACCTTTGCTTCAGTGGAAGAATTAAAGGAGGCGTGGTCGAGCAGATTTGAAGAATTGTCATTCTGGTTTGAATGGCTTGATACGCTTTTGAATGAGGAAGGCTTACCGATGTCTTTTTGCTCGGTTGAACTAGTTGGAGTTCCATTATTATGTTGGAATGTCCCATTTCTGGAAAAACTTGTTACAAGGTGGGGGAAGATGATTTGCATACATGAATCGACGGTTAGAAGAGAGGACATGGTAGTTGCAAGGGTACTGTTGAGGGTGGCTAGTCCGTTTGATATACCGGAAACAGTCACACTGGGATCGTATGGGAGATCTTATAAGGTTAAAATTAATTTGGGCTCGGTTAGTATGAAACATAATGATTTCTCATCAGCGAATTCAACGGCGGACGACAGTGGAGTGTATAAGGAAGTTGTAGCATCTGAGGAGGGAGAAGATCGGTGTTCAGGAGGGTTTGGTAGGCTTGACATATTAGCAAAGGATACTAGAGGTAGAGTAGACACATGGTTGGAAGGGGATGATTGTACTGCTGTGGCTGGCGGCTGTGGTGGTCAGAAATTAATGTGGCAGGTAGGAGAAGGTCAACCTAGTGGAGCAACTGTGTCAGAACTTCCAGAAGAAGGTTTGAATTTAAAAGGGGATTACCTGGGCCTCGGGCTGAGAAATAATTTATGCTATGGTAGTGAAAAAGCTATGTCAGATGATTTGAGTGAGCCCATCTCAAAAAATACAAGATTTTCACCAGTTGGGCCTGCTGTTAAATGGCTTATGGTAAACAAAAAGAATATTGGGTGGAGATACAAGGTATTATGCAGCAGATAGTTTTGGATGAAGCAAATGTGCAGAATTTGGTTCCTGTTAGGCCTGACTCTAATTTAAAAATTAATGCTGGAGGATACAATGATAGAGTACAGCCTCAATTTAGAGGCAATTCAAAAAATTCTAATGCTGAAGTGTTAGAGGAGGTTGTTGATTTGGAAAAAGAAGCAAGAGGTATGGATGAAACAAAGGTGGAAAGGGAAGCCATACCAATCAAAAAGATTGAGAATCAGGTGCTGGGAGCTAATAAGGAGACTCTTTTAATTGGTTTAAGGAGTTGGGGTCCTTTAGATCACATGTCTAAAAGTTTGTGCATTAGGAATGTCCCGGTTGGAAGGGGGAATAGAGGAAATGTTTCTAGAGTGTATAGAAGATCTAGAGTAAGAAAGGTTTGGTTAGATGCGAGCAGAGAAGATGGGGTATTACAAACTAAGGATTTGGTTCATCAGAGCAAGAGAATTCTCAATCCTCAGTCAATTTTATCCAAATCCCTTGGTGGAAGGTTCTACTAATATCGAGGAGGAAATCAGTGTCCCTTTGAATTCAGCTGTGGATATGTCTCAGAATCAAGGGAATGTAGAAGAGTATTCTACAGGAGCTAAATCTGATTCACGGACAGCAAGAGAGAGTAGAAGAAACAGAAGGCTTTTGATTAGAGATGCTTTGGATGTGGTTAGTTGCCCTACTGTCTCTTCTTCAACATTCTCGAAATTCTTGGAGGAGGCTATGGCTACATGGGAAGTTAGTAAAATACTAGGGATTTCATTTAAAGAGGGGAAGAAGGCCTTTTTGGATAAAATTACAAACCTTGAGGAGTGTTTGGCCGAAAGCAGGGAACGGGTGAAATCAAGGGAATAGGTTTCTTATGTTGACTTGCTTTAAGGTTTTGGGTTTTATTTTTCTTTTATGACAAATATTAAAATTATTTCATGGAACGTAAGGGGTTTTGGAAAAAAGGAAAAATCCATAGCTGTAGCTAATTTGGTCAAGAAGAATAAGCCGTGCATTCTCCTCATCCAATAAACTAAGCTAGAAAGGTGCTCTTTGGCTCTTACGAGAAGGATAGGGGGAGATTTCTTAGAGGAATTTTTGCTCCGGCTGTGGGATCTGCAGGTGGACTAATGATTATGTGGAATGAAAATGTTTTTGAAGTTTCTAATAGTCACTTAAGTGGCAGATTCATAGCATTTTTTTGGGAAGTTTAAGAATTCAAGTGAAGAGTGTGTGATTATTAATGTTTATGGTCCATCCATTGAAGCTGAAAAGGAAGATTTTTTCAGGGAGCTGTTGGAGTTTGTTTCTGCTCTAAATTTGTCAGTATGCATTGGGGGGGACTTTAATGTGTATCTCAATCCGGCAGAGAAGTTGGGCAAGTCTCAAAATTGGCATTCAATTGATATTCTTAGAAACTTCTTACAACAATCAAATTTAATTGATCTTCCTATGGTGGGATGAAGGTATACTTGGTGTAATAATAGAGAAGATTCTACTTGGGAAAGACTCGACAGGTTCTTAATTTCTGGGAAGTTTTTGATAGGTTTTCCGAATGTTGTGCAAAGGCTTTTACCAAGGTCCTTATCTGATCATAATCCAGTTTCATCGGAGGATAAATCTGTTAATTGGGGTCCTAAACCATTCAGATTTTTTAATTATCTTTTAGAAGAGGATGGCTTCGAGGACTTGGTTAAATCTTCCATGGATGATTTGGGGGGGGGGAACAATAGAAGGGGTATCTTCAGCATTTTACAAGGAACAAAAAAATCTATCAGAAATTGGTCTAGCAGTAAATTTTTTGGGATCTCTGAATCTATTTCTGATCTTGAAAGGAAAATAAATGAACTGGAATGTAAGGCACAAGATGGAAATCTTTCGAAGCAGGAGTGGGACCAGTTGATGCAGTTTAGATCGAATCTCTGGAGGTTGTATAGGATTGAAGAAAGCATTTGGTTTCAGAGATCAAGGACACGATGGATTAAAGATGGGGACAGACATACAAGGTTCTTTCATCTATCAACGTTGAACAAAAGTAAAAGAAATGAAATTTTAAGCCTGAAGATTAATGGGGCTGTTGTATCAAATCCTCACAAGATTAAGTCTCATGTTTCAGATTTTTTCAAGACAACCTATAATTCCAATTCAACAATGGAAGTGGAGGACTTATTCCTGGATTTTTCTAAGCTGTCAGGGGATCAATCCAACAAGCTAGAGGAGTAATTTTTAGAACATGAAATATGACAAGCTATAGCTTCTTCAGACAACTCTATAGCTCTAGGTTCGGATGGCTTCACCATGGGCTTCTTTAAAAAGTGTTGGGCAAGTTTAAAGGATCATGTATTGAAACTTTTTAAAGATTTCTATGGTGGAAAGAAATGGGAGCATGGTGTAAATCATGCTTTTCTCATGCTTATTCCGAAGAAGCAAAATTCGGATAGTGTAGAGGACTTTAGACCAATTAGCCTTGTAGACAGTTTATAAAAGATCCTCTCTAAAGTTTTATCTAAGAGATTGAGTTATGTTGGTGATATCATTAGTCATTCCCAGTTTGCTTTTATCTCGGGGAGACAGTTGTTGGATTGTGCTTTCATCGCAAATGAAGGGATTGATTATTGGAGAAAACAAGGGTTAAAAGGGGTTGTTCTTAAAGTAGATTTTCGTAGAGCTTATGATTCTATTGAATGGCCAATTTTAATCAGAGCAATGTCAGAGATGGGTTTTCGTAATAGATGGTTATCGTGGATATCAAAGTGTCTTTCAATAGCCTCAATCTCGGTCCTAGTTAATGGGTCTCCTTCGGAAGAGTTTCCTATGGCTAAAGGACTTAGACAAGGTTGCAGTCTATCTCCTCTTTTGTTTAACATAGTAGGTGAGCTGCTCCACTTGATGCTATCTAAAGCAGTAGACATTGGTCTTTTTCAAGGCTTCGTTATTGGGAAATCTAAAAATTATGTTCGGTTGTCTCATCTCCAATTCGCCGATGACCTAATAATTTTTTGCTAAGCATCTCTTTCCCGGATTAAAAACGTTAAAAGAGTGTTGAGGATTTTCAGTATAATGGCAGGGTTGCATTTAAATCTAGCTAAGAGTAAGCTGTTTGGTATTAATGTGGATGAGGCAGTTTTAACTGATTGGGCATTAGAAGTGGGCTGCTCAGTTGGTTCCTTTCCCACAAATTGGGACTTCCTCTCGGTGCTAAGAAAAATTCAGAAGCCCTATGGGATCCAGTCTTTAAGAATCTTAGTTCCAAACTTGTCGGGTGGAAAGCTTCTTGTCTCTTGTTAGCTGGTAGGATAGTCTTATTGAAGTCGGTGTTAACATCCTTACCAATTTTTTTCTTATCACTTTTTAAAATGCCTTGCAAAATTGGTATGAAGTTAATTTCTTTAATGGCTAGATTTTTATGAGGGGGGTAATGAGGAAAAAAGGAGGATACACTGGGTGAATTGGAATACAATTTGCGAGCCTTTGAATTCCGGTGGTCTTGGTGTTCTTGACTTGAATATTTCTAATCGGGCTCTATTGAGAAAATGGGTGTGGAAGTTTGCCAATGAAAAGAATTCTCTTTGGAAAAGTGTGTTATGTAGCAAGCACAAGGTCAGTTGCAATACCATGTCTATTAGGAAGGTTTTTTCTCCCAAATCTTCATGGATTTTGAGAGGAATTGTTAATAATTTCTTGAAGAGAGATTCGGAGGGTGATTGCTTAAGATCTTATTCAAAGTTGAAAGTGGGTAACGGAAAGTCTATTTCATTTTGGACAGATGCATGGGCATATGAGCTTCCTTTAAAATATCTTTTTCCTAGAATATACGTGCTATCACCAAACAAATGGGGCAAGGTTGTTGAATTTGGCAGCTTTGAATTGAACGGTTGGGTGTGGAATATTCAAACCAGAAGGAATCTATGTGATTGGGAATTGGATCAGTGGTTGGATTTGATGGCAAAACTGAAGGATCTTAAACTATCAGATTCAGTAGAAGACTTTCTATCTTGGTCTGCAAGTGGTGATGGATTGTTTTCGGTAAAATCTTGCAGAAATGCATTCGGGAGGGAGTCTGGGGGGCTCTAATTTGTGGTTAAAAGGGGTGTGGTTGGGATTGTCACCACCTCGTGTCGAAGCTTTCCTATGGCAGCTAGCTCATCAGAAAGTGACAGTAAGAGCAGAATTGGTGAACAGAGGAATGCAGCTAGATGATATCCTTTGTCCTTTTTGTAAAAAACACGAGGAATCAGTATAACACTTATTCATTTCGTGTTATGTAGTATGGGAATTGTGGAACAAAATAGCAAGCTTTTGGGATCTAGCCCTAGTCTTTCCAAAGGACCCTCATTCTTTTCTTAGCTGTTGGGGTGAGTTGAGGGTGAAATCGTTGATTTGGAAATTCATTCCGGGAGTCGTATTTTGGTCTATTTTGAAAGCTAGGAATGCAATGGTGTTCGAAGGATCTACTCTTGACATGCAGTCTCTGTTTTTCATTATTAGATTTAGATTATTTAAATGGTTTATAGACAAGTACCCCAAGTTTCCTATTCAGGAGGATGTCCTGATAGGTGACCCATCTCTTGCAGACGGTATTCAAGTTCATAAATTAAAGGATTGTCAGGTGAATAGCTGGATCCCACCCCCTGTAGACTATTTGAAGATGAATGTTGATGGAGCTGTAAGACTAGATGGCTCGGATGGAGGTATAGGAGGTATTTTAAGAGATTGGAATGGTTGCACTGTCTTGAAATTTTCAGAAAATGCTGGTCAAGGTCCCCCTCCAATTGCTGAGTTAAAGGCTATAAAGAGAGGCATTGAAGTGTTTTTGTCTTCTTGTTGGGTTTCTGTTGGTAGGTTGATTGTCGAGAGTGATTGTAAGTCTGCAGTGGATTGGATTCAGTCCTCGGCTTTGGCTCCTGTTTTTTTATTGCCTCTAGTTAAAGAGATCTCAACGCTCATCTCTGAAAGGGTGCATTCAGTTAGGCTGATTCCAAGGGCGTGTAATGGGGAGGCAGACAGTTTAGCAAAGAAGGGGATTGGTTGATATTATGGTCTCATTAGTGGTTTTTCCTGTTTTGTATTAGTGGGTTTATGTTGTTTGTAGAGTTCTTAAGCTTTATGGTATCCAGTATGGAGTTGTTAAATCTTATGTAATTTCTTGTGATCAATAAAATGTTTAAGGCACTATTTTCCTCCTTCCGCTGATTAAAGAGCTTCCATTCAAAGCTCCATTAATTAAGAAGGAGGTTTTTAACGAGGCCTGAAATTCCTATAAAAAAAAATTTACCTCCTAAAACTATGTGCTTAATCAACATCTGACAAAAATAATGGGACAGAGGGAGTATATATCATCCTTGTTAAGAGTGTCTTAGTTAACATTACCTTTCTTTCTTAAACATGTTTGTGTCGAATTAGGCTTTCTTTAAATGCACAAGCACAGGTACTTAAATCTGCACTTCAATCTTAAATATACATTAAACATGGACATGGTTTAAGTTTCTACCATAGATGGTGGGATGCTAACCAATTATTGCCTTCTGCAACAAGTATTCTTTTCTGGTGATTGGAAAATTTGTATTATGTTTCTGGTAACCACTTCTTGATGCAGCTTGATTTTATGTGCTTGGAATGAAGAGTATTATCAGATGATTGACATGCACTGGTGTAGAGATGCTATCCAAGAACTGATAGATTTTTTATTTCATCATTTAAACTAATTTCTTTCTTTTTCATACATTCTTGTTCTTGACTGAATTCTTCAGCTGAAATGATGAAATGTTCCCCTCCCCCTACAAAAAGTCTCTCAAAGTATGCTCCACTTATTCATATCATGAAGGTCTGTTGATCTTAGCCCCATCCTTTGGTCCAGTTTGTTTAATTGATGGTCTGCAATATCTAATGTGTTCCATGCCCTTTATTGTGCCAATTTCAGGTTGCTCCAGAGAAAGTTAACGCTATTATAGGTTCTGGTGGGAAAAAGGTGAAAAGCATTATTGAAGAAACTGGAGTAGAGGCTATTGACACACAAGATGATGGAATTGTAAGATCCTATGCAACATTTTTGTGCAATAGACATAATTATTTCGACACAAGGTTTCTTATCTATGTTTTTCTTAGGTAAAAATAACTGCAAAAGATTTGTTAAGTCTGGAGAAGTCCAAATCCATTATTAGCAGTCTGACAATGGTTCCAACTGTTGGTGATATTTACAGGTATCTCTTTCATTTACCATTTGACTTTCCTTCTCCCTCAGATACACAGATAATTTAACTTTCTATCTTTATGTTACAGTCAAGATATAATTAAAACTAAATATAGGAGATATGCACAATAGATCTCTAGCATTATATCTATTTATCAAAGTACTTGTGTGTAAGGATGGTCAAATTATCCGAATCCAATGTGTTCTGACCCGACATTCTGTAGAGTCATTTTTTAAATCGGATTCGGGTCGGGTCAGTTTTGTTAAAGATAAAGTTGGTTTCAGGGTGAAAAATCCCCAACCCCGACCCTAGATCATAGTATAATTCCCCTCCATATATTTAAGGATAATTACTATAATGCTCCCTCTAGATATTTTTCTGTAACCCCCCAGACCGATGCAGGTAGCCCGATCTGATCCGGGAAGTCACATTAGGGCCACCGGAACGACCCATTATAAAAATAGCGGAAAATTTAAAACTTTTATTGAAACGTGTAACTTATAAAATTAGTTTTCACTATTTAAAAATAAAACATATTTCCAAACTCGTATATAAATCAAAATACAATTACATGCCCCCTAATCACATGTACCCTACTCTGCAACAACGCCGGACGAACTCCCTTACTGAAGTCGATAGATGCACTGGTACAATTCTTTCAACCTGAAAAGGTGAGTAATAGAGTGAGCTTTGGAAAGCTCAGTAATACAGAACTACCAGATGATGCTGATGAACGTGCAAATACAGATAAATATTTATTTCCTTATTGCTTCTGAGCATTTACATATTTTTATGCTGAGCAGAGATTCTACTGATATTTCGGGTGGTAACGGACAATGAGCTTTCAGTTCAGAGAAATATTTCGGATGACTGAGTTGAGGAGATCAAAATAGGTTTTCTAGTGTGTTCTCGAAAAATTCAGTAAAAAGATACAGATCTTTTAAAACATATATATATATATATACCCCCATCCGTTCACATCATAAATGTGTAGATTCCCCAGAACCATACACCCAACCGCACATGCCATTTAGACCCTGAGCACAAAGCCGAGGAGTCTGCAGATAATCTTCCTCCAACAATAAACCCCCCAGATAAAACATTTATCCGTCGGTAAACGAAGATATCAGAAATCAAAACATAATTCAGATCAGATATCAGAACAGAATCCAGGTTAGGAATCAGAACAGATTTCAGATCAGATGTCAAAACAGAATTCAAATCAGAAATCAGATAAAATATTCATATAAGTAGGGAACACACCAGAGTTTACAAATATTATTCAAAGGTACTGGATAATCTTAGCAAGTAGAGAAATATGGATCTTCAGTATACCGATAGAATATCGGAATTCAGAATCACTATTGAAAGAGTTCAATAACTGACAGAATCATCAGTTATTCAGAAAGTGACTTGAGCTGATAAGGAAGAAATGAAGGTTCAGGACATTTATATTATCTATCGATTGATCGAATTATCGGACAACTCTTAGATGAATAGTTTCCAGAACTAATGCCTGTCGATTGGTCAATTCATTGTTCTTCCAGGGTATTTACTCTTTAATACCACAATTCTTGTCCATAGACCATTTTCGGAATCATCGTTGATAGATCTTCCAATGTCTTTATTTCATTCCACACTTCTACAATATCATGAAATGCTGACGTACTTGATTAATTTGTTCAAACTCATTGTAATTGTACACTACGTAAACTCATCAGAGTTTCCAGACTTATCCAAGTCACTTACTAAATCCTCAGTCATTGAAGTTACCTATTTCATTTAGCAGTCATCTCTATTCCAGTTACTTCAGGATTTTCCAGAGTAATTCAAACGTTACTGAATTTCAGATACATGTTGTACTTCCATTCCATTCAATTTGGTCTTCATGGTTGATTGTCGAACAAACGTCCAATTCTTAGTACTGAATACAATCTAAAGCTGAGTTGAATACTTCCAAAATTTATCATCGAGCCAAACTTGAGAAGATGAACACATGTTCCAGTAATATCTATGTCATTCAGGTATTGACATAGCTTTAGGGTTGATCTATTCACTTGAATTGTTTTCCATTACCTTTAAAGGTAGTCCAATACTTATCTTACTTGGATTCCTTAATTAATCCAAGACATTTACTTAATTTAGGCCATAAGGGTATTTTGGTAATTTTGATGTTCAGTTTTATTCCATTCATTTCAGAGCTCGAGGATATTCAATCATTCCTGAGCTTGGTGATATTCTTGGGTCATTTCTATTACAGGGGTATTTTGGTCATTTTACAGATTCACAGTATTTCAATCTTTTCCTTCCATCTGATCTTATTATTTAATTCAATCTTATCATTTACTTCAGTCCTTTCGAACAATTCTGACAGCAGAATACCCCCGATAAATTACTCTTCCAGTATTTACTCATTATTCGACTATTTTCAGGTCAAGTGTCTTCTCAGACTTTACAAACGGAATATCATAAATTTTCCTGCACTAAGTCGGGATCTTAACAATTAAATCCGTACTTAATCGAGTTAAGTACGAATCCTCTAAGTATTTTCTCATTCAGAGTCATCTCAGACTATTCTACCTCTTAAGGGCATTTCCGTAATTTCTTAACCAGATAAGTTCGATATTAGCTCTTAACGAAAATAATATAAATTAGAGATCCTATGATTAATTGCTTTCTTGAACAATCTCTGATCTTGAAATAATTCCCTTAACACACTTCTAGTATCTTGCATAAACCCTCTTGGGGTTAAAAACCGGTTATCCATAATGTCTACGTATAACTATCATTTCTTATGCACATCAATATTTTTATCAGATCAAATATGTCTGTAAAATCCTCTTATCTAACTTCCATATTCCAATCTTGTCTTTTTATAACACAAGGGTATTTTCGTAATTTTACCCTACCGGAGTATTTTCATAAATTCACATCCAAATGCCTTTAACATTTAACCTTTGATGAAATAAATTATAAGTTACAGATCCAGGTTGATTTCTTTACCACTAAGCACATAACTTGTAATTTAATTCTAGCAATCCCTTAATTTCTTATAAAAGTCATCTGAACCATAATCAATTACTGAACCTTTTTACCGTATTCAGATCGAGTGTAGAACTTCATTAATTACACATATGAGACCAAACATTTCCATTCATGCATTTACCAATACCAACATGTTCTATAAAGCATAAAGAGGTAGTAAAGTATTACCTCGATTTCCGTGCAATACTGATCGACCATAAAAAATTCCATTCGAACGCCTTTGATCTTCAATTCAACTTCCAATAATTCCTCAGATACATATCAACATAAATTATATCAGAAACGGAGCTTAATTACGATAAACGGATCGAATCGGGTGATAAATCAGTGAAAGACGGCTTACCGAGTTCGAATTTGGCGAAACGGACTTCGGATTTGGATTCAGGACGTTGAAAGCATAAAATATGACTTTTCAGAAATTTGGAATTTTCGGTCAAAATCAAAGTCAACGGGTTTGACTAACAATTTCGAGGCCTTCGGGTTCGAATTTCGAAAAACGGACAGCGGAATCGGATTTGGAACGTCGAAAAATGTCAGGATAGGTATACTCGGTCGAAGTCAAAGGTCGTTTAATGCCCGATCAAAGCCAGTCAAAGTTTTGGTCAACAGTGGTCAACTCCGGTCAACGGGTCAACGGTCAACGGGTCGGGTCAACGGGTCGGGTCGGGTCAACGGGTCGGGTAAACGGGTTGGGTCGGGTCAACGGGTCGGGCCGGGCCGGGTTGTGACCGGTCAAACCGGTCAAAACAGCTCCAAAACCGGTCAAACCGGTCACTTTTCCCTTCCCCACGCGCAGTGGCGGCGCGTGGGGGCGCGTGAACAGTGATAAAATCCCGGAAAAATTTCTAAAAATTATTTTGAGCGATTTCGAGATACTTACAAAGCTCGGTTCACAATTTTGAACGGCGGAGAGCTCGATTTCAACAAATCGAGAAGTTTGACCGGTTCACCTCCCAACGCGCCGCCGCCGCCGGAGAAAAAGGAGAACACCGGTGGACTCGGAACGGCACAAGGAACACGATGGTGCGGGAGGTGTCGTAAACAGATGACCCGATCGTTGTGAATCGATGAAAAACCAACTAAAACCGAGTTATTACCGACGATACTTCCGACTGAAATTCACGACGAACGGCGATGATTCACGACGAAAGGTTTGAGGGGTTTTGTTCCTCGGTTGACAACGAACACGATGGTTGTTTCGGCTCGTCGTTTGGAGGTCGGACGGCGAGTAGATCGGAGTTGGAAGTTGGGTTGCTGGAGAAGGGAAATATGGAAAATTTCTGCTGCCTGCGCACGAGAATCAGATTTATAATTCAACATATTAAAAAATGGTTAAATCATGGGTTTAGCCACTGAACTTTCTGCACTTCTGAAAACGGTCTGCCAACTTTAGAACTTTACAATTTAATCCCATGTTTCTTTCAAAATACCAAATTAAATCCACCAATTTATATTTTCTTAAATTTAGCCCCTAAATTGGGGTGTTACATTTTCAATTATCTCTCTATTTTGCCAAATAAAAATGGGAAAAAGTTTTATTTGTGTCGGGTTCAGGTCAGCGGTGCATTGGCCACAAACCCGACCCGTGTCTATCTCTACTTATGCGGTTGTGTCTGGTTCCTTCTCTGAGTCTCTCGGAAACTGTTTTACAATGAGATTGATTGTCTCCCAGACAAAACTCGGAAAAAGTTAAAAACTATTATGGTAGGTTGGGAACTAATTTTTGCTCTTGGTTTTGTATGCTTGGGACCGTACTTGTCATATTTCAGTAAAAGTCACTGCTGCTACTATTCAGTGTAGGAAACAAGTTAAATATTTTGTTCTCTGTACCTTTTGAAAAGTGTATCATTTCTTGTTTTTACCTGTTGGATGTTGTAACTTTGGAACGCTTTGAACCTCTGTTATCTTTTCAAGCAGGAATTGTGAGATCAAATCAATAGTTCCATTCGGCGTTTTTGTTGAGATAGCTCCAGGGCGAGAGGTACATATTTTTATCCTGAAAATTAAACATTTTTTTGGTAAAAGTTTGATGACTTTTACAGTCGCCTTATTTCTAAGTATAGTGAAAAATAGTCTCTTTTTTTTACAAAGAAAGTTTTCTCCTTTGGTTTAACTCACAAATGCATTTGTTTTGTTTAATTTTGAGGATCATACAAAGAGAATGACAACTCTTATCAAAGTTATTGATATGTAGAATATGCATATTTATATACATATATATGCACATTATGGTACCTTTTGTAGTTGACACAACTCATAACTCTCATAATAAAATTACTAAGACATTGATTGAAACAATTGAGTAAAATATTGGATGCAGAGCCCTGTGGTGCATGAAATAACACATTTATAAAAGGAATGTGTAAGATTTTTAATGCCAAGAATGAGGAGGTTCAAATATATATTTATAAAAACTGTTTTCTCAGGGACTTTGCCATATTAGTGAGCTGACTTCAGACTGGTTGGCCAAGGCAGAAGATGTAAGCATACTTTTTCTATTTCATTTTCCCTCAACTTGCAGATGTTTTATCACTGTAAGCTACTGAAATTATTATTGTTTTGCTTTGTTGCATCATAGGCTTTTAAAGTCGGTAATCGTGTTGATGTTAAACTTATCGAGGTATGCAACTTTTTTGTCTTTTTGACAGGCTTATATTCGATCATATAAACTAAATATGGAAAGTGTTGTCCACTTAAAATTGATTTATCCATGCATTTTCGTACTGGGTCCCTGCTATATTCACGCTGCATCATGCCAGTACATTGCTAATTGATTAGTGGTGTCATCTCACATCTATTAATTATTAGGTTTCTTGTGGTCTTGTATTGAAGTAAGGCCTCTCACCTATTACAAATTGGCATTAGACTCGATGCTTAACATAGTATAAAGACCAAGTTTTGTTATGTTGTTCTTCATACCTAACCCCATGTGTGGTTGACAATCCTGCTGAGGTTGTGAATGTGTAGGCCCTGTGAGCGAAACATGAAGAGTGTTAAGTGGTGCTATACATGAGGAGTGTTAAATGGTGTTATCGCACGTTTCTTAAATATTATGTTTCCTGTGGTTTTTCATTAAAGTTGGGCCTCTACTTATTTGCAATTGTTTTTAGGTTGAATGCTTAACATTAATCTTCACTTTGTATCAAAAACTTGATATTCTATACATTTATTGTTTGCTTCCTACTTATAGCTATATGCTTTACTGGATGTTTTACTACTACTTATTTTGTGACATGTTCATGCAATACTCAACTATTCTATGGGCTTGATCTATATAACAGTACTATTTATTTTAAATATATAATCAATGAGATGGTAGAAGTGGTTTCCAAATTTTTATCCTTTCTGTTGAATCTTGTAAATCCATCAAACAGCTGTGTTGTTACAATTCTTAGTCTTTGTCTGCACGTTTTTCCTTCAAATAATCTATCTCCATTGACTGTCATCTAATGCAGGTTAATGATAAGGGACAACTTCGCCTTAGCCGCCGTGCACTTCTTCCTGTTCCTGAAACAAGTTCAGAGGATCCCAGTTCAAAGCAGCTTACCGACAACAAAGCTGAAGTAGTTGGTGGTGATTCTTGTAAAGCATCTGATGAAGGTACACCTAAAAAACATGCGAGTGTACCCAAGGCAGATGGTTTACCTGAAGAGAAGATTGAACAGACCAAGGTTAAAAGTAGCGCAACCAAACTTGCAAGCTCGTCCAAAAGTAATTCTGAAGAGACCTCTCTACTCCCACGGAAGAAGGTTTTTAAGAGAGTAAAGAAGAGCAGCAGTAGAGCTGTCACTGGTATCTCAGGTAAAGACGGAGAGTAGTCAATAATCAAATGGAAGTGTTATTGTGCTTCTAATATGTTGACAAGAATTTCCATCTCCAATGATGGTTGTGCGAAAGGTGACAGAATTGCTTCCTCACATAGAATAAACAGAGGTAAGGTCAACCTACTTTCTTTTGATGTTGTTACTGTTAGCAGATTAGAATAAAGTCTTTATAGTCTTACAAGTTGCTTTTGATTCCATTATGAGAACCCAGGTTCTTAGTCTCGTGTTGACTGCGCTTATAGTTACTAATCAGATAAGTTTTTGAATTGCATATCGCGAGGTTACCTACCAATCGACGATGATGTTAATTATGACTGGTAGGTGGGTAAGAAAGAGGAAAGGTAAAAAGTCTGGGTTGTCTCAAACAAATGATATGGCACTAGAACCTCAGAATTAGTATACTAATTAGATGAAACGGGGTACTGGATGCTCATTCGGGTCGTATGAACTGTATTGTTATTAGTGAATTTGCTAATAATAGAATCTTTTACAGGTACATTCATCAAATATGGAGGCGTGCACTTGGTATGTGAAATGTGATTCAGAAGCTAGTCTTGCTTCCATATGTTTATGTAAGAAGTTTAAGGCCAGGTAAGCGTGGCACAAATTGGATCTCAAGTTTTGTTGCAGAAAATATACACAACATTTTGGATATTGCAAAGTTTTGATGTGTTGATTTTATGCTCTACTACCTTTTTTTCTGTTTTTTTTTCGTTTGGATGTCCTCAAATTCTTGAATTTCTGTCAGCATTTGCCCTTTGGGTCTTGGGTAGGGATGGGCATGAGCTTCGAACTCGACAAGTTCTGACCCTATTCAGTCCTATTAGATTGAATTTTTTTAAAAAATGGGGTTTGGGTAGGGTCGGTCGAGTTTTTTTAGAGGTTATGTTCAGATTGAGTTCGGATTTAGGGTGAAAAATATATGACTTGACTCGACTTGAAAAAAAATGTAATTTTACCTTATATATTTAGGAAAAATTGTAATAATATCCTTTTATATATTATTAATTTTAAATTTAAATTCATATTTTTATTAAATAAAAGTAATATTTTTTATAAATATATTATTTTGGGTCGAGGTGGGTTTGGATTTTATTTCAAAAAGACGGGTCAGGTTCGGATTGAGTGAAATTTATATATTTCTCAGGTCGGGCGGAAGATGTATACTTTTCGGGTCAGGTGCCCAATCTATGCTCATCCTAGTCATGGATTTGTCAAATACACACTTTGTGCATTTGGAGTAGGGTTAAGAAAATTGGACTAGTCATTTAAACAAAATATCTTTAATATAATTTAAAAATTAATAAATATATAGTAAATGGTTAGTTAATAATAAAAAATGCATTTAGTATATTAGTATAGCTTTTGTTAAAAAAAATGAATGGCTCACATTTCTTGACTTGAAAACTAATTTTCAAATTCCTTCAAAAAAAATGTTTTTTATAAAGATAATCACAGAAAATAAATACATCTTTTGTTAATATTTGGCATTGATTTATATGGTTCCCCCTTCCCAAAAAAAAATAGATCGTATATGATTTTAAATAATTCAGTTTTTAGGAGGAATAGAAATATTAAATATGCTATAAAATGTATTAGAAATATGCTATTCGGAATAGAAATATTAAGTAAGCAATTATTTTAAGGCTTAATAAATATTAAACGATATCCAAAATTAATTTTATATGTTAAAAGAATTTTTATCAAAAATAGAAATCTAATTTTTTTACGTTACCTATATGATAATGGTCGTTAAAGAAAATTGTTAAATGATATATGCTATATTTATATATTTTTTTGAAGTTTTTTTTAAAAAAATTCAATTTAGTTAAAATTACAGAAAGATCCTCTATATCTTAAAACCCAAAACGCTAAATTCTCTAATTTTTCCTGCTGTCGACCACCACCAATGTTGTCACCGACAATCAAAACCTCCCACGCTGTTAATCAATCGAAACTCAAATTTTTAACCTTAAATTTAATGGGGAGTTTAGATGAGATTGGGGGGTTGGTGGGGTTCTATTTGAATTTGGGGGTTTGCTGGGATGAGATTTTACGAGGGGATAAAAGAATCGAGATTTGGGGATTTTCACAACGCTGTAAGGAGGGGTGGTTTTGGTTGGGGTAGGGTGTTGGGCATTATCTAAAAAGAAATTGAGTTTTTTTTTTTATAAATATTTTTAATTTTAAAAATAAAAATTCAAAAAAAATTAAATGCGATATGTGTTATTTAACAGTTTTTTTAACGATCATTACGGCGTAGATACTTAAAAGTGTAATGATATAAATGTTAAACACTTATTTTTAACGAAAAATTCTCTAGGCACCTAAAATTAATTTTAGATATAATTTAAACACTTATTTTTAAATTAAACCTTGTTTTTCTGATCGTATGTCGTAAAAATTCCTGAAATCTTTGACCATCAATCTCATGGACGAGTCATCAAATCGTTTTGATCTTAGGGCCAATTTCTTTAAAATTTCATTGATCACCATGGATTTACAAAAGATGTTTCGATTTTTATCGAACAAAAAATTTCTAATCCTCGTTATCCATCGGACACATAAAATTCACAAGGGATTCAAAGGAAAAGCATTTATGAATATAACCAAAGGTAGCATTGAAAAAAGTATGTATTTGCAATAACACCTTACAAATTTCATGAAGAATGATAGTCGAAACCCAGATCCAAAACCATGTACTAGAGCTACTGAGCAATCGAAATACAAAGAAGACACCGTCGTTGTTATCATTACAAGTCAACTTTAAACAAGAAAACGAACCAGTTTGTTCAATTAAGAAGTACTCAGAAAATTCAACCCTGTAAAAGCAAATAACTCCAGCAGCCAAGCAGCAGTTCCTATCCCAATTGGTCAACTGGAACAATCCCACGATCTACTCTTATCGTGTAAGGAAAGCAATTACAAATTTCCAGTATCATCGACATATAAACTACAAATACGTATAAAAAAAGCATTCAAATGAGATGGATCAAACTTGTGTTATGATAAAAACACAACATTAACGAATTTAAAATGATCACAAAAGAAAGAATATCAAGATTTAACATGGAAAACCTTTAGGGAAAAATCACAGTCAAAAGAAGAGAATTTTACTAATATGGAAGAAGAAAAATACAAGATGATTTTGGAGAAAGAAAAAATTCATATCTAACCCTCATCCTTAGTATCTATTTATAGGCACATGTATTTTATTACAAAATAAACTTATAAAGCAGAAATCTACTCAAATAGGTTTCATACATAAAAGAAAATTAAAGTTTCTACTTCTAATCAAATTAGGTTTCATACTTTCTCTAATTATATATTAATTAATTTGTGTCACATTGAATTCGAGTCAAACTCTAGCAAATCTTCACATTGACATGAATTTTGGAAGTGCGAAGGATTTAAGACAAAACACACAAATTCGATGAGACACCCAAACTCAACAAAACTAATTTTTCACTTCATCGAACAAGTTCTCCCCCTTTAGAACACATTTTTCATTTCTTCCATGAAACCCCTTAAAGGAGTATTCTTCAACAATGATTGTCAATTAAATCCAAGTCTTGCCTACGCTTAGATATATTCTTCACATTGATAAGGAAATTAAAAGTGCAACTTTGCTCACAACTTTATCACAACGAACAATATCATGTACAACATCATCCCGATCATTAATGATAACTCTATCTCTTTTGTTATTTATCCTTGTGTTGAATCGAATTATCTTTTACTTTTCAAATTCGTTGTGCCTGCGAAATTGAACTACTTTTTGCTTCACATAACCGTTATGCCCACAATTATCTTGTTTAATAAGAAGAAATCTTCTTTTACTTGATTTAGTCAAGACATTTTTACCAATAACAATATCATTTGACACAGAGGAGGAAACATCATGTGTATTATTTAAAACTGTTGAACCCTACAAAGCATAAATCTTAGAAGTCTTTCTCTGTCTTTTCATCACAACAAGAGAACCCTTACAAATTTTCATAGCTCCGTCTTCACTGAAGAATTTGTACCCTTTTGAATTTATGGTACCTAGTGAAATCAGATTTCTTCTCAAATCTGGAACATGCCTCACATTACCAAGCGTTCAAACAATCCCATCGAACATCTCAATCTTGAATGTGTCAATACTTGTGACCTTACAAGAGGAATTATTTCTAAAAAAATATATCATTTGTAGACACAATTTTATACAACATAAGCCAATCTAAATTGGGACTCATGTGAAAATTGTTACCATAATCAAGTATTCACTTGCCACTTGTTATAAAATTGTCGTCAACTGTAACTAGGAATTCTTTGGCATCGCACTCCTCTGTTACATCGAACTCACTAGAATTTTTTGGAATTCTACTATTCAGCTTCTCTTTTATTTTTATTATGTAACTTGTAACGCTCCGATTTAATACAGTCGTTCTTCTTGCAAAAAGTACAAGTTTTTTCTCGATTTGAGTATTTTTTTTACCATTAGAATTGTATTATGCTTTTATTCAGTGATTGTTATTTATCAATCCATACATTATGAGACTCTCTACTTGGGACTCTAATCTAGATACAAAATGCTTCATATTGTCATACGAGTGCATGTTATCATTCACTTATTTAAGAGTAAGTGTTTCATGACTGTATAATATAATGTCTCTAAAAGATGAGTAAGAAAAGAGTAACGAACGTAGGAAGATTAATCCTAAGTCTTCATGATCGTACTTCACATCCATGCTCTTCAGGTCGGAGACGATGTTTTTCAACACAGTCAGGTGGTCTTCAAGTAATGAAGCTTCTGTCAACTTGTGTGAGTATAGATGTTGCTTCAAGTGCAACTTGATGGTCAATATTTTCTTCATACATAGTTGCTTTAATTTTTCCCGCAAATAAGCAAATGTATTTTCTTTCGATATATCCTACAAAAGTTGATTTGATAAGTCTAAACGTATATGAGATAGGGCCTTTCGATCCTTACGTTTTTCTTTGTTTGTTCAATCTGATGATGTCTTATTATCAAACCCTTTCAACGCATCATCTAAGTCCAATTGTGCAAGGACATCTCTAATCTTCAAATGCCATAATGAGAATCTTGTGCTAAGATCCAAAACGGAATTCATATTTTACTTATGCCGTTATTATGATAGGATGTAACCCGAAAAGTTCTTATAGCGGTTTGTTATGATGAAAGAACAATAATAACAAATGTAAAACGGTCACAAAAGAAAGAACACTAAGGTTTAACTTGGAAAATCCTTTCGAGAAAAATTACAGGCAGAAGAAGAAAGATATACTAATATAGAGGAAGAAAAATACAAGAGGATTTTGTGAAAAAGAAAAACTTGATATCTAACTTTCACTCTTAGTATATATTTATAGGAATAGATACTTGATTACAAAGGAAATTTATAAAGTACAAATCTACTCAAAGTATGTTTTCTAAATAAAAGGAAAATAAAGTTTGTACTTCTAATCAAACTAGGTTTCATATTCTCTAATTATATATTAATTAATTTTTTCCGCATTAAATTCAAGTTAAACTCTTAACAACTTGGATTTGGAAGTTAGTGGCTACAAAGATAATTCGATTTTTTATATGGCTATTCTTTGTGAACAAATTGAATAAGAAGTTTCAAAATCATTATATTTTAATTGAGTATATATTTATATGATTTTTTTATATATTTTTAATTGAGTTTCAAAATCATTATATTTTAAATTAGACCGTCACTCCTCTTGCTTTCCCCTTTTTCACTAACCTGTGGGGAAATAGATAGCACATCATTTATCCCAGTCCCTTGAAGTTCGCAAGTTGTCTCCTGGTGTATGTGGGACTCCATCAATCAAAACAACAAAATTAATTAAATATGAAAGTCGACAATCAAAATCATAAAAAAAACAAAACAGAAGAGAAGAGAATAAAAATAATAATATTTTCTAGTGTCAAATCAATTTAAAAATAACACATACTGATTTAATATGTACCTGATATGATCGGAGTCAAACTATCGAATTAATATACCTTGATATGTATCTGATTTTACCGAACCTACAGAATCCGACTAAAACTTATTCTATTAGCTGATTTTACAGCCTTGGATAGCACATCATTTATCCCAGTCCCTTGAAGTCGCAAGTTGTCTCCTGGTGCATGTGGGACTCCACCAATCAAAACAACAAAATTAATTAAATATGAAGTTGACAATCAAAATCATAAAAAAACCCCGAAGAGATAAAAAATAATATTTTCTGTACTAAATTTATAATTATATCTTAACAATGACATAATCATATCTTGGCATTGAAAGCAGCACGCTTCACACACAATAATAATGAAAAAAGTTGCTCCACTCACCGAAGCCCAAGCTCCATACAAAACCGACCATTGCAAAAATCACAACTTTGCTTTGCATTTCTCTTTTTTCAGTCTTAATCATGGCTGAATCCTTTGTATTTAACGTTGCAGAAAATGTCATTTCGAAACTATGCGATCTTGCTAGCCAAGAACTTAGCCTAGCTTGGGGCATTCGGGCGGACCTTGAAAAGCTTGAAAGCACGTTAACCACCATCAAAGCTGTGCTTTTAGATGCTGAAGAGAAACAGGCTCATCGGAATCAACTCCGGGTTTGGCTACAAAGGCTGAGGGACGCCTGTTACGATACAGAAGATGTATTGGATGAATTCGAGATTGAAGCACTGAGGAAGCAAGATCGGAAAGAGAGTAGGATCGGAGAGAAGGTAGGCTATTTCCTTTAAAGTTCAAACCCACTCGCTTTTCGAGTTAATGTGGCTCAAAAGATTAAAGAAGTACAACGGACCTTCCATGATCTTGCTGAGTTGAAAAACAACTTCCATCTCACCGAGATACATGATTGCCCTAGGCATGACCGGTGATTCGACAGGGAGACCCACTCCTTCGTGCAAGCATCGGAGGTAATTGGCAGAGATGACGAGAAACAAAAAAATTGTGAACATGTTAACGCAAGATGATCCAGCTGATGAGGAAGACATACCCGTGCCTGGCATAGTTGGATTAGGAGGTCTGGGGAAAACGGCTCTTGCCAAACTGGTTTTCAATGACATTTGTGTGCATAATCACTTTGAGTTGAAACTCTGGGTGTGCGTTTCCGAAGATTTTGATCTGCAACTATTGGTGCTAAAACTCGTTAAAGCCGTTAAAGCCGAAAGGGGTCGTGATGGAGACCTTGGAAGCATGAACTTGCAGCAATTGCAGATGGCATTGCGAGACTGCTTGAATGGTAAAAGGTATTTGCTTGTGTTAGATGATGTCTGGAATGAAGACAACAAAAAATGGGTGGAGCTGAAACAGTTATTACCCGGAGGAGCTACCGGAAGCAAAATCATTGTTACCACTCGAAGCAATAAAGTAGCAAAGATCACAGGTACAGTCTCCCCACACAAATTGAAAGCTCTTCCTTACAACAAATCTTTATCTTTGTTTCTCAAATTTGCTTTCAAGAAAGGGGAAGAGAAACAACATCCAAACCTTGTGGAAATTGGCGAGGAAATTGTCAAGAAATGCAATGGAGTTCCACTGCTACTGAAGACATTGGGGAGTATGCTTTTCTCCAAAACTGCAGAGCGGGAGTGGGAACTTGTGAAAAATAGTGAGACTTGGAAATTAATGGAGAAAGATGATGAAATGGTTTATGTTCTGAAACTAAGTTATGATCAACTGTCTCCTCGGTTGAAGCAATGTTTTGCTTATTGCTCACTCTTCCCCAAGGATTATGAATTTACCGAGTTTGGGTTAATCTCATTTTGGATGGCTCATGGTCTGCTTGAATCATCGGATGAAAATGAAAATCCGTTTGATATTGGTAGGCAGTATTTGAACGAACTATTGTCAAGATTTCTTTTTCAAGATTTTGATGTGGCATTTCTTTATAGTGTATTCAAAATGCATGATCTTTTACATGATCTGGCTTTATTGTTAGCAAAGAACGAGTGTCGTTTGGTAAACACTTTCAAGCACAATATTTCCCCAAGTATCCGGCATCTGTGCCTCATAAACTCCGATTCCTCCGACGAAAGTGCTTCCGATTTCCTTGGTAAATTAGGACATGTGCGTACACTAAGGTTTCCAAATATGGGAAAGACTGCAACCAGCAAATTCTTGGATGAAAATTGTCTCAGCAGGTTCCAACCTTTGAGGGTGCTTGATCTTTTTGGGTCTGCATTCGAGGTGTTGCCCAACTGGATTGGTAATTTGAAGCATTTAAGACATCTCAACCTTTGTGACTGTCGCCACATCAAGAAACCCCCCAACTCCATTTGCGAGTTGCAGAATCTGCTCAGTCTTGGTTTTGCTGGTTGTGATCAAATTGAAGAGCTACCTAAGGATATGAGGAAGATGACCCGTCTCATATTCTTATCATTAACTACAAAACAACGAGATCTTAATGGTCATGGATTAGAACACTTGAAATCTCTTCAATTCTTGATCATATGGGGCTGTGATAATCTGGAATATTTGTTTGAAGGGATTCAAAACCTCACATCTCTTCATACATTGGGTGTTGCCAGTTGCAAGAACTTGGTATCACTTCCACATGGTTTGAATAATCTTACTGCATTACAAACTCTAGTTATTGGGATTTGTGAGAAACTTGTTTTGAGTGAGCCGCTGGGATTCAAAGAGAAAGAAGATGATGATGATGATCAACGTTTCAGCCTTCTATCATTGGAAACTACATGTTTACCAAAGCTGGAGAATCTACCCCGTTGGCTTATACGACGATCTGCCAACACTTTGAAGAATGTCATGATTAGAGATTGTGAGAACCTCACAGCTTCACCGGAGTGGCACGATCTCACATCGCTTGAAAAAGTTGAGATCGTACGTTGCCGACGATTATCAAGTCTGCCAGAAACCATGCAGCGCCTCAAACGATTGCATATTGAAGGTTGTCCTGTTTTAAGTGAAAGATGCATACAAGACGTTGGAGTGGATTGGCCCAAGATTGCTCATGTTTCTCTTATAAGTTTGGATGGCAATATAATCTCAGTTGAAGATGATTGATCAGCCCCTTATTATCGGTATAAAGTGTCAATTTTCTTTCAAGATTCCATATATGTTTGAATTAGACATCATTTCCTTTCTTATGATGACGAATTCGACTCTCTCTACGAAGCACTGATACGGAATAGAGGGTCGAATCCGTAATCATGAGACTCTTAGTCCTACCATTCACCAATCATTTTGTGCTTTATGACTGCAAATCCGAATTTCCCAACATATGTTGGCTCTAACTGAATTGTTATGAGGTTGTGAGAGTGTTTGCTCTATTGTTTTGATAAGGTTTTACACCCTTCATCATTATTTTTAATGAAAATGGATTCACAATTCCCGACTTTTTTTTTTCATTTAATTGTTTAGCTTTACCTTTAATTTTGTCATGGCAAAGATGTTTTATAAAGTTTAGGATAAATTACTTATCTGATCACTCATCCATTTTAGCGTTTTTGTTTTGGTCATTATTGATGGGTCAAATGGATAGCTTTAATCATAATAATTAAGGTTACAAACTAACTTTATAATTATTTAAAAATTTTATTAACCACAACGGCAGTTTCAATTTTCCAAATAAATACATTGCATTTATCCTAGACATAGCTATTGTTAGGAGTAGTGCTGAGCTGGCACTTTTTATTTTCTTTTATTAATTATAATGACAGTTTTTTCTGCTAGTTTTTTGCATGTGTTCGGGGTTCTCTTCTTCCATGCGAGTTTGTTTTGCGCTTTGTCTTCGGTGCTGTTTCTTCGATTGTCACCATGTTTTCTTATTGTTTCAGCACAGCGATATCTAGTGTTCAGGGCCCTTGTGTGATGGAGTTGCTCGAGATCTTCAGTGGCATTTGTTCAATGAATTGATTGTTGGTGCTCGTATGAGTTGTTGATTAAAAGTTTGTTGTACAATTGCTGATGAATGGGTGTTGAGATGGGATTACCCTATACGAGTTGTTGAAGCGGTTTGCTTTGCTTTGGTGGTTGGGGAGAGTAAGTCCAAATAGTAATTTATTTTGATGCTCCATCAAATCTCTCTGGAAAAGTTTAAATTAGCCAAGTGGTGAGCCATTGCTTTTGAAGTATGCCTGTTTGATGAAGAAACAACGGCCGAGAGTAAGCTTAATTTGATCTTGGTTACTGAGCATTTTGAGCTATCTAAATCTATTTTTACATTCAAGTGGAGCTCCCTTTTGTTCAGTGTCGCTAGCTTTCGTGGATTGGAGAGTTTGATGCTATTGTAACATTTTGTTTAGTTTGGTTCTGCTTTTTGGTTAAGTGTGTGTACATTTATTATAACAAAATTCTATTGCCGGGCAAAAAAAATGTGACATTATAGAAACTTGATTGTTGTAAATATGGAACAATTAATTCGTGTGACTCCCTACTCTCTAGGGGTGTTCAAACGGTTAATTTGGCCGGCAACCAAACCGAATTAATTAAACTTTTTTTAAACCGTTAACCGAACCGATTTTTTTTTTGAAAATTTTAATCGAACCGAACAAAATTCGGTTATTTCGACCGGTTAACCGAATTAACCGATTTTTTTATAATTTTTTAATTAGATTAATTTGAATATAATAGAAGTATTTTTTATTTGGGTTAAAAATTTTAATTCATTATTGATAATTTATTGAGTTTACTATGGTTAAAAATAATTGAGTATTAATTTTTAATGAGTTTGAGCTTAAAATATGTATTTAATATATATAATATATTTCATGTTTAATCAATTCGGTTAATTAACTGATTTCGAACTGAATTAACCATTAATCGAATATTGAAAAAAAAATTAATCATTCCCCAATTAAACTAATTCAGTAACCGATCGAATTAACCGAACTAATTTGGTCTGATAGGTTAATTCAGTTAAAAAAAAAGAACACCCCTACCACTCTTAATCCCTCATCGGCGGAGGGATCATTCTTCCTACCTTTAAAATTAATAAAAAATTAAAATTATAAAAAACATAATATTATTTTAATAAAATTAGTTAAAATATAATTTTTAATGGATCGATCAAATAAAATGAAATAAGATCATCATTTACTCAACATTTCTTCTTTTGACCACATTTTAAACATGTAAATCAATATTATAATATCCACAAATTATTTAAACATATACAAATTAAAACCAAATAATATTTAGTCAAATATAAATAAAATATAAATAATTAAAAGATTTAAAAAGTATAAACTCACTTGCTTACATGATGTATAGTTTAACCTATTTATTTATTTATTTTACAAAACATTTTGGTTTTGTTTTAATAATTTGTTGTTAAAAACTTAACAATAATATTGACATGACATTTTATTATTTTTTTAATTCTGATGGGATATTATCTTATGGTGACAAGTCAGTATCACCGTTAATTTTCTTAATGACGGATAATCGAAACAAAACTAAAATATAATATTAGGTATAATTTTGGAAAAAATAATAATTGATGACTAACAAAGAAACTAAGTAATAAGTGAATTATCAAATAGGTAATTTACCCTTAGTTTTATTAAATAAAATTAATTAAACACGTGGAGTAGGTCGGAAAGAAAAAGAGATTACTTCATGGATGGATGTACATCATCGTTTAACTAAATCTTGGCCGTTGACTAAAAAGAGAGAGTCTATAAGTGCAGAAAAACAAGCCCACTTTGAGTAAGTTATAGATTCGCCCCAATCATTATAAGTTTAATATCAGCCTTAAGGGTACTTATATAATTCATCATGCAAGATTGAAAGAGGATTCTCTTAGACTTAAGGGTAGACCTATAAACGAACCGAACACACATGAACGAAGGTATGTTCATGTTCGTTCATTTAATAAATAAACGAACATAAACGAACACGAACATAAACGAACAAAAATTTTTTTGTTCATGTTCGTTTATTAATGAATATAACTTGTTCACGTTCGTTCATTTAATAAATAAACGAACATAAACGAACACGAACATAAACGAACACGAACATAAATGAACACGAACATAAACGAACATAAACGTTGGAGACCCTACCTTCCATTGTTCTTTCATGAAAAATAGTCGACAATGCAAATCAACCAAATCTACAGTGATAAATAGCGTAAGAGCTTATTAGCAGTGATGAAATGTTTGAAGATATCAAATATTTCGATCGATCTTTTAAAGATATTAAATGATTCACACGATTTTAATTTAACGCTATAACATTTATCTTAGTGTTCCATGATTACATATGAACAATCATTTTCCGCTATTACACTCTTTTTCAGAAATTGCATAGAAACCTTTGTTTTGTTTTCTGGCAAATTCTATATATTTTTCTTTTTACTGATGCTCATATACTTCCGATTTTACCTTTATCTTCCCATCTATTTCTAGAAAGAAGTATTATGTTTTCTTGAGTTTTAGATGTGAAGATACCCACAATAACTTTACATATCAACTATTAAGTTAAATAAAACAGAGAAAGAGATGAAAACAGACCTGTAACCCCCTAGACCCGGCCTATGCGTTTCGACTAAGTCTAGTGGATCACATTATGATTATTAAAGACATTTTTCGAAACCGTTATTCCATCAATATAAAATCACATTATAAATAACATGAAATTATAAACAAATTATACTATCAAAATCCAACTCGTAAATATAATACCAATAAATAATAATTTAATTTAAAACATGTCTTCAAATTCAATATCACAATAAACCGAGCAGTATTAGCAAAAGAGTTATCATTATAAAATCCGATATTTTAAAATAAGGTCCATGTCACCAAAATAAAGTCAACTTGCCAGATAAAAACATTACAATCTGATTTACTTCAAGAGATATGTTGATCCTCCAAGTGCTCGAACCAAGGTATCTAACCAACAGTATCTGAAAGGGGGAAAACATTTTCAAAAGGTGAGCTAGGCTCAGTGTGTCCCAACATTTCCATAAAATCACAATAGGTACAAATCATAGTCCAGTAATCTCACAAATTCGTAAAAGAGTTTAACTTTTTGAAAATCATAGTTTAAACCCTTTTCTGGTACACCATCAGTAGTTCCCAAAAATTATTTTCCATATAGCTTACTTTATGCACATAGCAAAAAGAAAGCCGACTTAAGGATAGGCTCTGAAGCTTGTATCCTTAAGCCCAAGTCAATAAGTCCATATAGCTTACCCTAAGCACACAGCAAAGGAAAGCCGACCTAATGAAACATCTTGGGGCCCTCAAGAGTCACATTAGGCCCAGTTAGCTTGCTCAGAGCTATTCCATCGTAATTCAATTCCAAAATTCAATTGCACCGTGGCATAAATTCCATAAATCCAAAAACATGGTAATCATATACCATTTCAAAACAAAAAATTGATAGCAGCCATATTCCATAAATTGTCACATTAAATAGGTGCATCAATAAAACAATAACCAATGAATTCGGTGTACCACATATTAAAACCAATAAAACAGTTCAGTAATAAGTAGGGAACACACCTCGACAATAGATTCAAATAACAAATCTACTGATTGCTGGTTTCACCACGCTCTGCTACAGTTTTCGAACGGGTGAATACTGGCACACGTGGTTTAACTGATCTAGAAGAGCTGGGTCGAGCTGTCGAACGATCCGGAGAGTCTCTTGTACCTTCAAACAATAATATTTATCAGTCCCAAATCCTATTTAATTGTTCAAAGCTAAACTTCTTAAGTATATAAGCATTTTTCGGGTTTGACTATCAATTTGAGGTATTTCGAGTCTGAATTTGGCCAAACGGATTGCGGAATCGGAATCAGGGCGTCGAAAAACATAAAGTATGACTTTCCGAAAATTCAAATTCTTGGTCAAAGTCAAAGTCAACCACTTTGACCGTAGATTTGGAGACCTTCGGATTCGAATTTGACAAAACTGACCACGGAAACGGATTCGACACGTCGAAAACTATCAGGATAGGTATACTCGGAAAAGATTAACGGTCGTTTAATGCTCGATCAAAGCCATTTTAAGTTTTGGTCAAAGAAAGTCAACGGTCCGGTCGGGTCGGGTCAACGGTCGGGTCGGGTCAACGGTCGGGTCGGGTCAGACTGGTCAAACCGGTTCAGACCGGTCAAACCGGTTCGAACCGGTTGAAACCGGTCAAACCGGTCAGAACCGGTTGAAAACTGGTTAAACCGGTTTCCAGCAGCCACTCGCCCTGCGGCGGCGCTTGTGGCGCGTGAGGCGTCCTCCGGGGCCCTAAAAATCCCGGAAAAATTTCTAAAAATTATTTTGAGCGATTTCGAGATACTTACAACGATCGGTTCAAATTTTTGAACGGCGAAGAGCTCGATTTCAAATCGGCCGAATCTTTGACTGCACCACCTCCTCACGCGCCGCCGTCTACGGCGGACAAGGTTGACACCGGTGAACTCGGAACGGCACAAGGAACACGATGGTGCGGGAGGTGTCGTAAACAGAGCAACGATCAGCGGTGAATTTAAGATTTCCTCGGCGATAGAGCTAACAAAACCGTCGCTACTTTGACTGGAAATTCCCGACGTTTGGCCGCGTTTCGCTTCAATTAATTTGAAGGGTTTGTTCCTCGCTCGATGATGAACACAACGGTGGTTTCAAAACAACGATCGGAATTCGGACGACGTTTGGATCGGACTTGAAAGTGGAGGTGTGAGAGGAAGAAAATTGAAGAAATAGCATTTGTGATTTCTGATTGTAAATCAGAAATCACGCTTAAATCATCAAGCCTACCGACAGTTTTAGGGGAAATTCAGGGCTTGGTCCCTGAATTTCCTTTACTTCAAAAATGGCATACAAGTTTCCATAAATTTTAATTTAGTCACTTAATTTCACCCATTTTCACAATTTACCTCCAATTTCAATTAATATTATTTTGTAAATATTCGGGTTGTTACAATTCTCCCCCTCTACAAGAAATTTCGTCCTCGAAATTTACCTTACGAGAATAGTTGAGGAAACTGAGCCTCCATTGACTCCAATGTCTCCCAAGTAGCTTCTGAGAGGCCTCGATTACTCCACTGAACTTTGACCATTGGAATTCGTCTATTCCGAAGAACTCGTTCATCTCTCTCTAAGATCTGAATGGGCTCCTCTTCATATGACAAATCAGGTCTCAGCTCTACTTCTTCAACCTGAATAATGTGACCTGGATCTGGATGGTATCTCCTCAACATTGATACATGAAAGACATCATGAATACGACTTAGCTCAGAAGGCAACTCAAGCTGATATGCAACAGGTCCTATTTTCTTCAAGATACGAAATGGTCCAATAAATCTTGGACTCAATTTACCCTTACGCCCGAATCTCAATACTTTCTTCCAGGGTGAAACTTTCAAAAAGACCCGATCTCCCACTTCAAACTGTATATCCTTCCTTCTTTGATCTGCATAAGATTTCTGCCTATCAAATGCCTCTTTCAGACGGTCACGGATTAATATGACTGTGTCCTCCGTCTCTCGCACTAACTCAGGTCCCAACGTTTTCCTATCACGCAACTCAGTCCAACAGATCGGAGTGCGACATTTATGCCCATAGAGCGCTTCATAGGGTGCCATACAAATGCTGGTCTGATAACTGTTATTGTAAGCAAATTCAGCCAACGGCAAAAAGTTCTCCCAACTACCATGAAAATCGATTACGCAACCCCACAACATATCCTCCAGAATCTGAATTACTCTCTCAGATTGACCATCAGTTTGTGGATGAAAGGATGTACTATAATCCAATCTTGTTCCCAAAGCCGTATGTAACGCCTTCTAAAATCTCGAAGTAAATCTCGGATCTCGATCAGAAATAATAGACAATGGAACACCATGCAATCTGACAATCTCTGAAATATACAATCTTGCCAGCTTATCCAAAGTATAATTTACTCGCACAGGAATGAAGTGAGATGACTTTGTAAGTCTGTCAACAATCACCCAAACTGAATCTTTTTTCGAATGAGTCATAGGCAAGCCAGTAACAAAATCCATAGTAATACGCTCCCATTTCCATTCAGGAATCTTGATAGGCTGTTACAAACCTGATGGATGTTGATGTTCTGCCTTAACTTGCTGACAAGTCAAACACCTAGCCACAAAGTCAGATATGTCTTTCTTCATACCAATCCAATAATACCTCTCTCTCAAATTCCGGTACATCTTATCTCCTCCGGGGTGCATAGCATATGGACTACTATGAGCCTCAGTAAGGATAGTCTGCCTCAACTCAGCATCATCAGGCACACAATATCTACCTTTAAAGCATAAAACTTCATCCTGATCAATTGCGTAATCTGAGTTTGTCCCCTGCTCTACTTGCTCAAAGATGGAAAGCAAGGAGCTATCAAGGGGCTGCTTAGCTTTGATCTCATCAACCAAGGTCGGCTTAACTTGCAATTCTGCTAACAAAGTGCCATCGTCATATAAATTCATCTTGGCCATTAAAGACCTCAACTCCGATACCGTCTTTCGACTCAAAGCATCTGCTACAATGTTAGCTTTACCAGGGTGGTAATCAATCACGCAATCATAATCCTTTAGAAGCTCTAACCAGCGACGCTGTCTCAAATTAAGTTCCTTCTGGGTCAGAAGATACTTTAAGCTCTTATGATCTGTGAAAATGTAACACTTCTCTCCATAAAGATAGTGTCTCCAAATCTTCAAGGCAAAAATTACTGCTGCCAACTCTAAATCGTGAGTAGGATAGTTACTCTCATGCGGCCGCAGCTGACGGGATGCATAAGCCACCACCTTACTTTCCTGCATTAAAACACAACCAAGTCCTGAATGTGAAGCATCACTATACACTGTAAAATCCTTCCCGAACTCTGGTTGAATCAACACCGGTGCTTGAGTCAAAACCGCCTTTAATTTCTCAAAGCTCTCCTGTTGTGACTCGCCCCAGTCAAACAGCACATTCTTCCTTAACAACTTTGTCAAAGGAGAAGCAATGATCGAGAAGCCCTCAACAAAACGTCGATAATAACTAGCCAAGCCCAAGAAACTGCGGATTTCAGATACGTTCTTAGGTTGTTTCCAATTCATAATAGCCTCTATCTTGCTGGGATCAACCTGAACACCTCGCGCAGAAATAATATGCCCCAGAAATGACACTTCTTGAAGCCAAAACTCACACTTACTTAGTTTGGCATATAGACGAAGCTCTCTCAAAGTCCGCAGAACGATCTTCAAATGCTCGTCATGCTCTGCCTCAGTACGAGAATAGATCAGAATATCATCAATGAAGACCACCACAAATTGATCCAAATATGGTCGGAACACCCGATTCATCAAATCCATAAAAGCTGCAGGAGCGTTCGTCAAACCAAAAGGCATCACTAAAAATTCATAATGACCATATCTAGTGCGAATGGCCGTTTTTACAACATCAGATCCTTTAACTTTCAATTGATAATACCCCGAACGAAGATCAATCTTAGAGAATACAGTAGCTCCTCGCAATTGATCAAATAAGTCATCAATCCTGGGTAATGGGTATTTATTCTTGACCGTCATCTTGTTCAATTTCCGATAGTCAATACATAATCTTAGCGACCTATCCTTCTTTTTCACGAATAGAACTGGAGCTCCCCATGGTGAAGTACTATGTCGGATAAATCCTCGATCGAATAATTCTTGCAATTGGACTTTCAACTCCTTAAGTTCCTTTGGAGCCATACGATAAGGTGCCATAGAAATAGGTGAAGATCCCAGATAAGTCTCAATCTCGAACTCTACCTCTCTATCAGGAGGTAACCCAGGCAACTCCTCCGGAAAAACATCAGGAAACTCGCTAACTGTACGAATCTCCTCGATCGTGGACAATGCACCTTTGGTGTTCAAAATACAAACAATGAAGGTCTCATATCCCTTCCGGATCATATGATCAATTTCCATCGCTGAAACTATATTGGAGAGATAACCACGTCGTTCACCAATTAACACAACAGTCCGACCATCTGAAGTCTTCAGAGTAGCCCGCTTGTATTCGCAATCCAACTTTACCTTGTGTTTATTCAACCAATCCATTCCAAGAATTAGATCGAACTCCCCTAAAGGAAGTTCCGTAAGATCAGCGAGAAAAATTTCTCCCTGAACCTCGAGAGGACAACGCTGAAATACTTTATTCACTAATACCGCTTGTCCTACTGGACTTGTAACTGTAACAGTATTTTCAGTGTTCTCGATCGGAATCTGAAGGTTTCGAGATACTGAGCTCGATACATAGGAGTGAGTGGAGCCATTGTCCAATAATGCAAAGTATGGGGTAGAATAAATAGTAAATGTACCTGCAATAACCTCAGGCTCATCTCTGTCATCACGATGTCTAGTTGCATAAACTAAAGCTGGCTGTCTAGCCTCAGAAGCTGTTGGCCCTCTATTTTGCTGAGGTCGGGCTCTACTGTCTGTCCTGGACGCTGATCCTCGAGTCTTTCCTTGACTACGATCTCTAATTGGGGTCTGTACTGTAGTCTGCGAACGCACAGGAGTTTGGGTAGTGGTCTACTCAAACGAAACTAACTGAGGATAATCCCTCCGATAATGACCACTAGATCCACACTGATAGCAAAGACCCATCTTCTTACGACACTCTCCTGAGTGTTGTTTACCACAATACTCACAAAGGGGCCCATTATAATACGACGAGGAACCGCCTCGACTGACAGCTAAAGGTGAGGATGCTGCAGGCCTGAAACGTGTATTGCTTCTCTGAGGGGCTGAAGTACGAGTCCTCTTTCTGGACTGTGCTGATGACTCCATCGGGCCTGAAAATTTCTTAGATCGATCTTGATCAACACGCTCTCTACCAGAAGCTAAAACCTCCACCTCTTCCGCATCTTTGGCTCTGCCCACCAGCACATCAAATATCTCATCCTGATGGGTTACAACTTGCCTACGCAGCTCGTATCTGAGTCCAAAGGCAAATTTACGACATCGATCTCTCTCCGTAGGTACCATACTGAATCCATACTTCAGCAACTTCAGGAACTCGATCTCATATTCAGAAACAGTCATGTCTCCCTGAACCAGGTCTTGAAACTGTTGTCGTCTCTGAGCTAAGTAGCGCTCTCCCAGAAAACGGCTCCGAAAGCGATCCTTAAAGAAATTCCAGGTCAAACGATCGGTAGGAACACTACTGGTCACTGACTCCCACCAAGTGTAGGCATTGCCATCTAACATCGCCACAACACCCTGATATCTCTTAGTTGAGTCCAAACCCAACTGATCCATGCGTCTCTCTGTATCCTGGAGCCAATCCTCAACTTCAGTAGGAGCTCTACCTATCTGTCCCCTAAAAGTTCTAACTCCATTGGCAATCAAAGTCTGCGAAAAAGGAACCTCAGATACAACACCAGTAGCTCTGACTACTCCCTGTATTAACTGCAAAAATTGTCTACCAAAATTCTCATCCAAAGCAACTCCGGTAGACTCTGACTCAATATCGGTCGCTCCTATTATCGGTGTAGTCATGCCAATACCAGCGGCAGGAGGCAGATCCGTTGGGGTCGTAGGAGCATGATCACCTATCGGAGGTGGGGGATCTACCCGTATCTCATCGATCGGATCTGCGAATCTAGCCACTCAACCTCGTCCATGGCTAGTTCGACGACCACGTCTAGCACTCATTTTGATGGATCTCAAGTTTACTACAGAAGATAAAACTTAGGGTTAGATAAGCACTTGGAGTCTCAAACATAGTTAAAATCTTAATAACTTTGTGACATGGCCTTAGTAACTCGTTTTGTAAAATATTTCAAAACCGTATTTTCAATGTGGACTCATACACAGTCCGAGGGTTAAAAACCAAAAGCTCTGATACCAATAAATATAACCCCCTAGACCCGGCCTATGCGTTTCGACTAAGTCTAGTGGATCACATTATGATTATTAAAGACATTTTTCGAAACCGTTATTCCATCAATATAAAATCACATTATAAATAACATGAAATTATAAACAAATTATACTATCAAAATCCAACTCGTAAATATAGTACCAATAAATAATAATTTAATTTAAAACATGTCTTCAAATTCAATATCACAATAAACCGAGCAGTATTAGCAAAAGAGTTATCATTATAAAATCCGATATTTTAAAATAAGGTCCATGTCACCAAAATAAAGTCAACTTGCCAGATAAAAACATTACAATCTGATTTACTTCAAGAGATATGTTGATCCTCCAAGTGCTCGAACCAAGGTATCTAACCAACAGTATCTGAAAGGGGGAAAACATTTTCAAAAGGTGAGCTAGGCTTAGTGTGTCCCAACATTTCCATAAAATCACAATAGGTACAAATCATAGTCCAGTAATCTCACAAATTCGTAAAAGAGTTTAACTTTTTGAAAATCATAGTTTAAACCCTTTTCTGGTACACCATCAGTAGTTCCCAAAAATTATTTTCCATATAGCTTACTTTATGCACATAGCAAAAAGAAAGCCGACTTAAGGATAGGCTCTGAAGCTTGTATCCTTAAGCCCAAGTCAATAAGTCCATATAGCTTACCCTAAGCACACAGCAAAGGAAAGCCGACCTAATGAAACATCTTGGGGCCCTCAAGAGTCACATTAGGCCCAGTTAGCTTGATCAGAGCTATTCCATCGTAATTCAATTCCAAAATTCAATTGCACCGTGACATAAATTCCATAAATCCAAAAACATGGTAATCATATACCATTTCAAAACAAAAATTTGATAGCAGCCATATTCCATAAATTGTCACATTAAATAGGTGCATCAATAAAACAATAACCAATGAATTCGGTGTACCACATATTAAAACCAATAAAACAGTTCAGTAATAAGTAGGGAACACACCTCGACAATAGATTCAAATAACAAATCTACTGATTGCTGGTTTCACCACGCTCTGCTACAGTTTTCGAACGGGTGAATACTGGCACACGTGGTTTAACTGATCTAGAAGAGCTGGGTCGAGCTGTCGAACGATCCGGAGAGTCTCTTGTACCTTCAAACAATAATATTTATCAGTCCCAAATCCTATTTAATTGTTCAAAGCTAAACTTCTTAAGTATATAAGCATTTTTCGGGTTTGACTATCAATTTGAGGTATTTTGAGTCTGAATTTGGCCAAACGGATTGCGGAATCGGAATCAGGGCGTCGAAAAACATAAAGTATGACTTTCCGAAAATTCAAATTCTTGGTAAAAGTCAAAGTCAACCACTTTGACCGTAGATTTGGAGACCTTCGGATTCGAATTTGACAAAACTGACCACGGAAACGGATTCGACACGTCGAAAACTATCAGGATAGGTATACTCGGAAAAGATTAACGGTCGTTTAATGCTCGATCAAAGCCATTTTAAGTTTTGGTCAAAGAAAGTCAACGGTCAACGGTCCGGTCGGGTCGGGTCAACGGTCGGGTCGGGTCAACGGTCGGGTCGGGTCAGACCGGTCAAACCGGTTCAGACCGGTCAAACCGGTTCGAACCGGTTGAAACCGGTCAAATCGGTCAGAACCGGTTGAAAACTGGTTAAACCGGTTTCCAACAGCCACTCGCCCTGCGGCGGCGCGTGAGGCGTCCTCCGGGGCCCTAAAAATCCCGGAAAAATTTCTAAAAATTATTTTGAGCGATTTTGAGATACTTACAACGATCGGTTCAAATTTTTGAACGGCGAAGAGCTCGATTTCAAATCGGCCGAATCTTTGACTGCACCACCTCCTCACGCGCCGCCGTCTACGGCGGACAAGGTTGACACCGGTGAACTTGGAACGGCACAAGGAACACGATGGTGCGGGAGGTGTCGTAAACGGAGCAACGATCAACGGTGAATTTAAGATTTCCTCGGCGATAGAGCTAACAAAACCGTCGCTACTTTGACTGGAAATTCCCGACGTTTGGCCGCGTTTCGCTTCAATTAATTTGAAGGGTTTGTTCCTCGCTCGATGATGAACACAACGGTGGTTTCAAAACAACGATCGGAATTCGGACGGCGTTTGGATCGGACTTGAAAGTGGAGGTGTGAGAGGAAGAAAATTGAAGAAATAGCATTTGTGATTTCTGATTGTAAATCAGAAATCACGCTTAAATCATCAAGCCTACCTACAGTTTTAGGGGAAATTCAAGGCTTAGTCCCTGAATTTCCTTTACTTCAAAAATGGCATACAAGTTTCCATAAATTTTAATTTAGTCACTTAATTTCACCCATTTTCACAATTTACCTCCAATTTCAATTAATATTATTTTGTAAATATTCGGGTTGTTACAAGACCTGTAAAACTTCATATTGCACTATAATATAACTTGTTTTGAATCTTCCAGAGATCGTCTCCACTCTCCAGTGAACAATAAGGTTTGGGAAAAAAAGGGGAAAATGAATATAAGTGCGAGGTGCCTCACAGGTTAACATATTGGATTTAATCTCCAAATAAAATTGGGTTAATTATGGAGTTGGTCATCAGAATATCATATTAATATTTTTAAGATACTTACAAATTGGTCACCAAAATTGATTTAAGAAGATTGTGTTAAACATAAATGAATGAACATAAACGAACATAATCGAACGAACATAAACGAACATAACCAAACAAACATAACCGAACATTCACGAACGTAAATGAACGAACGAGACCTATGTTCATGTTTGTTCATTTAATTAAACGAACAAAAAATCTTGTTCATGTTCGTTCATTTAATAAATAAACGCACATAAACGAACTTCCTGCCGCATGGTTCATGAACGGTTCGTTGAACGTTCAGTTCATTTATAGGCCTACTTAAGGGCTATCTCTCTATTGATTATCTCCTTCAACTCGTAAGACAAGGACGGTAACTCTATGTCCAAACCAAAAAAGATGAACAACATAAAATAATTACAACCTCATTCTTTCCATCAACAATTACACATCAATTAAGAAATACAATACAAGCAACAAATGAAATAGTCTGTACCAGCTTATTAAGATACAATGGAATCACTCTTTTGTTAGAGCATAGGCTCTTTATCCCTTTGAGTAATTTTCATAAATCGTAAGTTTGGGACACCACTGTTATACTATATATTGGCACACCCACATCTTCAAAAAATTATTGTGACTTCACCGTAAGGGAAATGGAACATATGAGTTTCGGATCTACAACGTTCGATCAACCCAAAATTAGAGGAGGTATCAACTTATAACCACATAAACCTAGGGTCCCTATTTCAGATCTTCACAATGTTGAGATCAAACTCACGCGTAGTCCCATGGTGGATGAAACTAGAGCTCTTTCTCCTTTCGTTGATGTCTCTAGGCCTGGAAGAAGGGTCCCTCAATCCCAGTTACAGCCAAGACTAGTTAAGAAATATGGCTCTATCTGTCGAATCAAGAGAAATAAAAAAAGAAAAACAAATTGAAAGGTTTTGGAGATAGCAAGATAGATATTTCTAGGTATTCGCTTTCGGAATCAGGCCTCTCTAATAGAAGACATATTCTGACCCGAGAATCTAAAAAGACTAGAACTTGGGAGAAGTTTAGGGATTCAGTTTGTGGGTAATGAGGAAGACATTATTAAAGATTTTGTGCAGCTTGAGTATCTTTGAAGCTTTCACTCTGGTAAGTGGATTATCGTTACAAATTGTTGTCTCTTGGGGTCGTGGTCTTCAGGGGGTTGGTTTCAAGCAAGTTGTCGTTTGTTCCACTATCATATAGTGGATATAGGTTTATGGATTGACAAAATTTTTATATCACTAGCTTCAAGGTTTATCTCTGGGAAGTTAATTTATGTTTGGTCTGAGTGGATTGTTTTCGGTGCTGTTTCTTCGATTGTCCCCATGTTTTCTTATTGTTTCAGCACAACGATATCTAGTGTTCAAGGCCCTTGCTATGTTCAAGTTTTAAGGTCAATTGTGAAAGTTTGGTTTAATCATGATGTTTTGTGATGGAGTTGCTCGAGATCTTCAGTGGCATTTGTTGTCAATGAATTGATTGTTGGTGCTCGTATGAGTTGTTGATTAAAAGTTTGCTGTACAATTGCTGATGGATGGGTGTTGAGATGGGATTACCCCATACGAGTTGTTGAAGTGGTTTGCTTTGCTTGGGTGGTTAGAGAGAGTAAGTCTAAATAGTAATTTATTTTGATGCTCCATCAAATCTCTCTGGAAATTGCTTTTGAAGTCTGCCCAGTTTGATGAAGTATCGACGGCCAAGTGTAAGATTAATTTAAATTGGTTATTGAGCTATTGAGTATTTTGAGTTATCTAAGTCCATTTTTACATTCAAGTGGAGCTCCCTTTTGTTCAGTGCTGCTAGCTTTCGTGGATTGGAGAGTTTGATGCTATTGTAACATTATGTTAAGTTTGGTTCTGCTTTTTGGTTTAGTGTGTGTACAATTTTTACTTACTATATTTACTCTTTTTCCCCAAATAAGATTAGAAAGATTTTTAACAAGGCATACAGTCTAGGATAATTTATTATAACATAATTCTATTGCCAAGCAAAAAAAATGTGACATTATATAAACTCGATTGTTGTAAATATGGAAAAAATAATTCGAGTGACTCCCCACTCTCTAGGGGTGTTCAAACGGTTAATTCGGCTATTGATCGAACCGAATTTCCATTAATTAAATTAACTGAATTTTTTTTCTTTGACCGTTAGTCGAACTGAACTTTTTTGTTGTTGAAAATATTAACCAAACCGAACAAAGTTAAGTTATTTCGGTCGGTTTACTGAATTAACCGCTTTTTTTTATAATTTTTTAATTAGATTAATTTGAATATAATAGAAGTATTTTTTTTATTTGAGTTAAAAAATTTAATTAGGTTTTGATAATTTAATGAGTTTAGTGTGGTTAAAAAATGTTTGAGTATTAATTCTTAATGTGTTTTAGCTTATTTAATATATATAATATATTCCATATTTAATCATTTCGGTTAATTAACCGATTTCAAACCTAATTAATAGTTAACTGAATATTGAAAAAAACATTAACTCTTCTCCAACCGAACTAATTCAGTGGCTGACCGAATTAACCGAACTAATTTGGTCCGGTCGATTAATTCGGTTTTCATCTCTCAAGGGCGGAGGGATCATTTTTCCTACATTTAAAATTAATAAAAAAATTAAAATTATAAAAAACATAATATTATATTAATGAAATTAGTTAAAAAATAATTTTTAATTGATCTATTGAATAAAATGAAATAAGATCATCATCTACCCAACATTTCTTCTTTTGACGACATATTAAACATGTAAAACAATATTATAATATCCACAAATTATTAAACATATAAAAATTAAAACCAAATAATATTTAATCAAATATAAATAAAATATACATAATTAAAAGATTTAAAAAGTATAAACTCGCTTGCTTACGTGATGTATAGTTTAACCTATTTATTATTTTTCTACAAAACATTTTGGTTCTGTTTTAATAATTTGTTGTTAAAATATTAACAATAATATTGACATAACATTTTATTATTTTTTTAATGCTGATGTGATATTATCTTATGGTGATAAGCCAGTATCACAGTTAATTTTTTAACGACGAATGATTCCAAACAAAACTAAAATATAATACTAGATATGATTTTGGAAAAAATAATAATTGATGACTAAAAAAGAAACTAAGTAATAAGTGAATAATCAAATAGGTAATTTACCCTTAGTTTTATTAAATAAAAGTAATTAAACACGTGAAGTAGGTCGGAAAGATAAAGAGATTTTTTCATGGATGGGTGTACATCATCGTTTAGCTAAATCTTGGCCATTGATTAAAAAGAGAGAGTCTATAAGTGCAGAAAACAAGACCACTTTGAGTAAATTATAGATTGGCCTCGATCATTATAAGTTTAATATCAACCTTAAGGGTACGTATATAAGTATCATGCGAGACTGAAAGAAGATTCTCTCTTAGACTTAAGAGCTATCTCTCTATTGATTATCTCCTTCAACTCGTAAGACAACGACAATAACTTTATGTTCAAACCAAAAAAGATGAACGGAATAAAATAGTTACAACCTCATTCTTTCCATCAACAATTACACATCAATTAAGAAATACAATACAAGCAACAAATGAAATAGTCTGTACCAGCTTATATATTTCCATCAACCTCATGTATATGTGTGTGTAAACTTATCTATTTCTATAATTTTATTTTAGTTGTTTTTTTTTAAAAATCATATCTAATGTTACGTTTTAGTTCCATTTTGATCACTTACCGTTAAGAAATAAACGATGATGTTGAATTATCACCATAAGGGAATGTCAAGTCATCATTGAAAAGAAATTTATATCAACAATATTATTTATTTTTTAGCGGTAGGTGACTAAAGTGGAACCAAATCGTAATATTGATATAATTTAAAAAAAATAATTGGGCGACGAAAATAAAACTATGTGAATAGATGAGTGACTAAATACCTAATTTATCATATATATATATATATATATATATATATATATATATATATGCCTCATGAGAAATACTAGAGACGACAAATACAAAATTTCATTTGTCAGAAATTCGTAAGCAGAAAAATAACAATACAAAATTTCAAATCCTCATGAGAAACATCGTGTGGAACGCATCCAATATTACTTCTGAATCATGATGAGAACGAGCAAGAAGCTCAACATGTGTCCTATTTTCATCCTCGTCGAGTTCCCCATTGACATTTTCAACATCCTAATCTTCTTTTTTTTCCTCTTCTTCTTCTTCGTACTCACCTCTTCTTCCATGGTCTGCGCGGGATCGTCATCTTCATCAAGATCAATCCTGTCAGTAGACTCAACAGGCTGTTAAAGCTCATTTCTTCCTACAGAGAATAAGGGGCTCATCAATCGTCCTCTGAGATTATATTGCCATGCAAACTTATAAGAGAAGCATGGGCAATCTTGGGCCAATCCACTCCAACTTGTTTGCATCTCTCACTTAAAACATGACAACCTTCAATATGCAATCTGTTAGAGTATGCCGAAAGACCAATTATATGATGATTGTAATAATACTTTTATTTACCGATTTTATTGAATAAAGACATTGCCGCTATTATTTTCATGTGTTTAACATAAACTGGAAGATAATAAAGTCCATATAATGACATAATTGTTATTATTAAAAGATCCCTAGTCAAATATTATTATGGGCATGGACAATAATAATATGCTTAAGACTAACATGTTATTGATTGATGACAACACGTTGTCATTGACATAGAGATGTCAAAATTGATACAAGATTATATTGTTAGAGAACAATGTATTGGATTGACCGACCATGAGCATATGTCTTGGATTATTATGTGACAGTCATAACATTGCTCATGGTGATGACTATATTTATGATCCTCAGACTTGAGATCAATACTATCCCAACATATATTGTTGTATGTTTTGATGCAGCTAAACAAGCTCCGTAACTGGTTGCTCTATAAAGACTGTTATTGAATATATCTCAATATATGTAGTGGGTGTGTATGATTAAGATAGGATTTATCCTTCCTACATAATAGGAAATATATCACAAGCCACTTGATTGAGTAAGACTAGAAACGCATGGCCATGCTCGAATAAGTTGATATGAGATATCATAAACTATTCGTTAATTAAAGTCTACTCTAGATATCAAGAAACAATATATGGGCTATACAAGTGTGACTATTCCAAGACTTGTGCCTATTCTAGATATAAAGGACATAAGGATGTAATACATAAAAGAGTTAATCACCAAGATGATATGTCGAATCATATTTTCTTGTAACTTAGGTGACAATGATATATTGCTAGATGTCACTCATTGTATGTAACCCCCACAGACCGATAAGGGTAGCCCGATCCGATCCGGGAAGTCACATTAGGGCCACCGAAGCGACCCACTGTAAAAATAGCAGAAAATTTAAAACTTTTTATCAGAACATGTAAACTTATAAAATCAGTTTTCACTATTTAAAAATAAAATAGATTTCCAAACACATATATAAATCAAAATACAATTACATGCCCCCTAATCACATGTACCATACTCTGCAACAATGCCGGACGAACTCCCTTACTGAAGTCGATAGATGCACTGGTACAATTCTTTTAACCTGAAAATGTGAGTAATAGAGTGAGCTTTGGAAAGCTCAGTAATACATAACTACCAGATGATGCTGATGAACGTGCATATACATATAAATATATATTTCCTTATTATTTCCGAACATGTACAGATTTTCATGCTGAGCAAAGATCTTACTGATATTTCAGATGGTAACGAATAATGAGCTTTCAGTTCAGAGAAATATTTCGGATGACTGAGTTCAGGAGATCAGAATAGGTTTTCTAGTGTGTTCCCAAAAATCATGTAACTTTTCAGATCTTTTTAAAATATATATATATATACCCCATCCCAACACAACATAATGTGTAGGTTTCCCAGAACCATACACCCAACCCAACACAACATATAAGGCCCTGAGCACAAAGCCGAGGAACCTGCGAAAATTCTTCCTTCAACAATACCCCCCATTTAAAACATTTCTCCGTCGGTAAACAGAGATATCAAAAATCAAAACATAATTCATATCAGATATCAGAACAGAATCCAGATCAGAATCAGAACAGAATTCAGGTAACGTATCAGAACAGAATTCAATTCGGAAATCAGATAAAATATTTATATAATTAGGGAACACACCAGAGTTTACAGGTATTATTTAGAGGTACTGTATCAGGCAGAGAAACAAAGTTATTCAGTATGCCGATAGAATATCGGAATTCAGAATCACTATTGGAAGAGTTCAATAACTGACAAAATCATCAATTATTCAGAATATGACTTGAGCTGTAAGGAAGAAATGAAGATTTAGGACATTTACAATCTATGTCGATTGATCGGATTATCAAACAACTCTTAAATGAATAACTCCCAAAATTAATGCTTGTCGATTGATCAATTCATTGTTCTTCCAGGGTATTTACTCTTTAATACCACAAACTCTTGTCCATAGATCATTTTCGGAATCATCACTGAATAGATCTTCCAATGTCTTTATTTTAATTTTACGCTTCCAATATATCATGAAATACTAACGTGCTTGATTTGTAGTTCATGATCCAGAAGAACAGTACATTGTGTATGTTCATTAATGTTTCCAGACTCATTCACATCACTTACTTAATCCTTAGTGCTTGAGGTTGCTTAGTTCATTTAGCATTCAAGTCTATTCCAGTTACTTCGGGATTTTCCAGAGTAATTTCGTACGTTTCTGAATTTCAGATACATATTGTACTTCCGTTCAGTTCAGCTTGGTATTCGTGGTTGATTTGTCGAACAAATATCCAATTCTTAGTACCGAATGCAATCTAGAGTTGAGTTGAGCTGAATACTTCCAAAATTATCATTGAGCTAAACTTGAGTAGAAGAACATGCATTCAAGTAATATCTATGTCGTTCAGGTACTGACATATTATTAAGGTTGATCGGCTCACTTAAGTTATGTTCCATAACTTTTAAAGGTAGTCCAATACCTATGCTTATTTGGAATCCTTAATTAATCCAAGGTATTTACTTAGTTTAGGCCATAAGGTTATTTTGGTAATTTTGGTGTTCAATTTTATTCCATTTATTTCAGAGCTCGAGGATATCCAATCATTCCTGAGCTTGGTGATATTCTTGGGTCATTTCCATTACAGGGGTATTTTGGTCATTGTACAGATTCAGTGTACTTTAATCATTTCCTTCCGTCTGATCTTACTATTAAATTCAATCTTATCATTTATTTCAGTCCTTTCGAACAATTCTGACAACAGAACACCCCCGACAAATTGTTCTTCAGGTATTTACTCATAACTCGGATATTTCCGGGTCAAGTGCCTTCTCAGATTTTACAAACGGAACATCAGGAATTTTCCTGCACTAAGTCAGGATTTTAACAATCAAATCCGTACTTAATCGAGTTAAGTACGAATCCTCTAAGTATTTTCTCATTCAGAGTCAATTCAGACTATTCTACCTCTTAAGGCATTTCCGTAATTTCTTAACCAGATAATTTCGATATTAGCTCTTAACGAAAATAATATAATTTAAAGATCCTATGATTAATTGCTTTCTTGAATACTCTCTGATCTTGAAACGGTTCTCTCAACAAACTTATAGTATCCTTCACAAATTCTCATAGGATTAAAACCGGTTATCCATAATTTCCAAATAAAACTAACATTTCTTATACACATCAATATTTTTATCAGATCAATATGTCTGTAAAATCCTCTTATTTAACTTCCATATTCAAATCTTGTCTTTTTATAACATAAGGGTATTTTCATAATTTTACCCTACCGGAGTATTCTCATAATTTCCCATCCAAGTACCTTTAACATTTAACCTTTGATGAAATAAATTATAAGTTGCTGATACAGGGCTGATTTCTTTATCACTAATCACAAACTTGTAATTTAATCTCACAATTCCTTAATCTCTTATATTAGTCATTCGATCCGTAATTAGTTACAGAATTTCTACCACATCATATCGAGTGTATAAACTATTCAACTCCACCAAAGTGACCAACATTATCTTGTTCATGCATTTATCAATATAAACATGTTCCATAAAGCATAAAGAGGTAGTAAAATATTACCTCGATTTCCGTGCAATACTGATCGACCATAAAAATTCCATTCGAATGCCTTTGATCTTCAATTCAACTTCCAATAATTCCTCAGATACATATCAACATAAATTATATCATAAACGAAGCTTAATTACGATAAACGGATCGAATCGGGTGATAAATCAGTGAAAGATGGCTTACCGGGTTCGAATTTGGCGAAACAAACTTCGGATTCGGATTCAGGACGTCGAAAGCATAAAATATGACTTTTCAGAAATTTGGAATTTTCGGTCAAAATCAAAGTCAACGGGTTTGACCGGCAATTTCGAAGCCTTCGGGTTCAAATTTCGAAAAACAGACAGCGGAATCGGATTTGGAACGTCAAAAAATGTCAAGATAGGTATACTCGGTCGAAGTCAAAGGTCGTTTAATGCCCGGTCAAAGCCGGTTAAAGTTTTGGTCAACAGTGGTCAACGCCGGTCAACGGTCAATGGGTCAATGGTCAACGGGTCGGGTAAATGGGTCGGGTCAACAGGTCGGGTCAACTGGTCGGGTCGGGTCGGGTTATGACCGGTCAAACCGGTCAAAACAGTTCCAAAACCGGTCAAACCGGTCACTTTTTCCTTCCCCACGAACAGTGGCGGTACGTGGGGGCGCGTGAACAGTGCTAAAATCCCGGAAAAATTTCTAAAAATTATTTTGAGCGATTTCGAGATACTTACAAAGCTCGGTTCATAATTTTGAACGGCGGAGAGCTCGATTTCAACAAATTGGAAACTTTGACCGCTTCACCTCCTCACGCGCCACCGTTAACGGAGACCAAGGATGGCACTGACGAACTCGGAACGATGCAACGAACACGATGGTGCGGGAGGTGTCGTAAACGGATGACCCGATCGTCGTGAATCGATGAAAAACCAACTAAAACCGAATTATTACCGACGATACTTCCGACTGAAATTCACGACGAACGACGATGATTCACGACGAAAGGTTTGAGGGGTTTTGTTCCTCGATTGACAATGAACACGATGGTGGTTTCGGTTCGTCGATCGAAGGTCGGACGGTGAGTAGATCGGAGTTGAAAGGAGGGTAGTTGGAGAAGACAAAACTGGAAAATTATACTGAACTGCGCACGGGGGAAGAGTTTTATAACTCAACCTATATAAAAATTGGGTAAACCAAGAGTTTAGTCACTGAACTTCCTGCACTTCTTAAAACGGTCTGCAAACTTTGAAATTTTACAATTTAATCCACTGTTTCTTTCAAAATACCAATTAAATCCACCACTTTATAATTTCTTAAAATTTAGCCCCTAAATTGGGATGTTACATTGTATGTAATATTAGAATTGTTCTAATAATTACTGCTAACGTTACAAGAACCTACAAGGTCACAACCTAGGATTGAAACGAGCAAAGATGTACAATTCGTTGTACGTTACTAAAATATATATATAGAGAGTTAATTAAATATATGTTTTAATAATCCCAAATATTTAATTTCAATTAATTAAATATAGATTTAATTATTTTAAAATAATAAAATCCCTAATATGATTAGGGTAACTTGGATATAAAAGGATTATTAAATTTCAATTAATTAAATATAGATTTAATTAATTTGAAATAATAAAACCCTAATATGATCAGGGTAACTTGGCTATAAAAGGGTGTGTTAGGTCTAGCAGCCGTTTGACAACACACACAAAAAACCTTCAGCCGTTTTTCTCTCAAAACTGTTTTGGGGAAGAAAAATATTGCTCTCAATCGGGTGAACTGAGTAGAGGCCGAGACGTGATTTCATGGAGGCTTACGATTCGAACCGATCTACACCACCAGTATTCACTGTTGTCCTTGCTGTTTTTTGAGGAACCCGCTGTAAGTATTCGTATCTCTTCCTCATGATTTCAGTTTTTCATACTTGGATCGCTGGTGAGACCGTCGAGTTTTGTTTTCGCTGCGCCATGGGGTGCGCCGACGGTTCCAACAGTGGCATCAGAGCCACTTGTATGATCTAAAGTTGGGTTAAATTTTTGGTTGATGCGGTATGTATGAGATGCATGTTTTAGTTTTATCGATTTCGGTAAATATGCTGATATTATTGTTCGAATTGATAACCACAAAGTTTAATATGTTAATATGTTTTTCAATCGTTTTGTTGTTGGATGATCTGTGGGAGTTTGATAGCAGATCGCGTTTGAAAGTGGAACAATGGTTGTTCCGATGTAGAAAACTTCGGGATTGAAAATCCCAAAAGCATGATTCTGTTGATAATTGTTATCAAATCGTGAAGTTTTTCCATGGAAACAGAAGTATTGTTTTTTAAAAAAAATCCCACCGGCCGTTGCGGTACGGCCTAAGCGCGCCAGGGGCTCCGCCCCTTGACCCCTCATCAACAGTACAAATTAAAGGCTCATATTAATATTTTTAAGAAAGGCGTAACAACGTGTATATATATATGATATGTTTTTTTGCACGGTGTTTGATATGCATGGTTATAGCCTTTGTTCAATTTACAATGGTTTATTTTGAAATACGGTATGCGAGCCGTGCCTTTCTATATCTTTGTTGTATTTCTCTTCTAATCTTACTCCCTCCTATGTAAAACGAGTTTCTTTTAAAATTGTAAACCTATGAAGATTCACAAGGAGCAGAAGAATGTAGAGAAGATGCCTAGAGAATAGTCTTAGGCTTTAAGGTTCTTGGTTTTCCCATTGGCTTGGGATGGGCCACCTTAGTCATTGTTTTGGGCTATAGCCATTGTATCTTATTTATTTTTATATTTGTTATGTATGTAATGCATCAAATGAGAAAATAAGAATAAATATTGATGAGATCATTAAGGGCCTAATATTAAAACGAACAATGATGAGATAATTACATAAATCCCTCTTTATAATCTAAGTTAACTCAACCGTCCAATATTTACCCTCGTTAAGGCTTTGATCGATATTGTGTGGGCTTTGCCAAAGCATTGGCACATAAATCTATCTTGGTTAAACGCGAAGAATAAGAAAGTGATATTCACCGGTTGAAATATTGGTAATAACTTAGCTAGGTTATTATAATAGGATTAGAAACCTAGAGGTTAAATATTTGGATAAGTCATGAGATGACTTGAACAAAAGTTGTTCACCAAAATGAGGAGTTACATGAGATGTAACTAGTAAAGTGTTACTTACCTAAATAATCACTATCCTAAAGGAAAAGCCAAAGTTGATTTAGGAAATTGATGTATTATGGATCCTCACCCACTAGAAAAATTTTCGTTGAATTTTTCCAAAATTAAAGCAAAGAGGGTTTTTAATTTTGAATAAAATAGTGGGAGTAATTTGTAAATAAAGTCCTATTTATAAATTTTAATTCGGTAAATTTACTTACTTAAATATTTCCATTGTTGTAGATTTAATGGAAAACAACACGTTATCTTACAATCGTTGCCAGATAGCTTTGGCTAATTTGTCCTTAATTTCAACATGAATGAAATTAACAAGACTTTGCCACAGTTACTTGGCATGTTATGAACTGCTGAAAGTAACATGAAAAAGGTTGGACCTAAGCCCATTCTGATGGTCCACAAGGACAAAGGAAAGGGAAAGAAAAAGGTAGTGGCAAAGTCTAAGGGCAATGGTAAGACCAAACCAAAAGGGAAAAATGCATTGAAACCCAAAGGGGGAGTTAGCAAAGAAGGAAAATGTTTCCATTGCGATAAGACCGGACACTGGAAGAGAAACTGCCATGTTTACCTTGAAGAGGTCAAGAAGGCAAAAGCAAACGGAACGTTTGTTTCAGGTATTTATGTTATTGATGTTAATTTGTCAACATCTACATCTTGGGTATTAGATACCGTGTGTGGTTCTCATATTTGTACTTCTGTACAGGGACTGCAAAAGAGAAGGAATCTGGCTAAAAGAGACGTGGACCTACGATTGGAAAATGGAGCAAGAGTTACATCATTATCTATAGAGACATATTTTTATCTTTGCCAAGTGGACTTGATTTAAATTTAGAGGATTGTTATTATGTGCCTAGTTTGACTAAGAACATTATTTCTATTTCTTGTTTGGACAAGATTTGTCACACCCCAATATAGGGGCTAAGTTTTAAAAATTATAAATTACTGGGTTAATATGATTTTTTGTAAAAAAAAAATTGATGAATCTTATTTATAAATTATCCTTCTTTAGTTTTGGGATATTCTAGAGTTCACGTGAAAGTGCATTAATTGATTTATTTGAATTATTTTATAATAATTATTATTATACTCAAAATAAAGAAGAACCACAAACCTAAGATATTTTATGGAAACCGTGTTTTAAAATTGATAATTTGAACAATGAGTATTGGAAGCTTGAATCAAATCATTCATTTTTTTTTCTATTAATTAAATACCCCACCTACGAAACCACCGCCACTCAGAAATCATGAAGAAGTTTGAAAACTTCATCTATCAGAGGAAGGTCTATCTCTCTCTTAGTCTTCGTCTTCATAATTTTTTCTCTAGGCTCCATCAGAGAAGCAAAAGAGTTAAGCAAGAGCAAGCTGAGATTATTATATGTGTGCAAAGAAAGAGAAATAGGTAAAGATCTCTTTACTGATTAATTATACTAACAAAGCAGTTTTGAAGCAACATAATGAGGAAGTGGGTGATCCCTTCTTCTTTGATTCTTATTTGCCTTCTCAGTCTCATCTCAGATCAAGGTAGAAAAGTACAGGCAAATGCCGAGGAAGTAGTCGTAGATCCTCCAAAAGTTGAGGAAAAGATCGACGTTGTGCCTACCGGTTTACAAACTGATTATGATGTCGTTAAAAGGGAAACTGAGTTGATTTCTTCTAGATCGCTTCGCAATAATGCGGAGAAATTTGAGTTCCAAGCTGAGGTGTCTCGACTTATGGACATTATTATCAATTCTCTTTATAGCAACAAGGATATTTTCCTCCGGGAGTTGATCTCAAATGATGTAGATGCGTTGGACAAGATTAGGTTCCTTTCACTCACAAACAAAGAAGTTCTGGGTGAAGGTGACACTTCCAAGTTGGAGATCCAGATTAAGTTGGACTAAGAGAAGAAAATAAAAGAATGATAGGCGCACATGGTTTTGAGATTGTTAATAAAGTGAGAATGGTAAAATTTCAAGTAAGCCATCCAAGTTTGGTAAGAGCTTAAACTATTTTTCTAAGTTCCAAATTATTATGATTATGTCATAATTGTTTCAAAATGTATTTGGAAGGTCACGTGGTTTTGGATAGGAAGATGGTCAAATCACAATTTCAGTCCTCCATTTTTGGGAACTTATGCTGGGAATCGAGTTCGTATATGTGATGTTGCGGATATGTGAGAAAAATTGGAAGCTCGACCAAATACCTCCCGATCCATCTGTATGCGTAAGCCGTAATAAGTCATTCACATGTATCCGAATTCGAAGTCTGTTTCGTCAAATACAAACCCGGTAAACTATTTTTTTCATTGATTTATCACTCGATTCGATCCGTTTTTCGGAATTAAGTTCCGTTTTTATGAAATTTATATTGTTATGTATTTGAAGAATTATTGGAAGTTTGATTAAAGATCGAGGGCGTTCGAATGGAATTTATATGGTCGATAAGTATGACATGGAAATCGAGGTAATACATTACTACCTTTTCATGCTTTATGGAACATGTTGGTATTGATAAATGCATGAATGAATATGTTTGGCCTCATTTGGGTATTTAATTAATTTTTACACTCGATATAGATGCGGTAAAAAATTCGATAAATGAATACGGCTCGGATGACTGATATAAAAAATTGATGGATTGTTAGAATTAAATTATGAGTTATGTGATTAGTGATAAAGGAATTATCATGGATTTGTAGCATATAATTTATTTCATTAAAGGTTTAATGTTAAAGGTATTTGGATGGGAAATTATGAGAATATTCCGGTAGGGTAAAAAAATACGAAAATACCCTTATGTTGAAAAATGACAAGAATTGTCCCTGAAAGTTGATTGATAACTCTAAAAGATATATTGATATGATGAAACTACTGATGTGCATATGAAATGCTAGTTTTACTTAGGAAATTTTGATAACCGGTTTTTAACCCAAGAGGGTTTATACAAGATACTAGAAATATGTTAAGGAATCATTTCAAGATTAAAGAATGTTCGGGAAAGCGATTAACCATAGGATCTCTAAATTATAGTTATTTTTGTTAAGAGTTAATACCAAAATTATCTGGTTAAGATATTACGAAAATGCCCTTGAGTGGTAAAAATAGTCCGAGTTGACCCTGAATGAGAAAGTACTTTGAGGATTCAATTTTTAAACTGATAAATTACTGATTTAATGGTTGAGATCTTACTTTTGTATGGAAAATTCCTAATAATTCGTTAGTAATGTCTGTAAAGACTTTTAACCTGGAAATCTCCGAGTTATGAGTAAATACCTGAAGAATAAATTATCGAGGGTGCTATTTTGTCAGAATTATTTGAAAGGACTGGAAAAGATGATACGTTTGAATTAAATGATAAGAGATTATATGGAAAGAAATGATTGAAATACACTGGATATGTAAAATGACCAAAATATCGTTGTAATGGAATTACTCAAGAATATCACTAAGTTCAGAAATGAATAAATATCCTCAAGCTTTGAAATGAATGGAAAAACATTGAGCACCAAAAAGACCAAAATGCCATTATGGTCTATACTAAGTAAATGTCTTGGATTAATTAAGAAATTCAAATAAACATGGATGTTGTACTGCTCTTTAATGTTATGAAACACAATTTAAGCCAATCAAACAATGTTAGTGCTATATTAGTGCTTGAATGGAAGAGATACCACTTGAATGATAGTTCGTCTCCTCAAGTTTGGATTGATAATAATTATGGAAGTACTCAGCTCAACGATAGAGCGCATTCGATATTAAGAAGTGGATATTCATGAGATAAATCAATCACGAATACCAAAAATGATTTTAGTATATGACCAAAGTGAACTGAACGAAAGTACAATATGTATCCGAAACTCAGAAGTGTCTGAATTACTCTGGAAAACTCTGAAGTAACCGGGATAACATTAATTGCTAAATGAACCAAGGAACCTTAATGACAGAGTATTTAGTAAGTAATTCGATGAGTTTGGAAATACAATAAACTTGTATGATGTACGGTCCTTATGGTTATAAACTAAGAATCAAATACGTCATTAATTCTTGATATTGTTGTAATGTGGAAAGAAAACAAAGATTATATGGATGCATGTTCGATTCCTTAAGGCATATTTAGCGATGATTCTGAAGATGATTTATGGACAAGAATTGTTGGTATTATAGAGTGAATACCAGGAAGGGCAATGAATTGCCCAGTCGACAGGCATCAGTTTTGAGAGTTGTTCAGCTCAAGTTGTTCGATAATCCGATCGATTGTCATGGATGGTAATTGCCCTGAATATTCTTTTCTTCTTTTTTGACTCAAATCACTCCAGTATTTCCGGATGCACATGAAAACATAGTGGAATTCTAAAGTATCAACCTTAAATGTCTGATTAGATCGGTTAGTAACCGATTCTCTTCAATAGGATCTCGTTCCTAGAATCTGATCAAAAGACATGAGTTTCATGTTATCTATGCTGATTATTGTAAAATACCTCTGATAAGTACTGGAATTTCTCTAGCGTGTTCCTTATATTTTTTTAATAAATTATTTTGTTGTTTTAACATGAGGTACACTGAAATCTATGGTTACTATTTTATGGATGCACCGACTTAATGGTGATGGCTTATGGATTTGTATCATGGTATAAATTGTATATTGGAGATACAGATTTATAAAGTACAGCTCTGATCAAGCTGGAAAATTTTTATGGACCTAATGTGACTCTTAGGTAGGCTCTGCGTCCCTGAGATTATTATTGGGTAGGCCCCGTGGCCCTAAGATGTGTTCTTAGGTAGGTCCTGTGGCCCCAAACTTTCTTGGGTAGGCTCTCAGGCCCTAAGATGTTCCCTTAGGTTAACTCTTTATACGATGGTTTTAAAATCCGAGCTTAAAAAAGCTCCACTAGAATATGGTTTATGGGATTTACTGAACTATCATTTGATAAGTGTACTTATTATGATTTTATGGTATTGTTGGAACACACTAGTTATCCTATTTGATCTCCTGGAAATGTCATACTTTGAATACTTCCTACGAACTATGATCTTTATGGCTTCAAATCGATGAACTACCAGTGGAACCTTAGATTTACCAAAAAAATTGTATACGTCTGATTCAAAAAGGAAACTATGTGGCTTTTCATTTATCTGCATGTCCTTTAGCATCACTTGGTAGTTCTGTATTACTGAGCTTTTCGAAGCTCACTCTATTACTCACCATTGCAGGTTAAAAGAATCGTACCAGTGCAACTATCACCATCAGCAAGGGAGTTCTTTCGGCGTTGCTTGCAGAGTATGATACATGTGATTAGGGGGCATGTAGATTGTATTTTGTTTTATATCTGAGTTTGGAAAACCTACTTTATTTCTGAATAATAATAAATCATTTTATGAGTTTGCATGTTTTGATAAAAAGTTTTAAATTTTTTCGTTATTTTTACGGTGGGTCGCTCAGATGGCCCTAATGTGACATTCCAGATCGGATCGGGTTATCCGCATCAGTCTGAGGGGGTTACAAGATTGGCTTTGAGATTATTAGTAAGAATAATTGTTGTTCTTTTTATCTCGATAGTGTTTTTTATGGTTCGACATAATTGGTTAATGGTCTCTATATTTTGGATCAAGATAACACTATTTATAACATAAATACTAAGAGATCAAAAACAAATAACTCGAATCAAACTTATCTTTGGCATTGTCATTTAGGCCATATAAGTGAGAAGCACTTATCAAAACTCCATAAAGATGGATTCTTAGATTCATTTGTTTTCGAACAATATGATGTATGTGAATCTTGCTTGTTGGGAAAAATGACTAAAGGTCCTTTTAATAGTAAAGGTGAGTGAGCAAGTGATTTATTGGGGTTGATACATAGTGATGTATGTGGACCAATGAATACACAAGCCAGAGGTGGATTCCATTACTTTATTACTTTTGTCGATGACTTCAGTCGGTATGGGTATATTTTATCTTATGCGCCATAAATCTGAAGCCCATGAAAAGTTTAAGGAATTTAAAAATGAAGTACAAAATCAACTAGGAAAGAGTATTAAGGCACTTCGATCAGATCGAGGTGGAGAATACTTAAGCATAGAGTTTGATGAACTCCTAAAAGAATGTGGGATTGTCTCACAGCTTACACCACCTGGTACACCACAGTGGAATGGAGTTTCTGAAAGAAGGAATCGAACACTGTTAGACATGGTTCTATCGATGATGAGTCATAGTGATCTTCCGTCTTCTTTTTGGGGACATGCACTTGAAACAGCCGCTTTCACACTAAATCGTGTTCCATCTAAATTGGTTCAAAAGACACCATACGAGATATGGACTGGGAAACGTCCTAGTATGTCTTTTACGAAGATTTGGGGTTCTGAAGCTTATGTAAAATATCAGATGTCTACAAAGCTCGAACCTAAATCTCATAAGTGTATATTTGTTGGATATTCTAAAGAAACTAAAGGATATTATTTCTTCAACCCTAACCAGAACAAAATATTTGTTGCTCAAACATGAGTTTTTCTCGAAAGAGAATTTCTCTCAAAGAAAGGGAATGGTAGAAATATTGAACTTGGAGAAGTTCAAGAGCAACAAATAAATGAACCTGAAGTTGAGCATGCTTCAAAAGTTGTTGAGGAGCATTCAACAGATTTAGAAACACAATCACTGCGTAGACCCACAAGAGAACATCGTACACCTGAGAGATTTGGATTTCTCGTTACGACACATGGAGATGTTCTTCTTATGGATCAAGATGAGCCCAGGACCTATCAAGAGGCAGTGTCTAGCCCAAACTCTGAGAAATGGCTTGAAGCCATGAGATCTGAGATGGATTCCATGTCAGTAAGCCAAGTATGGACTTTGGTTGAACCACCTGAAGGGGTCAAACCTATAGGGTGTAAATGGGTTTTCAAGAAGAAAACCGACATAGATGGTAATGTACAAACATACAAGGGGCGATTAGTCGCTAAAGGTTTTCGATAAGTTCATGGTGTAGACTATGACAAAACATTATCCCCTGTAGCTATGTTTAAGTCCATCCGGATCCTGCTCATAATAGTTGCATTCCATGATTATGAAATCTGGAAAATGGACGTCAAAACCACCTTCCTTAATGGAAAACTTGAAGAGGATGTGTATATGACACAACCAGAAGGTTTTGTCTTTCTAGGAGATACTGGAAAGGTTTGTAAGCTACAGAGATCTATTTATGGACTAAAGCAAGCTTCTCGAAGCTGGAATCTTCGTTTCAATGATGCAATCAAAGAGTTTGGTTTTATCAGAAATGAAGAGATGAGCCTTGTGTTTATAAGAAGGCTAGTGGGAGCATTGTTTCTTTCCTATTCTTGTATGTAGATGACATACTCATCATAGGAAATGATAAACCTACTTTACAGTCAGTTAAGACTTGGTTAAGTAGTTGTTTTTCTATGAAAGATTTGGGTAAGACAACATATATCTTAGGAGTTAAGATCTATAGAGATAGATCAAGACGACTTCTAGGTCTGAGTCAAAGTACATATATAGACAAAGTGCTGAAAAGGTTCAGTATGGAAGAATCCAAGAAAGGTTTTTTTCCTATGAGACATGTCATTTCTCTTTCTAAGGAAATGTGTCCTTCAACTCCACTAGAGAGAGAACGGATGAATAAGATTCCATATGCTTCGGCTATTGGTTCTATAATGTATGCCATGATATGTACTCGACCAGATGTATCGTATGCTCTAAGCATGACGAGTCGGTATCAAGAAAACCCTGGTGAAAATCACTAGGTTGCGGTTACAAGTATCCTTATGTACTTAAGAAGAACTAAGGATAAATTTCTTGTCTATGGAGGGGAGGAAGAGCTTAGTATAAAAGGTTACTGATGCCAGCTTCCAAACTGACAAGGATGACTCACGATCGCAATCGGGTTTTGTGTTTTGTCTTAATGGAGGTGCTGGGGCTGGAAAAGTTCAAAGCAAGACACAATAGCTGATTCTACAACAGAGGCTGAATACATTGCAAGCCAATGAAGCAGCAAAAGAGGCTGTTTGGATCAAGAAGTTCATATCGGAATTAGGGGTTGTTCCCAGTATATAAGATATTGTAGAACTCCGTTGTGACAATAATGGAGCTATTGCACAAGCAAAGGAACCCAGATCTCATCAACGATCCAAACATATTCTTAGGCACTTTCATCTCATTCGAGAGATCATTGATCGAGGAGATGTGGAAATACGTAGAGTACACACGGATGACAACATTGTTGATCCCTTGACGAAGCCTCTTACACAGCAGAGGCATGATTGTCACACTAAGTCACTCGGTATTAGATATGTGAGTGATTGGTCTTAGTGCTAGTAGGAGATTGTTAGAGTATACCCAAAGACCAATCATATGATGATTGTAATAATATTTTTATTTACCGATTTTATTGAATAAAGGCATTGCCGCTATTATTTTCATGTGTTTAACATAAACTGGAAGATAATAAAGTCCATATAATGACATAATTGTTATTATTAAAAGATCCCTAGTCAAGTATTATTATGGGCATGGACAATAATAATACGCTTAAGACTAACATGTTATTGATTGATGACAACGCGTTGTCATTGACATAGAGATGTCAGAATTGATACATGATTATATTGTTAGAGAACAATGTATTGGATTGACCGACCGTGAGCATATGTCTTGGATTATTATGTGACAGTCATAATATTGCTCATGGTGATGACTATATGTATGATCCTCAGACTTGAGATCAATACTATCCCAACATATATTGTTGTATGTTTTGATGCAGCTAAACAAGCTCCGTAACTGGTTGCTCTATAAAGACTGTTATTGAATATATCTCAATATATGTAGTGGGTGTGTATGATTAAGATAGGATTTGTCCTTTCTACATAATAGGAAATATATCACAGGCCACTTGATTGAGTAAGACTAGAAACGCATGGCCATGCTCGAATAAGTTGATATGAGATATCATAAACTATTCGTTAATTAAAGTCTACTATAGATATCAAGAAACAATAAATGGGCTATACAAGTGTGACTATTCCAAGACTTGTGCCTATTCTAGATATAAAGGACATAAGGATGTAATACATAAAAGAGTTAATCACCAAGATGATATGTCGAATCGTATTTTCTTGTAACTTAGGTGACAATGATATATTGCTAGATGTCACTCATTGTATGTAATATTAGAATTGTTCTAATAATTACTGCTAACTTTACAAGAACCTACAAGGAACCGATCTACACCACCAGTATTCACTGTTGTCCTTGCTGTTTTTCAAGGAACTCACTATAAGTATTCGCATCTCTTCCTCCTGATTTCAGTTTTTCGTACTTGGATCGCTGGTGAGACCGTCGAGTTTTGTTTCCGCTGCGCCCATGGGGTGCGCCGACGGTCCCAACACAATCGTTTGAGGCGCTGCATGGTTTCTGGCAGACATGATAACTTTGGCAAACGGATGATCTGAACTTTTTCAAGTGATGTGAGATTGTGCGACTCCGGTGAAGCTGTGAGATTCTCAGAGTCTTTAATCATCAGATTCTTCAAAGTGTTGGTAGATCGTCGTAGAAGCCAACGGGTAGATTCTCCAGCTTTGGTAAACATGTAGTTTCCAATGATTGAAGGCTGAAACCTTGATGATCATCATCTTCTTTCTCTTTGAATCCATGCGGCTCACTCAAAACAAGCTTCTCACAAATCCCAATAACTAGAGTTTGTAATGCAGTAAGATTATTCAAACCATGTGGAAGTGATACCAAGTTCTTGCAACTGGCAACACCCAATGTATGAAGAGATGTGAGGTTTTGAATCCCTTCAAACAAATATTCCAGATTATCACAGCCCCATATGATCAAGAATTGAAGAGATTTCAAGTGTTCTAATCCATGGCCAATGATAAGAATATGAGACGGGTCATCTTCCCCATATCCTTAGGTAGCTCTTCAATTTGATCACAACCAGCAAAACCAAGACCGAGCAAATTCTGCAACTCACAAATGGAGTTGGGGAGTTTCTTCATGTGGCGACAGTCACAAAGGTTGAGAGATACCTTAAATGCTTCAAATTACCAATCCATTTGGGCAAGACCTCGAAAGTAGACCCAAAAAGATCAAGCACCCTCAAACGTTGGAACTTGCTGAGACAATTTTCATTGAAGGATTTACTGGTTGCAGTCTTTCCCATATTTGGAAACCTTAGTGTACGCACATGTCCTAATTTACCAAATCGGAAGCACTTTCGTTGGAGGAATCGGAGTTTATGAGCCTCACATGCCGGATACTTGGGGCAATCTTTTCCTTGAAAGTGTTTACCAAACAACACTCGTTCTTCGCTACCAATAGAGCCAGATCATGTAAAAGATGATGCATTTTGAATACACCATAAAGAAATGCCACATTAAAATCTTCAAAAAGAGATCTTGACAACAGTTCGTTCAAATACTGCCTACCAATGTCAAACGGATTTTCATTTTCATCCGATGATTCAAGCAGACCATGAGCCATCCAAAATGAGATTAACCCAAACTCGATAAATTCATAATCCTTGGGGAAGAGTAAGCAATAAGCAAAACATTGCTTCAGCCGAGGAGACAGTTGATCATAACTTAGTTTTAGAACATAAACCATTTCATCATCTTTCTCCATTAATCTCCAAGTCTCACTATTTTTCACAAGTTCCCACTCCCGCTCTGCAGTTTTGGAGAAAAGCATACTCCCCAATGTCTTCAGTAGCAGTGGAACTCCATTGCATTTCTTGACAATTTCCTCGCCAATTTCCACAAGGTTTGGATTTTGTTTCTCTTCCCCTTTCTTGAAAGCAAATTTGAGAAACAAAGATAAAGATTTGTTATAAGGAAGAGCTTTCAATTTGTGTGGGGAGACTGTACCTGTGATCTTTGCTACTTTATGCTTCTAGTGGTAACAATGATTTTGCTTCCGGTAGCTCTCCGGGTATAGCTGTTTCAGTTCCACCCATTTTTTGTTATCTCATTCCAGACATCAACACAAGCAAATACCTTTTACCATTCAAGCAGTCTCGCAATGCCATCTGCAATTGCTGCAAGTTCTTGCTTCCAAGGTCTCCATCACCACCCCTTTCGGCTTTAACGAATTTTAGCACCAATAGTTGCAGATCAAAATCTTCGGAAACGCACACCCAGAGTTTCAACTCAAAGTGATTATGCACACAAATGTCATTGAAAACCAGTTCGGCAAGAGCCGTTTTCCCAGACCTCCTATTCCAACTATCGCAAGCACGGGTATACCTTCCTCACCAGCTGGATCATCTTGCGTTAACAGGTTCACAATTTGTTTTCTCGTGATCTCTGCCAATTACCTCCGATGCTTGCACGAAGGAGTGGGTCTCCCTGTCGAAGCGCCGGTCATGCCTTGGCCAATAATGTATCTCTGTGAGATGAAAGTTGTTTTTCAACTCAGCAAGATCATGGAAGGTCTGTTGTACTTCTTTAATCTTTTGAGCCATATTAACTCGAAAAGCAAGTGGGTTTGAACTTGAAAGGAAATAACCCACCTTCTCTCCGATCCTACTCTCTTTCCGATCTTGCTTCCTCAATGCTTCAATCTCGAATTCATCCAATACATCTTCTGTGTCTAACAGGCGTCCCTCAGCCTTTGTAGCCAAACCCGGAGTTGATTCCGATGAACCTGTTTCTCTTCAGCATCTAAAAGCACAGCTTTGATGGTCGTTAACGTGCTTTCAAGCTTTTCAAGGTCCGCCCGAATGCCCCAAGCTAGGATAATTTCTTGGCTAGCAAGATCGCATAGTTTCGAAATAACATTTTCTGCAACGTTAAATACAAAGGATTCGGCCATGATTTAGACAAGGAAAGAGAAATATTTGAGGGAAATGAAGAGAGAAACGCAAAGCAAACTTGTGGTTTTTGCAATGGTCGGAGCTTGGGATTAGGTTAGTGGAACAATTTTTTTTATTTTTATTGTTTTGTGTGAAACGTGTTGCTTTCAATGCAAAAATATAATAGTGTCGTTATTAAGATATAATTATAAATTTAGTAGCACGGTTCAGTGCCTCGGCAATAAAAAAATTATTGTTATATTTTAAGATTTTCGGGTTTAAATATTAAGAATGTTAGAAGTACGAACGATCAATGTCAAATGGTTGAAAGTTATTTTTGAATATATATTATTTTATACTTTTCACAAATTAATAAAAAAAATTATAAATTTGATACAATTATTATTATCTTTTTATCTCTCCTTTTTATTATAGCTTAACATAATAATAAGGAATCAACCATTTCTCAAATCTAAGTTATTGAGCTAAGAGCCAGTAGTGAGCAAATTAAAACCCATACAAAGAAAAACAACATAAATGGATGAAAATCATAAACTGCCCTCAGAGGGAATATGTGATTGTTTTTCAAAGTCCTATTTTGCTTTTGCATCAACGGAACTCAAAGCCCTTGCTTAGATAGAACATAAAACTAAACAACGAAAGAGAGTTCTTTCATAGAAGAGTTATATGCGACGACAGCCGACAAGGATGATAAGGTTAGGTTAGGGATTTTGCTTTTTTATATAATTTTAGGGAAAATATTTTTTTTTAAATATAATAATATTTTTAAGATATTTTTTTGTAACATTAAACATCTAAATTGACAAAAAAATTTAAACACCTAAATACAAAAAAATATATAATTTAAGTACTTACTTTTATATTTAGATTAAGGTAAATTATACAAATCATCACTAAACTTTATTCTCTCTCCTATTTCATTCAATGTATTTTTATTTTTTTCAATTTATTTATTGAACTTTGACATTACTCATGTTTTGGTCACTATGCCGTTAATTATTTAACGGCGTTATGATATGATACATTACATCAAAACGATGTTGTTTTTAAAAAATTAAATTCCTACCAAAACAACGTTGTTTTGTATCTATATAAAAACTCAAAATTTCTTTCACTTTCTTTCTTTTCTTTTTTTGTTCCTTTTATTTTCTTTCAACCTGCTCGAATTCCGACCACCATTCGTCGCAGCCGACTAATGCGTCGATCACCATGCCAGTCATCATCGATCATCGTTCATAGTGGCTAATTAGTCTTAAATTTTTTCACTAAACCCGTTTTATCCTCTTGAACACAAATCGGATGTCCTTTTAACCTAAAAATATCTTTAACTTCATGGATATAGCCGTTCGTCGTTTCATCATCCTCCGAAGTTGGGTCACAAATCCGATGGTCAAACCATTGAGTAATTGTTGCGCCAAGCTAAACAGATTGGAAAAATTGGACCATATGCTATACTTAAAAAAGAAAGATTCATTTTTAAAATAATTTCTTCCTCACTTTCGTTATCTCAAATAGGTTTTTGTGTGTGTGTGGTTATTTTCATCTTTTGAACTCAGAAAATATTCTGAACTCAAAAATTCATTTCAAAAAATATTGTAAACGTTGGGTCAACTCAATTGTTTCCCATTTTAGCTTCACTTGAAAAGTAAAGTCATTGATGAAGCTTTTTGCATTGTGCTATAATGGTTAACTTCTTGCAGTTGTTTTAATTGGGATTCGTGTTTAAAGATGAAGATTTTTGAATTGGGATTAATATTTAAAGATGGAGATGAAACTCACCTTCAACCCTAAATAGATTTAAAATTACAGTAGGATGGTGAGGGCGAGGGTGAGGGTGGGGGTGGGGAGTGGGAGGGTAAGGGTAAGGGTGGGGTTTTAATTTAGGATTTGGGTTTATTGTAAATTTAAGAATATTTTGTTTTATTTTAGATATTATACATCATAATTAAATATTAATAATTTATATATCATTATTATGTATTAATAAAAAACCACATCATCCAATTGTTAGAGAAAAATAATCGAGTGAAAAAAAAGTTCAATCCATAAAATTCAGTGAATGAATTAAAAAAAATTTAAAAGTATAATGAATTAAATAAAAAGATAATAAAATTCATGCTTGATGTGATTTACTCTTAACATTATCATTTATATGGACAACTTTTATATTTAATTAATTATGTTGTTTTCATAGCAGAGTCTCACAAGTATTAAGAAACATCTCGCGAAATTCAAGGGATTGGGATAGGTGGTGTGTAATATAATTCCAATAAACTAACCTTCACTAATTCCAAACATAACAACATGTATTGTCCAATAGACAATCGATGCTGAGTGAGTGATATAGTCACTTATTTTTGCACGGAGTGTTATTTAATATATATAATATATATATAATTTTGAAAACATATATATATAATATATATATAATTTTGAAAACATGAAAACCTATATATAAAATATAATTTTTGAAAATAGTTTGAAAATATATAATATAAAGGTTTTGAAAACATGTATATAATATATAGTTTTTGAAAATAAATATAATATATAGGTTTTTAAAAATATTTTGAAAACATATATATAATATATAGTTTTAGAAAATATGTATATGTATAATATATATTATAAATATTATTTATTATATTATTGTAAATTTATTATTTTCATTTTCTTTTTTATTTATTTTCTTTCATTTTTGTGTTATTCGGCCTAAACAGGGAGTCCAAGATCCAAGTCCAAGGTTCAAGTCCAGAGGGGATGAAAGAGCCCAACGTGCGTTTAGGGTTTTACCCTTTTGATACCTGCGTCGTGTAATCAGAATCGTTGGATCTGAACCAATCCAACGGTTCATACATGCAAGATCTTAGGGTTTTACCCTTTTGACATCAGCACCACAGCACCAGATCTATTGGATCTGAACCAATCCAACAGTCCATATGTGCCGGATATTAGGGTTTCAACGCCGAACATTTAAGGGGAACCGTCGGTCAGCCCTATGACTCTTGGAGAGTCCTCATTCCAGCAACAACAACACAACCCGAATCATTCGGTGTACAACCAACAACAACAAAACAAATCAGTGTTTTAGTTAAAATATAACTCTAAATCAACCCAAAAATAGTGGGTTCTCGAAGCTATAAATTAATGTAAATGTAAAACGAAAACACACAAGAGAATTAAGCAAGAGAACACTTGTAACATTTGAAAGAAAAAGCATAAATAAAATAGGTATTTATTTTACCCTTCTTGGCTGGTTTATATGTGGTTGTGTTTGGGGTTGTTTTGGTTTTATTTCTGATTCGAAAAGGAGAATCCAAGGATTGAAGGGGAAGGCTTTTTTGAAAGTTTTTTTTTTTTCAGATCTAGCCTTCCTCGAGGCTTGTTTATGAAAACAAAGTAGATTTTTGAAAAGAGGAGAAAATACGCTTTCGAACGGTGTAAAAACATTTTGATTTCATCACCGATAAACGGCGGCTAGCGCTGTTCCACGGTGGCCGACGAAGCGGAGAGTGACCGGAATCTGGGTTGCCATGAACTCCGGATGAATGTTCTTCGTTTGTCGAAGAACACTTCAGAGAAAACAAAGGCTTTGGTTTTGATCTGTTTTTTGAAAGTAGAAGGAAATGAATTTTGTTTGTAACATTTGGGATTTTATAGTGACCCGAAAACCAGCTCGGATCCCATGAGAATCCTCGTGTTTTCATGCGGGTATGGTTAAATTGCGGTGTTGGTCCTTAAATTATTTTTGCAATCAATTTCGTGCCTTTAATTTAGTTTTAATTACGTTTTTTTCTTCTAAATTCATCAATGACTTTATTTTTTCCTTCAATTTTGTCATTCTCTTTATTCAATTCATGTTTTTATTTAATTATATTTTTAAAACCATTATATTTTATGAATTCTTGATCCCACATTTGCTATTTATTTTTTTATTTTTGTTTTAATTATTTAATTTTTGTCTTTGTTTGTACATAATCTTGAAATTGGTTTTTTTAGCTTAATTACCATTTTTCTTTACATCAGTTTTTTTTTTATTACTTTGAGTTTTCAATATGTGTGATCTGGGGTTGTTCTATTTATTTCTATTTCTCAGTCTGTTAACTTCATTTCTATTTATTTTTCAGCATGCATGTATGTCTTTCCTTTTTCTGTTTAAAGTATTATAATGCAACCCTTTTTTTTCTTTTGATCAATTCAACATTGTTATGGATCGAATTTTTATTTCTAATTTAACTTGCAATTTTCGTTATGAAGACAACTGGAAATTGAAAGGACAATACAAGGGTGCTAATCCTTCCTTGACTGTAACTGACCCCCGAGCCCGACATATTTTTGGTAAGACGCAGATTAGGTAAGAAAATAAACCGAGGTGTCCGATCAACCTAGTTTTTATTTTTAAAGATAAATGATCGATGGTGGCTCTAACATATTTTATTTAAGTCGAAGCCCAATTCTGGGCCCGCTTGAAAGACGGTTGAGCTCCAAACATTTTCTTAAGTGGAGGTGAAAGCAACACCTTCGTGAGAATTTATTCTCTGTATAGGCCTAACAAGTAACCTTCGAGATTCATATACCTTATGTCTTCGTGTGAATTTATTCTCCGTATGGACATAAGGGAATGTATCCTCTCAAGTTTAACTTGGTTCACATAAGCTTGTAATGGACTTAAGACTGAGGGTTTAGCAAGCCTAAGGGGCACCAGCAAGGAGAACACTGGTACCTTCTTTAGAAACTAAACCGAAAGACTACAGAGAATTAGAGCCCACCCGAAAACTCCATTTCAAAACCTATGATGTTTTACTTCAGGTTCAAAGCATGCAGTTTATCATTTTTTACTTTTATTATTATTATTTCTATCTTATTAACTGATTTTTCTTTCATATTTTCTTTTTTTTATCATTTGCATAATAAAAAGAGGTAATTTATCCACACACAAAAAATGTTCATTACAAAAAAATAATCTGCATTAATGGACAAAGGGGTTGTAATGTAAGAGGTGAAAATGTCGAGGTACGACTGTGGTCCGAAAAGACTCAGAAATAAAAGGGAGACAGTCTGTAAGGAAGCTATGTGTCAGATCTGGTTGGCTATGCTTTTGTTAACCTAATGTATAATGATGTTCAAGAACTATGAAGCATTTGGGACAGTTGGAAAAGTGACCAGAAACGGAGGTTCTGCAAGCGGTATAGTGATATTGCACTTCCACTCTATGTCAAGACAGATGAGCCCCTAATCAGAGCCCTAGTACAATTCTGGAATTCAGGATACAACCGTTTTACATTCAACCAAGAAGAAATAATACCCACAATCGAAGAATATACCCCTTTGTTGCATTGCGAGGGAATAAGAATGGATTGGGTTTACATCAAGCACATCAAAAGTCAGCCTTTCAAGAACAGGCTGGCAAAAGTTACAGGGGTAGATAAGAAATGGGTAACTGATCGGATTCAACACAAAGGTAGTGGGGAATGAATTGTTTGGACCCATATCAAGAAACTAATGAAGAATCATCCCGATGAATGGAAGACAATGCCTTTATAGTTTGGTTATCTTCCCAAAGACTTTGGGATACATTGAGGCGGCTGTGGTGGAACTGTTTGAACAACTCCCGAAACGAGTAAATCCAACATCGATAATTTTAGCTGAAACTTTTTGCTCTCTCAACCACTACAGAAAGAGTGGTGGAGGAAGATTTATAGGGTATGCACAACTTCTCCATAGTCACTTCTGGAATACTAACATGATTTCTTATCATCGATTCAGCACCACTTATTCTCCTTTGGAGGAATTCCTTACCCTGAAATGAAAAGAAGATATCCTAAAAGAAAAGTGGATGAAAGTATTCACACACCTTCAGGATAGGGATATTGTTTGGAGAGCTCATTGGTTAACCCACAGTGACATTCTTTTCCGATGTGGAGATTCAGAAACTATGACGTTACTTGGATTATGGGGAGGATTTGGATATTCTCTAATTTTTAGCACTTTAACAGTATGGGGCACGCTAGTTTGTCCCAACAATGCACGGAATATCTGGATCGGAATTTGTATATCATGGGAACAACTACAACAAAAAGGTCAAAGAAGTATCTGAGTCATGGAAGAAAATGTTCTGTATGGATGTCGTAGCCGCTAAAAATATGCTTACTCCAGACTATTTGGAATGACGTAGATTAAGGAAGAATGATACCATCCCCGTGCCAGATTATGAAGATACTCGAACCATGGAAGAACATCTTAAACATGTTCCCTCCGAGCTAGAGATAGCAAGGAAAGAATTTGAAGCTGAAAAGAAAGAGATGAAACAAAGGCTAAGGGAACTCGAGGCTGAAATGTTCCAGTGGAAATTAGATGCCGATACTCAGAAGGATCGGGCAGATAAGTTAGAGAGGGAATAAAAGAAGACTTGTTTTGAGCTCGAAGACTTGAGAAAAGAATATCAAGAATAAGTGTAGAGAAATTCCAATATGAAAAGATCTTCTAAGTATTGGAAACGTGAAACTAGCAGCCTGAAAAGGAAGTTTGAAGGGCGTGATGAAAGAGAGACCTTGAAAGAACAACTAAAGACTTCTCAGAGATTTTTGTTAGATAATCAGCATTAGAACAAGCATTTTAGGATCCAAGTAACTGATTTAGAGAAGTCTCTTCAGAAACAACAAAAATGGGATGACAAAACCATAGCTGAGTTGGAGGCCATTGTATACGAGTTCAAGAAACAAGCAAGTGAGCTGCAGATAGTTCCCTTTGATGGAGGGTTTCAGCGGCGTTTTCATTGGGAACAGGCTCAACAAAGGGTGAAAGCTAGAGATGCAGTTATCCGAAACTTCTTGGAACAAGTACAAAAAGTAGCTCGTCACTTGCACAGTTTAGCAAGAGAAGTCGGAGTGGTCCAACAGGGTATTCAACTAGTAAAAGATGAAGGAAGAAGACTTGTCAACTTGTTAGAAGATGTTCGGCGTTTAGAGAACTTAGTTAGAATGTACCTTTAAGATATTTTTGTCTCTTAAAAAAATAAAACACTTTTGTCTCAATAAAGATTATTTATAATAACAAATATATTTCTGGATCAATGCCTCTAATTCTCATGCATCATACATTGTTTTTCATACCTTGCATTTTATTTTTATTTTCATTTTTTACATTCACATTATCTAACAGAAAATGTCTCATCAGAAGAAGGAACAATCATCGGGTTTACCTCCACATGCTTTGGACAACATCATCCTCACAACAGCTGTACAAAGAAAATACAAATAGAAGCCAAAATTACTCAACTCAAAGAAAACATGTTGAGGTTGCAAAACAAAGTTGGAAGAAAAGATAAGCCAGAATAACCAAAGTACTCTGAAAATGATCACTAAGAACTAAGAGTCTTTGGTCGATCAAATCGTTGCCAAGTTGTCTGGCCTGAATCAGGCAAGTGCACCTGGGGCAGAGACATCTGAAGGGGTAACTATACCACCTACCCCGCAAGTGGTTATCTCACATGAAATCTTATCAGGACTTCAAGGGAACTCGTTCGCTGCAAATATGAATGCCTCGCCTACTATAATGGTATAGGCTTCTGTATCTAACCCTGAGAATAATCCAGATGATTATCATATACCAAATTTTGATGAGGAAGACAAAGAAAAGAAGATGGAATAAAAAATCAAGCTGTTGGAAGACCAAATGAAGGTGGTTAAGAGGGACCGTGATTACTATGGAGTCGATGCCTTGGAACTAAGCCTAGTCCTGGATTTGGTGCTTCCACCAAAATTCAAAGTCCCCGAGTTCGAGAAGTTTGATGGAAATAGTTTTCCTTCAGCTCACATTACCATGTTCTATCGGAATATGACATGATATGTAGGAAATGGTCAACTCCAGATTCATTGCTTTCAGGAGAGTTTATCGGGTTCAACCATACGATGGTACAATCAGCTGAATCGATCTCATATCAAGACCTGGAAAGATTTATCTAAGTCTTTCTTAAAACAATATAAGCATATAAATGATATGAGACTAGATCAAGTCATGCTGCAAAGCATGGAGAAGAAGCATAACAGAAGCATAACGAAAGCTTCAGACAATATGCACAGAATGGAGGGATTTAGCCGTGCAAGTTCATCCATCCTTGGATGAGAAGGAAACCAGGAAGCTCTTCGTATAAACCCTAAAGGCTCATTACTATGGGCACCTGGTTGCAATTACATCAGGGAATTTTTCTAAATTAGTTATGGTCGGTGAGATGATAGAAATGGCCATAAAACAAGGCAAGATCGAGGAAGGGGAATCAAGCAAGAAACCTCCTATGAAAAAGAGAGATAGAGAGATTAATAACATCAATACCTACAACTCCAATAATGGTGTTATAATCCCTAACTCAAAAACAACTACAACTGTACCATCAGGTACTTCTATACAAAATCAGAGGAACCTAGGAAAGAAAGAGAAAATGAGCATTTTGATCCTATTCCCATGAAGTACAAAGAACTATATCAACAACTCTTTGACACTCATGTAGTGTCACCATACCCGGTGGAACCTATGAAGCCCCATATCCTAGGTGGTATGATGAGAATGCTCACTGCGAATATCATAATGGTGTATCGGGGCACACTATTGAGAATTACCTCGCATTCAAGAGAATCGTGTAAAGAATGCGTAACAAGAATTGGATCAACTTTAACTCAGGAACACCAAATGTTGCACAAAATCCTTTGCCTAATCATCAAGAGATTGGGATTAATGCATTCACTATAGAGAAAGACATGAAAGTTAAAACTAGTGTTTATGAAATAAAGTCTCATTTGGCTTGGGTATAGAGACAGATGGTGAAAGCAGGGTTTCTTGTACCACATTTTGATAAATCAAGGAGTGGAGATGGTAACCACTGTTGTTACCACAATGAAGAAAGGCATGAGGTGCAATATTGCTCGGAGTTTAAAGCTATAATTCAGCTCATGATGGATAGGAACGAGTTGGAATTCTATGAAGAAGCCCGAGACTCTCCAAAAGTATATGTTTGTACTACTAGATAGTCATCCAAAAGTGGATATGGCAAGGGTCGCCCTTTGGTAATTACCCCTAAAGTGAAGATAACAAAGAAAAAAACAAACAAAGGTGGTGATCACAACGCCTCGACTTTTTTCCTACAAGGACAGCAAGCAAGTTCCTTGGAAGTATGAATACCAAGTGAGCACCCTGAAGGAATATGACAACAGAGTGGGGCTTGCCGTGGGGAAACACTACTCCCAAGAGGCTAAGTCCCCCCAAAGACCACTTGAACCCTTCAAAGGGGATGTGATAGCAATAAACTAGCCAAGAAAGAAGGAAGAAGATATAGAGTTTCTAAAATTTTTAAAACACAACAAGTATAGCATTGTAGAATAGTTACAATACATGTCGACAAGTATTTCAATATTGGCACCGCTGCTAAGCTCAGAGGCATATAGGGAGGAACTTTTGAAGGTCCCAGACGTTTGTTCCAGAAGATATACCGGTCAATAAGATGGATCAAATGGTTAACAATATTCAAGTTGATAATCACATCTCATTTTCTGATGATGAGATTCCGTCTGGAGAAAGAGGTCGAGCTAAGGCATTATATATCACCACTTATTGTAAGAGGCACGCCTTATTGAGTGTGTTAATTAACAATTGTTCAACCCTTAATGTGATTCCTTTGGTTACATTGAAAAGGCTGCCAATGGATACTTCCCATATGAGAACGTGCCAGAGTGTGGTCCGAGCATTTGACGGGACCAAGAGGGAGGTAATCGGCAAAATTGAGTGCCTTTAATCATTGAACCTGCTACTTACAATATTAAATTCTTGGTAATGGACATCATGCCTTCCTACAACTGCCTTTTAGGAAGGCCTTGGATCCATGCCATCTATGCTGCACCAGAAAGTCAAGTTTATCATTGATGGGGCTCTAGTAATTGTTAATACTGAAGAAGATATCGTGGTGAGTGTGATCAATGATGCCCCATATATAGAAGTAGATGATGAAGCGGTAGAATGTTCATTCTACTCCTTAGAGTTTGTGAATGTCACATTTGTAGCTGAAGGAGGAAAGATTTCCAAACCCCAGCTCTCTGAGTACACTAAAATAGAGATCAAGCAAACCTTGGGAAGAGGTGCCAAGGTAGGGAGAGGATTTGAGAATTTATTATAGGGAAAGATCAACCCTGTCTTTCTTATAACAAATCTAAACCATTTCGGACTTGGTTTTCAGCCCAGTCAACAACAGAAGAGGAAGGGAATCCAGAAAGGCCGAGACAAAAGGTTGGCCAGATGAAACGGGAAAGATCTTCAATGGGAACACATGGGTTTTCCACCTCTTTATGAAACATTTAAATCTGGTGGTTATGAGTTTGAAACCACATCACCAGGTTTGGAAACTGCTTTGAGAGACTTGAGTATCACCACCATAATCACAGAGAATGTTGAAGATACGGACATATCCGAAATCTTCCCATTGCCATCCGAGTTTGTGCTTAGCAACTGGATTGCTGAGGAAATACATGCGATTTTCAAATTTCTATCAGAGTAATACTCAAACTATCCCTATTCGCCTATACTCAGGGAAATAGGTGATCTTCTATAAGGGTGAATAAATATTTTTTTTTAAAATTCAATAAAATATGCAGTTTTTTCATGGAAAACATTTTCTTACTTCATCTCATCTTCTTTTGAATTTAATTTTCCTTCATTCAGTACTTTGTTTCATTCTCTTTTGAATTTAATTTTCGGTCATTCTGTGTGGGATATTTTCCTCTCACGCATACGCATTCCTTTCTCCTTCAGGTCCCAAGATAATTATAATGTAGGCACTAATGATCCTGACCTAGAGGTGGATTTTGAATCATCTAATTGTCTCAGGGAAATCGATGAATGTGACAATGAAGAAGAGTGCAACTTACCTTCCAAATTATTAAGGATGGTATAAAGAGAAGACAAGAAAATATTGCCACACGAAGAGAAAATCGAAGTCTTGAATCTGGGTACAGAAGAGGAAAGAAAAGAAGTCAAAATTGGCACAACTCTCTCGAATGAACCAAGACAAAAATTAATATTCTTACTTCAAGAATACAAAGATGTGTTTGCATGGTCCTATCAAGACATGTCGAGGCTAGATATAGATATAGTAGTCCACAAACTGCTTATCAAACCAAAATGCAAACCCGTGCAAAAAAAGCTAAGGAAAGTGAGACCTGAAATGCTCTTTAAGATCAAGGAAGAGGTTAAGAAACAATTCGATGCTGATTTCCTTCAAGTCATTGAGTATCCATAATGGGTAGCTAACATAGTACCGATTCCAAAAAAAGATGGGAAAGTACACATGTGTATCGATTACCGAGGCCTTAACAAGGCAAGTCTCAAAGATAACTTTCATCTACCGTACATAGACATTTTGGTGGATAATACTACCGGGAACACTTTCTTCTCGTTCATGGACGGATTCTCAGGATATAACCAGATTAAGATGTATCTAAGGACATGGAAAAGACCACATTCATCACAATGTGGAGAACGTTTTGCTACAAGGTGATGCCCTTCTGATTAAAGAATGTTGGGGTAACGTATCAAAGAGCTATGGTTACCTAGTTTCATGATATGATACACAAAGAAATCGAGGTTTATGTCGACAACATGATTGTCAAGGAACAAATTGAAAATGAACATGTCGAGAATCTGAGAAAGCTCTTTCAAAGATTAAGAAAGTTCCAGCTGAGGCTGAACCCCATCAAGTGTACCTTTGGGGTAACGTCTGGAAAGCTATTAGGCTTCGTGGTTAGTAGGAAATGCATCAAAGTCGATCCAAATAAAGTTAAGGCCATCCAGAATTTACCTTCCCTATAAATACAAAAAGAAGTTCGAGGTTTTTTGGGCAGGTTGAATTATATAGCACGGTTCATATCTCAACTAACCGACAAGTGCGACCCAATTTTTTGCATTCTTTGAAAAAACCAATTCTAGAATATTGGATGAGGATTGCCAGACTGCATTTGAGAAAATAAAAGAGTACTTGTCTCGCACTCTTATCTTAATATCCCCCATCCCAGGCAAACCTCTATTCTTATATTTATCCATATTCGAGAATTCAATGGGTGTGTTTTGGGTCAAAATGATGAATCTGGGAGGAAGGAAAGAGCCATTTACTACTTGAGCAAGAAGTTCACTGATTGCGAGGTCAGATATCCCCCATCGAAAAGGTTTGTTGTGTTTTAGTATGGGTTACACATAGACTCAGACAATACATACTGTACCATACCACTTGGTTGATTTCCATGTTAGAACCACCAAAGTATATGATGGGTGTACCTGCTCTCTTTGGAAGGTTAGCCTGATGGCAGATGTTGTTGTCCGAATTTGGCATCGAGTATGTAAGCCAAAAAGCTATAAAGGGAAGTTCTATATCGAATTTCTTTGCAAGCATAACTGTTGAAGATGAGCTGCTGGACTTTAACTTCCCAGATGAAGACTTGATGGTCCACATGTGATTCCTGGAAAATGCATTTTGATGGTGCATAAAATGCATTAGGACACGACATTGGGGCAATATTGGTATCCCCTAAAGGAAATCATTACCCATCAGTAGAAGACTGAATTTCGTTTGCACCAATAACATGACAGAATATGAGGCTTATGTTTTGAGGATTTGAGCTACCATTGAACAAAATATAAAGACCATACGGGTATATTAAGATTCGGTCCTAATGATCTATCAACTCCGAGGAGAACGAGAGACGAAGGATATAAAGTTGGTGGAGTATCGGAAACTAATACTGGATCTACTCGAAGAGTTTAATGAAGTCACCTTCCATTACGTGCCTAGAGAAGAAAATCAAATGACTGATACTTTAGCTACCTTGGCAACCGCATTCATGGCTGGTGGGGAGTCAGACATGATACTAATTGACATACAATCATATGAGTACCCGACTCATTGTTACCAAATCGAGGAAGTAAAAGACACTAAGCCCTGGTACCACGATATTCTATAGTACTTCAAAAGCCGAAGTTATCCAGAAGAAGCCACCAAAACTGATAAAAGAACTATTAGAAGGATGTCAGTTGTATATGTTCTTAGTGGAGAAGTCTTATACAAGAAAAGCCCTGATCAGATCCTATTGAGATGTGTAGATGCAGAAGAGGAAAAGATGATATTAGAAGAAGTACATGATGGAGTTTGCGGAATGCATGCGAATGGATATATTATGTCGAAGCAAATAATGATATACAAATATTTCTGGTCTACATTGGAAAGTGACTGCATCAATTATGCTTGAAGATGTCACAAATATAAATTCTACGGGGATAAAATAAATGTTTCACCTCAACCTCTTCATGTGATGACAACACCATGACCCTTCTCTATGTGGGGCATGGATGTTATCGGACAAATCCATCCAAAGGCTTAAAATGGTCATCGGTTCATTCTTGTGGCAATCGATTATTTCAAAAAATGGGTAGAGGCTACATCGTATTCCAGTGTCACTCAGTCCAATATTTGTAAGTTCTTGAAAAAAGAGAACATATGTCGGTATGGTTTACCCGAAAAAATCATTACCCATAATGCCACGAACCTGAACAATAAGATGATAGAAGTTGCTTGTGAACAATTTAACATAAAGTATCACAACTCTACTGCTTATAGACCAAAGATGAATGGAGAAGTAGAAGCAGCAAACAAAAACATCAAGAGAATAGTGGAGAAAACGTCTAAGATATACAAGGATTGGCACGAGAAATTGCCTTTTACTTTGTTTGCTTACCAAACCTCGGTACGAACTTCGACTGGGGCAACCCCATTTTCATTAGCATATGGGATGGAAGCAGTACTGCCCATTGAGGTAGAAATTTCATGACTCCGGGTTCTATCAGAAGTTAAACTAGATGACGCAGAATTGGTACAAACTCGGTATAATCAGCTAAACTTAATAGAGGAAAAGAGGTTGAAAGCTATTCATCATGGTCAACTCAACCAAAAGTGAATGATTCAAGTACATAATAAAAAGGTGCACCCAAGAGTATTCCATGAAGGAGATTTTATGCTAAAGAGGGTTTGGCCAATTCAAAAATATTTAAGAGGAAAATGGATGTCAAATTGGGAGGGACCTTATGTCGTTAAAAATGATTTTTTTCCGGAGGAGCACTTGTCCTGACTGAAATGGATGGGCTGAAACTACCTAATCATGTTAATTCGGACGTAGTCTAAAAATACTTAGCTTAGGATGAAAACCCAAGAGGGCGACCTAAGTTGAAGAAAAAAGAAAAAAAACAAGGAAAAAAAAGAGAAAATAAAATGTTTAGGGGGAAAACGCGAAAGGGCGCTCTAAATTGAAAAAAGAAAAAAGAAAATAAGGTGGGTCTAAGATGAAAACCCACAAAGGGCATCTTGAAACGTAGGATGGGTCCAAGTTGAAAACCTGAAAAGGCAATTTGGATAATGATTCAGGAAAGGACCCAGATCAAGATAGTAAAACATCATAGCATCCAAATCTTCTATAGACTTAACGATTCGGAGAAATGTTACACTCTCCCGAATATTGTTGCATTTTTGAAGTTCCCTTGACAAAGGCTCAAAAGTCATCAAACGGCGTGTCAGTTCAAAAGCGCCCGCATTATTGAGATCTAAGGCATCTGCTTATATTTCTTTTATGCAATGACTTTCTAGAATGTTTGTCATATACTTTTTGTTCTTTTTGTCCTTATAAACAAATATGGTAATTTCTCTAAGTCAATTCCTTTTTAGCATCTTGGGTTGAATTTAAACCTAATGATTTATTCACTTTTGAAAAGATAATTGCGTATTACTATACAAAGATTTTTTTGAAATGTACAAATATTTGGAAGCCGATCAAGGCTTATGCACCATACTTGAGATAACTGAAAGGCATTGCCCAAACCAAGACTAGAAATAACATTCTGTACATCAGATTTAAGCATGTTGAAGAATCCAAGATCAAGAATCAGAAATTCAAGATACCAAAATCAAGAGTCATTAAGATTCACAACCAAATATTGAGATTTCTCTCCAAATCCTAAAATAAAAATATCTCACATATGCATTTTAGGCACACATAAGAGCATTGCATCCATAGCATCGCATATATGCATAATTTTGCAGATTCTTGTTAGAGTCAATTTCAACTTCACAGCGAAAGATATTCAACTCGAAGTGAGTCAATTTAAAAGATTGGATTTCAACTTCACAATGAATGACATCCAATTCAAAGCTCAAGTTCATAGCGAAGAAGCCATCCACGATTTCAACTTCACGAAGAATGATATCGTGCCCAATGGATTGACTTAGTGTCATAACAAATGAGTTATCTGCAACAACAGGGGTTATCTCTCAGCCTAGTACAACATAACTCAAGGCGAGAAGAGTTAGATGTCAACGAGAACTTTCGAGTTCGATTCCATTCAGCTCGAGGATGTATTTACCGCCAGGTAGGAGCAAGGAACTACTTTCCGGTCAAATTTTCATACCAAGGTCTTTAAACCGAGAAGAATACCAAGGTTGACCAAGATTGGCGACAAGGAGCCACTTTACGATTCAAATTTCGAATTATGATTTCAACTTCACAGTGAAGGATATCATTGTTCAAAGACAACTCCTAAGTCATCCACAATATGGCTCAACAACAGGAAGTCGTCCCCCTCTATTTTTCGAATCTCGATTCCACAATGGATGATAATTGATAAGAATTCAATGGCAACCTTAAGTTGAATTTCAAGCTTAGAAATCAACCATTCTTACAGGAGCAGACCGCCCATATGCATCGAATGAAAATTTGTGTCTCTTTGTCTTTTCCCTATTTTCGTTACACGATAATGGGCAAAGAAGGGCAGCTGTAGTCACTCATTTTCGCCTAGGGTGTTATTTAATAAATATAATATATATAAAATTTTGAAAACATATATATAATATATAGTTTTTGAAAACATTTTGAAAACCTATGTATAATATATAGTTTTTGAAAATAGTTTGAAAATATATAATATATAGTTTTCTAAAATAGTTTGAAAATATATAATATATAGTTTTTGAAAAATGTATATAATATATAGTTTTTGAAAACATTTTGAAAATATATATCATATATAGTTTTTGAATAAACATTTTGAAAACATATATATAATATATAGTTTTAGAAAATATTTATATGTATAATATATATTATATATATTATTTATTATATTATTGTAATTTATTATTTATTATTTTCATTTTTATTTATTTATTTTCTTTTTTTTGTGTTATTCGACCCAAACAAGGAGTCTAAAATCCAAGTCCAAGGTTCAAGTCCAAGTCTAGAGGGGATGAAAGAGCCCAATAAATGTTTAGGGTTTTACCCTTTTGATACTCGCGTCGCGTCATCAAAACCGTTGGATCTGAACCAATCCAACAGTTCATACACGCAAGATCTTAGGGTTTTACCCTTTTGACATCAACGCCACAACACCAGATCTGTTGGATCAGAACCAATCCAATCGTCTACATGTGCCAGATGTTAGGGTTTTAGCATCGCACGTTTAGGGGGAACCATCGGTCAGCCCGAGGACTCTTGAAGAGTTATCGTTGCAGCAGCAACAACAACACAACCCAAACCATTCGGTGCACAACTAACAACAGCAAAACAAATCAGTGTTTCAGTCAAAATAAAACTCTAAATCAACCCAAAAATAGTGGGTTCTCAAAGCTTTAAATTCATGTAAATGTAAAATGAAAACACGCAAGAGAATCAAGCAAGAGAACAATTGTAACATTCGAAAGAAAAAAACATAAATAAAAGAGGTATTTCTTTTACCCTTCTCGACTGATTTTTATGTGGTTGTGTTTGGAGTTGTTTTGGTTTTATTTTTGATTCGAAAAGGAGAAGCCAAGGATCGAAGGGGAAGGTTTTTTCGAAAGTTTATTTTCCCAGATCTAGCCTTCCCCGAGGCTTGTTTATGAAAACAAAGTAGAGTTTTGAAAAGAGGAGATAATAAACTTATGAACGATGTAAAAACATTTTGATTTCATCGCCGATGAATAGCGGCCGACGAGGTGGACAGTGACCGAAATCTGGGTTGCCATGAACTCTGGTTGAATGTTCTCCGCTTGTCGAAGAACACTTCAGAGAAAACAAAGGCTTTGGTTTTGATCTGTTTTTTGAAAGTGGATGGAAATGAATTTTGTTTGTAATATTTGAGCTTTTATAGTGACTCGAAAACCCGCTCGGATCCCATGAAGATCCGTGTTTTTTCACGCGGGTATGGTTAAATTGTGGTGTTGGTCCTTAAATTATTTTTGCAATCAATTTCGTGCCTTTAATTTAGTTTTAATTACGTTTTTCTTCTAAATTCATCACTCGCTTTATTTCTTCTTTTAATTTGGTCATTCTCTTTATTCAATTCATGTTTTTTTTATTTAATTATATTTTTAAAACCATTATATTTTATGAATTCTTGATCCCAAATTCGCTACTTTTTATTGCTTTTATTTTTATTTTAATTATTTAATTTTTGTCTTTGTTTGTACATAATCTTGCAATTGGTTTTTTTTAGCTTAATTACCCTTTTTCTTTACATCATTTTTTTATTGAGAAAATAACCTCAGTGACCAAAAATGTCTTATAATATACGATTTTAACCAACTTTTTTTGTATTTGCCAAAATGACCAACTAAATCGCAATGCGATCGATAATTCGCAACGCGATCTCCAGTATCGCAAATCAGTTTCCAGATTCGCAACGCGAACTTCGACTATCGCATTGCGATTTACATATTCGCATTGCGATAGTCCAAGTTCGCATTGCGATTTTCCAAATTCGTTGCGATAGTCGAAGTTCGCGTTGCGATTTATTCCAAATTCGTTGCGATAGTCGAAGTTCGCGTTGCGATTTATTCCAAATTCGTTGCGATAGTCCAAGTTCGCGTTGCGATTTATTCCAAATTCGTTGCGATAGTCCAAGTTCGCGTTGCGATAGTCGAAGTTCGCGTTGCGATTTTCCAAATTCGTTGCGATAGTCGAAGTTCGCGTTGCGATTTATTCCAAATTCGCAACGACTGGTGGTATTGCATTTGTTTCTTCAGAATTTTCTCTAAAAAGATAGTATTCACGCGGACGTGTCGAAGACACATATTACCACGACCACGGCCCGAGACGAGACAGACGGCGGCGGCGCGCGAGAGTCCCCCTTGTTCTCTATCACTCAACAAGGAAGTGGGAAAGCCAAGCCTTAAATACCATTCCCAATAGTGTTTCCAATACTATGTGGGATTGAGCATTACCAACACTTGTTTCCAATACAATGTGATTATTCAGGAAACAATTAACAATCATGCACCTTAAAACAAATGAATCAGCAACCAATTGCATTAGTATTATACGATTAAATATGTCATAATTAAAAGTCAATCTACAATCAATCGCTATTATTGCAATTTTAAGCAAAACATTCAAAAATAATATCACTATTTAAGGCTCAATCCCACATAGTATTGGGAACAAGTGTTGGTAATCCTCAATCCCACATAGTATTGGAAACACTATTGGGAATGGTATTTAAGGCTTGGCTTTCCCACTTCCTTGTTGAGTGATAGAGAACAAGGGGGACTCTTGCGCGCCACCGCCGCCGTCCGTCTCGTCTCATCTCGGGTCGGGTCGGGTCGGGTCGTTGACGCCATACAGAATAGTGATTATCCTGCAAGCGCTCCAACAGATGATTCACAAGAGAAAATTCGCCCAAAAAAATCCAGAGAAAAAAAGTCTCTAGGGTTTAATAAAATATTATCAAATCAAAACCATCCAAAATCAGTCCACAAGCCGGACTGTTATAGCCAAAAATCGTCTTTATTCGAATTTTTCCAAAAATAGCAAAATCCCGAAAATCACTCTAAATTGAAATTCGAAATAAAATAAGCAATCTCCAAAAAATCCGGCCTAAATCGGATTTAAATTGACTTCCTAATTGACAATCGAAATATTACCATAAATAATAAAAAATATCTAATTCTAGTAATTCGGAGGGGTAAACGGAAGAATTTGAGGTTGAAAAAAGGCCACATAGAGCATAGCTCAATGTGGAGAGCGTGCGCGTCGAAAAGAGCTTTCTGGATTGGGGTCTTATGCGCGATTCTGACACCTGTAGCCAAAGTTATGGCCAAAAGACTGAAACATACTCAAAACGACCCCAATGAGGAACATGTCACAATCAATTCCCGTCTTTGCGCTGATCTGCCAATTCATGGTATCTCAGCGCCATCAAGGTGCAATCTGACAGCTCAGCATCATCTGTCTCGGATCCCCCTGCATCAGTCGTGGTCGTGGTCGTGGTAATACGTGTCTTCGACACGTCCGCGCGAATACTATCTTTTTAGAGAAAATTCTTAAGAAACAAATGCAATACCACCAGTCGTTGCGATTTTGGAGTATCGCAACGAATTTGGAATAAATCGCAACGCGAACTTGGACTATCGCAACGAATTTGGAATAAATCGCAACGCGAACTTCGACTATCGCAAAGAATTTGGAAAATCGCAACGCGAACTTCGACTATCGCAATGCGAATATGTAAATCGCAATGCGATAGTCGAAGTTCGCGTTGCAAATCTGGAAACTGATTTGCGATACCAGAGATCGCGTTGCGAATTATCGATCGCATTGCGATTTAGTTGGTCATTTTGGCAAATCCAAAAAAAGTTGGTTAAAATCGTATATTATAAGACATTTTTGGTCACTGAGGTTATTTTCTCTTTTTTATTTCTTTGAAGTTTTCAATATGTGTGATCCGGGGTTGTTCTATTTATTTCTATTTCTCAGTCTGTTAACATCATTTATATTTATTCAGCATGCATGTATGTGTTTTCTTTTTTTGTTTAAAGTATTATAATTCAACCTTTATTTTTTTTCTTTTGATCAATTCAGCATTGTTATTTTACAAATCTAACATTATTTTGACCTTTTAGGGGTACATTTTAATCGATTGAAGGTAAGTAATTTAGATCAAATTTTTTATTTCTAATTTAACTTGCAATTTTCGTTATTAAGACGATTGGAAATTAAATTAGTACCAAAAGGGCAGTACAAGGGTGTTAATCCTTCGTTGACTATAACCGACTCCCGAGCCCAACATATTTTTGGTAAGACGCAGATCAGGTAAGAAAATAAACCGAGATGTCCGATCAACCTAGTTTTTTATTTTTAAAGATAAATGATCGGTGGCGGCTCTAACGTATTTTATTTAAGTCGAAACCTAATTTCGGACCCGCCCGAAAGACGGTTGAGACAAGTGAGAATATCAAACATAAGAACAAACAACGTTGAGAGATGTCTAAGAAAAGACATATTAATATAAAATTATTTTTTTAAAAAAAATTGAATAACATACACGTTGTAAGAAACAAAGAGAAAATGAAGAGCCCAAAAATTAGTAATTTAATTTAAGGTTAAAAACAGCAATTGAGTTTCAGCCGTTATATGAATTATTTGAAAAAAATAATTATTGTTGGATGTAAAAAATTTGTGAAATCGAAAAATATATAAATATTGATACTTAATATGAAGTATTTGTTATGAATTACAACAGTAACATTTTCGAAACTGTATGGGGGCTTGTTGCTTTCAATGCAAAGAATATAATAATAATATTATTAAGACGTGATTATAAATTTATTATAGCAATTATCATTATTATATAAATAGTCTGAAATGATTATAGGATATTATTTATTTATAATATCTTTTAGTTATTAATAACATATAAATGTATATCTTACAGACGCATCTATTTAAATTTATAACCTCAAGAAAGAATAACACTTATTTTAATTATTGTGACCACTCAATAAATTCAACTATTATTTTATGTCTTTTATTTTAATTATGTCACATGCATCAGGAGAGCATGCGGACTTCAATGAACTGAGATAGATGATATCACTGGCGAAGCCTATATAGGATAAGGGGTGTCATTTGACACCCCAAAAGTTTCTAAAAATAATTACATATATAGACTTTATATTATATAATATAAAAATAAATAAAAGACGCCACTTTAAAAAATATTTTGACCCTTAAAAAAGAAAGGACAGACTATCAAAATTAATCCCCAATATTTATTTAAATAATTATTTTAGTCTTTATTCTTTTTAGAACAATTTGGCATCAAATATTTCATTTTAGGGCAAAAAGCGCCTCTATGTATGAAAATAGTTAGTTAACAAACGGTTAAAATTCTAAAAGATTGACATTTTTTTACCTTAAAATTAAACGTTGAAGGTCAAAATAATTTAGAAAACAATAAGTGTTGAGTTAATCGATTGATGGATTTGGCCAAGAGGGGGTGAATTGGCAATTAAAAATTTGGTGGAAGCTTTTGCAGAAAATTGAAAGTAATTGCACAGCGATTTAGAGTGGTTCGACTTTCTCAATCAAAGTCTACGTCCACTACCTTAGCTATCCACACTAAGGATTTTCCAACAAATTCACTAATTTGTTCTTTCTTTTGAGGCCAAAGAGATAACCTTACAACACCCTCAAGAATATACCCCAATTCTTGAGAACACTCTTTCCCAAAGAGAAGATTACAAATTTGCAAACTTACAAGGAAAACCTCACATGGTAAGATGTTTGCACAATTCTAGAACAAGAAAAGAACACTCAAAGATAATTACAAATGAGCACAAATGGTGTTCTTGAATGCAAAATGAATATTGAAAGGAAAATTGGCTTGATTTGCACAAACTTGGTGTTTGATGTTTTCTCTCTTGTTTCTCTATGATTTCTTGTTGATCAAGGGCTTCAGAACTTGTTTAAATACACCTTGAATCACTTATGAACGTTGGGGATGATTAGTGAAGATCATATAGCCGTTTTAGTGTGAAAACAATTAATAAAACAGCTTGGAGCGTGGGGGGAATCGGTTCCTCCTCATAGGGAATCGGTTCCCTAAGTGTAAAATTCAAATATTTCGACCATTGAACAGGGGGGAATCGGTACCCCCTATGGGGGAATCGGTTCCCTCCGAGCATTCTAGAAATCTCGGAGCCAAACCGTACAAGGGGGAATCGGTACCTCCTTGGGGGGGGAATCGGTTCCCTCTGAGCAATCTGGAATTTTTGGCTTTGAAATGGTTCGAAATACTTTGAAAGATTATTTTGTAATTGATTTAAGATTTAAACTTAATTTTACACTTAAGTAAGGATTAAAAATAATTTTTGAAATATTTGGAGTAATGTTTTGATATTCGAATAATTATATCGAATATACTTAGAAAATCATTTGGAAAATCTTAAAATTCATTTAACTTAATTTGTTATATCGAAATATCAAAATGTTTTCAACAATCTTCCCCTTTTTGATATAACAAAACATTTTAGTAATTTTAAGATTTTGAAATCAAGTTTTGAAATTACTCTCCCTTACTTTAACACTTCTCCCATTTATCATTTTTAAAAACACGCACTTCTCCCCCTTTTTGTTAAATCAAAAATATTCAAAGAAACGTGAAAATCATTTAGCCAATTGATTAGGTATATGTATGCATAAGCTGCTAAGATCACAATCAAGAGAAACATTAGCCATTAGTTCCATAATCAATATTTATAAACAATATGATATGGTAAAATTGGTCATATTGCTAATAATGATGTAAATGATGCAATAATGAATGAATCACACCAAACATATAAGATCACACCATCCATAAATCCAAAAAAAATCACAATCCACAAATTCAAACATTCCAAAATATTCAAAATGTTAAAACAATAAGTTTGGAGTTCAAAGCAAAATATAGAATCAAACATCCGTAGGAGGATCGGGAGGAGGAAAACGAGCTCGCATAGCGGCCATCTCGTGTGAGAGTGCATCAATACATTCATTCATTGAAGCGTTGTTTGTTCGCATCTCTCGGAGAATCTCTAATTGTTGAGCTCCCATTATGGATAAATGGGACTCTATAGAAGTAAAGCGCGAATCCATGGTCGCATATCGGAAATCAAATGTCTCCATAAAGGATTGAAAATATGGAGGCATTTGAGTCGATTGTTGTCCGTGCTCCTCGGGTTGCTCAGGTTCATATTCGGCTTCATCGATATCCCTCATTAATTGTTCAAACTCTGGATCTTCGTCAGCTTCGAGTGGAGCTTGTGAAGAACTAGCTCCCAGAGTAGTTGCAGAAGATCGAACCCATTCATCGGTTTCTTTATTTTTGACCCATCCCGCTCTTGTTAAAGAAAGAAGATTGATTTGTTTCTTAAGAGGAAAGGAGGCATCTAGACCAACTCGAAGCTCGACTTTAGAAAAGAGATTACTAAGGATACAACCGTAAACTAGTGAAGAACAAAGTTTCTTATTTGGCACTAGGTTAACGGTTTCAACAATCTCAGCAAAGATAATCTCGGAAAGGTTTATTTTTATATTGTGTTCAAAACAATGCAACCACCAAAGATCTAAAGCTCTGAGAGTAGAATAACGACCCCCGGATGGTCAAAACCACCAAGTGATCATGAGATGAAGAAAACGCTCATGTAGATCTAGAACACTTGCACTATCATTTCGTTTATATCGTGAGCCTAAAACTTGTTTTTCATTTGATAAACCTTCATTATCCAAGCCTAAGGCATTGGCTATGTAAGCCGGATCAAGATGGAAATATTGACCTATGAGGTAGGAACGTACTCCTATGGTTTTGGTTTTGTCACGATTTTTGATACAAACGGCATTACAATAGAAGATACGAACAAGTTGATGATAGACAACGGGTTCAAGTTCGAAAAGTTTATCAAATTTCCATTCGTGCAAGATAGGGAGATATTTAAAGTTAATAGCAACCATAGCTTGAAGAGATGGGATACGTTCTTCCCTAATCTTATACGAGTCAAAATATTGGTAAAACCAATAACGATAATCTTTAGGACCCGGTTGATTGAAACAAGAATTTTGGATAGTAAAGTTAGGATCAAGATTTGGAATAGGATTTTGAGGAATAGGAGGAGGATTTGGAGGTGGATTTGGTTGACGACTAGAACGACTAGATGAAGACCTAGCACGTTTAGGATTGGACATGGTAAAGGAAATCGGAATAGATTGGATAACCTGCAATTTTAAAAACAAATGTATGCAATTCAATTAATCCCAAAACTCAATTGAGTCCTCAATATTTAAAGGTTTTCTAAATCAATTCTAATGGGCAAAGTTTTTGAAAAACTTTTGAAAAATATGGTTTTGAGAAACAATATATGTATAGTTTTCATAACAACAACATAATTTAATCAAAACACAATAATTTGAAAATTAACATTTTTTTTTAATTTCGAAAATTTAAAATTTTTTGGAAAATTCTTGTGTTTTTGATGAAATTAGTTGTAACATCTAGTTTCTAATCACTAAACAATCAATGCCCGATCACTATTTCAACCTAGAACTAATTAAAACTAATCCTATGTTCAAAATCAATGAAATAGAGAGTTTAGAAAAATTTACCTTGAAAGATGAAGATTGAGGGGATTTAGATGTTGTTTGCACGATTTTAATGATTCCAACAGGTTTAGAAGATGATATTTGATTCGAATTCCGATTAATATCGTTGATTTGAGGCAAAAATGGAGATTTCTGAAAAGTTGAGAGAGAACGGCAGAAGAGCGTTTGAGTATTTTGGGATTTTGGGTGTTATGCTCGATTTAACAGAACACCAGGGGGTATCGATTCCCCTGTGGGGGGAATCGGTTCCTCTTCAAAGGGGGAATCGGTTCCCTCATGAGGGGGGATCGATTCCCTCTGCATCAAAAATGCTAAAATCCGATTTTTAAGCACACAAAATGCTAAATTAATCTTCTCTAGTGGTATAGGCAACTCATATATTGAAAAATAATTATGTTCAAACATTTAAATTAATCTTTAATCGATATTTGAACATAAAATTAATTTTTCATCAAGAATCATAAACTCCCCCTAACTAATAGCAATGAATGCAATCAAAAATTACTATTATGAGCATTTTTCAGTATTTATTAAAAGTGCTGAATTATTTTAAACACTAAGTGAAGATAGGTCAGTTAAACCTAATTCTCTCCTAAGTGTCCAAAACCTTTCCTTATCTAAGGGTTTTGTAAAAATATCCGCTAATTGATGCAAAGTATCAACAAATTCTAGAACTACATCTTCCTTAGTGACATGGTCTCTAATGAAGTGATGTCTAATTTCAATGTGTTTAGTTCTAGAGTGTTGGATGGGATTTTTAGTGAGACAAATAGCACTAGTATTGTCACACTTGATAGGAATAGTACCTACTTCAATTCCATAATAAAAAAGTTGTTGTTTCATCCATAAAACTTGTGCACAACAACTACCGGCTGAAATATATTCCGCTTCAGTGGTAGATAATGCAACACAATTTTGTTTCTTTGAAAACCAAGAAATCAACATATTTCCAAGGAATTGGCAAGTACCGGAGGTGCTTTTCCTATATAATTTACATCCTCCATAATCCGCATCAGAGAAGGCATGCAAGCTAAAACTAGAGTCTCTAGGATACCAAAGTCCTAAACTAAGAGTGTCCTTAAGGTATCTAAAGATTCTCTTAACAGCTAGTAAATGTGATTCCTTAGGACATGATTGAAATCTAGCACATAAGCAAACACTAAACATAATGTCCGGTCTACTTACAGTTAGATAAAGCAAAGAGCCAATCATTGACCTATATAATTTAATATCTACATATTTACCTCCTTCATATAAGCCAAGCTTTGTTGAAGAGCTCATTGGAGTGTCATGAGGTTTCCCATTTTCTAGTCCAAACTTCTTGAGCATATCTTTGACGTACTTAGCTTGATTAATGAAGATGCCATCTTTTCTTTGCTTGATTTGGATTCCTAAGAAAAATGAGAGCTCCCCCATCATGCTCATCTCAAACTCACTTTGCATTAGCTTAGAAAATTCTTGGCAAAGAACATCATTAGTAGAACCAAATATTATATCATCAACATAAATTTGAACTACTAATAAATCTTTACCTTTATGCTTTAAAAACAATGTAGTGTCAACCTTTCCTTTTGAAAAACCTTTTTTAATTAAAAAATTTGACAATCTTTCATACCAAGCTCTAGGAGCTTGTTTTAAACCATAGAGAGCTTTTGTCAATTTAAGAACATGATCTGGAAATTTTGAATCTTCAAAACCTGGAGGTTGTTCCACATACACTTCTTCTTTTATAAAACCATTTAAAAATGCACTTTTAACATCCATTTGATATAATTTAAATTCATGAAAACATGCAAATGCTAATAACATTCTAATTGCTTCCATCCTAGCTACGAGAGCGTATGTTTCATCATAGTCTATGCCCTCTTCTTGAGTATACCTTGAGCAACAAGTCTAGCCTTGTTTCTCACTATATTACCACTCTCATCAAGCTTATTGCTAAATACCCATCTAGTACCTACAGTAGATTTATTACTAGGCCTTTCAACTAATGTCCATACTTTACTTCTCTCAAATTGATTTAACTCTTCTTGCATAGCCATAATCCAATGTTCATCATTTAATGCTTCTTTAATATTCTTAGGCTCTATGCATGAAATAAATGCAACATAATTACAAATATTTCTGAGAGAAGATCGAGTTGTTACCCCTCTGGATGGATCACCTATAATCTCACCACCCTTGACATAGTTGTACTCTCTTGGATAAGATACTTCCCTTTCTTCAATGGTTGGATTCTCAAGAGGATCATGAGTTTCCTCATTCTTCGTTTCTTCCTTTGATGATGGTTCTCCAACTTCATATCTAACATCATTTGTATTTATAACACCTACATCATCATTCACACAAGAATCCTTCCTTGGAAGGGGATTATCATCGAAAACAACATGTATAGACTCTTCTACAACTAAAGTTCTTTTATTAAATACTCGATAAGCTTTAGAATTTAAGGAGAACCCAGAAAAAATCCTTCATCACTTTTAGCATCAAATTTGCCAAGGTTTTCTTTACCGTTGTTTAAAACAAAACATTTACATCCAAAAGGATGAAAATAGCTAATGTTAGGCTTTTTATTTTTGAAAATTTCATATGGAGTTTTCTTTAAAATTGGCCTAATCATTACTCGATTAACAACATAACAAGCAGTATTTGTGGCTTCCGCCCAAAAATATTTTGGCAAATTATTTTCACAAAGCATGGTTCTAGCCATTTCTTCTAAAGTTCGATTTTTCCTCTCAACAACTCCATTTTGTTGAGGGGTTCTAGGTGCTGAAAAATTATGACTAATACCATTAGAATTCAAATTCAGTACCATGATCACTCCTAACACTAGTTATAGAGTAACCCTTTTCATTTTGGATTATTTTTGAAAATGTGATGAACTGTTCTAATGCTTCATCTTTAGTACTTAAAAATAGAACCCAAGTATATCTAGAATAGTCATCTACAAAGACAAATGCATATTGCTTTCCACCCAAGCTAGTAGTCCTAGTTGGCCCAAAAAGATCTACATGGATCAATTGTAATACTCTACTAGTTGATACGTCATTAATGGATTTAAAAGAAACACGCTTTTGTTTTCCTTTAGCACAAGCATCACAGATTTTATCATTATCAAATTTAAGCTTAGGCAACCCTCGAACTAAATCACCTTGAATTAGCCGTTGCAAAACACTCATACTAGCATGTCCTAGTCTCCTATGCCATAACCAACTATCATGTTCATCCTTAGCAACTAGGCATAAATTAGTCATATCAAAAGAATCTAAATGCACCATGTAAATGTTCCCTATTCTATGACCAACAAGCATAATCCGATTAGATGCAATGTCAATGACTTTACAACCATTAATTTCAAATAAGACATTGAATCCTTTATCGCATAATTGACTAATACTCAATAGATTATGCTTTAATCCATTCACATATAAAACATTTTTAATTTGTATGGAAGAGGTATTACCTATTGTACCAATACCTTCAATGTGACCTTTTGAATTGTCTCCAAAAGTCACTTCTCCTCCATTTTTGGCGTTAAGCTCAATGAATCGGCTTTTGTCTCCGGTCATATGTCTTGAGCATCCACTATCAAGGTACCATGAATTTGAATTTGTTTCCCGTGCCTTGTAGTAATGCTCCTTTCCCTACAAACATAGATTAATTTTGATTTTGGTACCCAAATTCTTTTGGGTCCATATTCATTAGTTTCCAAAATCCTAGTCCCCTTAGGTATCCATTTGTGTAGGATATTTTTATCTTTAGTAGTAATGAGTTCTTTAGGAACCCACATACTTCTAACGATTTTTCCATTAGAGGTTCTTTAGGGACCTCTATGATTGTAGTTTCTAAAACTTTTTCCAACAAAGTTGGATTTTGAATTTCCACCTTTTTCAAAATGTTTTGTTCCAACTTTATCAAAAGAAGTTTTAAGATCATCAATTTTCTTTTGATGATCATCATTGATCTTTGAAAGTAAATTTTGCAAATCTAAATTTTTCTTTTCAAACTCTTCTAGTTTGATTTGCAAATCTTTGATTTTACTTTCAAGATCGTTATTGGTTTTGGATATGAGTTTGTTTTCATTTTTCAATTTTGAAACATCGTTTTTATATTTTAAAAATAATTTCTCATAATCCGAAGCCAACCCATTATATTCCTCTAATAACTCATCATAGGATAAATCATCAAAATCGGATGAGTTAGAGGTTACCTTAGAAACTTCCCAAAATGCCATCAAGCACAAGTTAGCTACTTCTTGTTCCTCTTCATCGGAACTTTCTTCATCGCTCCATGTAGCCACATGAGCCTTGTGCTTATTATTTGATTGACCCTTTTTCTTCAATTGTGGGCAATCATATTTAACATGCCCTGGCTTTTTGCATTCGTAGCAAATGATTGGGTCCTTCTCTTTCGGTTCATTTTTGAGGCCTTCATTTCGTTTGAATTTTCTTCCTCGATAAGGTCTCATCATTTTTCTGAACCGTTTGGAAAACAATGCCATTTCCTCGTCATCGTCATCGTTATTCGAATCACTCTCATCTTTTGTGGATTTGAGAGCAACTCCAATGTTTTTCTTCTTCTCCTTCTCCTTTGGTGTCTCGCCAATCTTGTCGAGGTCCACCTCATCTTCGAGCATCATTTCATGAGTGAGGAGTGATCCAATTAGCTCTTCAAGAGTTAAGGACGTTAAGTCCTTAGACTCGATGATTGCCGTCTTCTTTGATTGCCACGATTTTGGGAAGGAGTAGACTAACTTCCTCACAAGCTTTTCATTTGAAATGATCTCTGCATATGATTTGAGACCATTGACAATCATTGAAAATCTATCCGTCATAGCTTTGATATCTTCATTTGGTTTCATCCTGAAATTTTCATAGCTATGCGTTAGAATACTAATTTTAGATTTCTTTACCTCATCGGTACCTTCATAAGTGACTTGAAGTTTGTCCCATATTTCTTTGGCGGTTGTACACGATGAAACTCTTCCGTATTCATCTGGTCCAAGAGCACAAAAAATGATATGGATGGCTTTGGAGTTGAGCTGGAACATTCTTGTCTCTCCTTCACTCCACAACCTTGGATGAGTGAGAGGTTTGATGTATCCTTCTTCTACAGCATTCCATGCTCCCATGTCAATTTCTTGAATGAAGTACATCATTCTATTCTTCCAATAGGCATAGTTAGCTCCATTGAAGAAAGGAGGCTTGTTGTCGGGCATCGAGTCGAGACCGGAGTCGAAGTTTGAAGCGGAGGCCATTGATGACTTTGATTATCGATATAACTCTTCCCGAATCGACTCAAGAGGCGATTAAACCTTCAAATAAGTTAGGCTCTGATGCCAATTGTTGAGTTAATCGATTGATGGATTTGGCCAAGAGGGGGGTGAATTGGCAATTAAAAATTTGGTGGAAGCTTTTGCAGAAATTTGAAAGTAATTGCACATCGATTTAAAGTGGTTCGACTTTCTCAATCAAAGTCTACGTTCACTACCTTAGCTATCTACACTAAGGATTTTCCAACAAATTCACTAATTTGTTCTTTCTTTTGAGGCCAAAGAGATAACCTTACAACACCCTCAAGAATATACCCCAATTCTTGAGAACACTCTTTCCCAAAGAGAAGATTACAAATTTGCAAACTTACAAGGAAAACCTCACAAGGTAAGATGTTTGCACAATTCTAAAACAAGAAAAGAACACTCAAAGATAATTACAAATGAGCACAAATGGTGTTCTTGAAAGCAAAATGAATATTGAAAGGAAAATTGGCTTGATTTGCACAAACTTGGTGTTTGATGCTTTCTCTCTTGTTTCTCTATGATTTCTTGTTGATCAAGGGCTTCAGAACTTGTTTAAATACACCTTGAATCACTTATGAACGTTGGGGATGATTAGTGAAGATCATATAGCCGTTTTAGTGTGAAAACAATTAATAAAACAGCTTGGAGCGTGGGGGGAATCGGTTCCTCCTTATAGGGAATCGGTTCCCTAAGTGTAAAATTCAAATATTTCGACCGTTGAACAGGGGGGAATCGGTACCCCCTATGGGGGAATCGGTTCCCTCCGAGCATTCTGGAAATCTCGGAGCCAAACCGTTCAGGGGGGAATCGGTACCCCCTTGGGGGGGAATCGGTTCCCTCTAAGCAATCTGGAATTTTTGGCTTTGAAATGGTTCGAAATACTTTGAAAGATTATTTTGAAATTGATTTAAGATTAAACTTAATTTTACACTTAAGTAAGGATTAAAAATAATTTTTGAAATATTTGGAGTAATGTTTTGATATTCGAATAATTATATCGAATATACTTAGAAAATCATTTGGAAAATCTTAAAATTCATTTAACTTAATTTGTTTTATCGAAATATCAAAATGTTTTCAACAATAAGAACTACAATGGCTATTCAGTTAAACGTTAGGGGACTTTTTACCTTAAATGAAACGTTTAGAGACAAAATACTCAAAAAAAGGAATATGAGACAAAATGACTATTTTAGTAAATATTGGGAGTTGATTTTGGTATTATGCCAAAAGAAATTGACCCCAACTTTTATATATATATATATATATATATATATTATTATGACACTGTAATTTAAAATTTCTAGCTACACCCCTAAATGACATGCGATCTAATCCTTGTTATCCAATAAATCAAGAAATTAAATGGAAATAGAAAATTAATTAATCAAAAGCATACTCGTAATTTTTTTAATGACCGGGTGATTTTAAAGTAATATGCATCTTGTAGATACAACTTATTAAATCTAGAAATTTTAAGAAAAATAGTAATTTCTTTTATCACTGAGATCACTTAATAGAATCAACTTACTCGTATTAAACATATTTAATTGTTCACATGTGTTAAATATTTTTATTTTAATTCTAACTATTGAACATACTTAGATATTTTGATATACCAAAAATGTTAAATATTTTTAACAGATTTTAGATTATATTTGATTCGTTCATTCGAATATATAAATTATTTTTAACGTCATAAACTATATTTTACTCCTCATTCTATTGAATAATTGAGTCTTATATTGGAAATATCTTCGAAATAATTTTTACTAAGGCTTTCAAAATTCAATCGAGTCAAAAATCTATTTTAAGCATAGTAGTACTGATACTACAAGAACAATATCGATATTATTCATGATGTATCAATACAATATCGATGCCGAAGCCCAAAATAACACAGTAGTACCGATACTATTAAGGTAGTATTGATACTATCTTGACAAAACAAAATGCTATTTTGTTACTGATACTACCTCAATATAGTAGTATCAATACTCTGCATAGTTGTATCAATACTTCTCTTTTGGTTTTGAAATTATCAAATTCCAATATGCTCATATGGTACCGATACTAGACCTAGTATCGATACTACTTAGAACAGTAGTATCGATACCCATTGTACCAGTATCGATATTGCCCTTCCCCAACGGCTATATTTTTGTATTTAATGTAGGGAGTACCCATATCCAAACCCTGAGTACCGATACTAGAAGCATCTAGGCAACATTTATTGCAGGAAACTACCTCCCAACAACTCTATTTACTCCTACAACAACCCAAACAAGTATAATTAATAGAGGGAGTATAAAGACAAAACTCCAAGTCATATGTAAAGACGAGATCAAAGAAAAAGCCAAAAGCAATCAATTTGAGCAAAATTCAAGTCAACATTCTTTGATATTCCTTTTGTTTTCAAATATAACTTTTGTACTCATTTTTGCTATTTCTCAAGTGTTATTATTTGTTCTTGAATTGTACAAACACATTTCCTGTGAGGTTTTTTTTATAAGTTTGTAATTTGTAATTTTCTCTTTGAGAAAGTGTCTCAAGAATATGTGATATAATTCTTGAGGGAGTTGTAAGGTTGCACCTTATTCTCAAAGGTTCTACAAATCAATGAATTTGTGAAAATCCTTAGTGTGGTTAGCTAAGGTAGTTGATATATACTTTGGTTTAGAAAGTCAAATTACTCTAAATTGTTTTGTTCATTTTTCTAATTTCTTTTCAATCTTCCACCAAAAATTTTATTTGCCAATTCACCTCCCACTTAGCTATTTTATCCATCGGATTGACTCAACAATTGGTATCATAGCTTAAATCATTGGAAGAATTAACATCATTTTGAAAAGATCCTTAAAAAAGTTCAATCATTTCATCATCAATGGCAACTCCATCCACTTCCGAAATTTTTTGTGAGTCTCAATCCATATCAAAGGCTGTTTATTTCAATGTTTCTAACTATTCTTATTGAAAGAATAAGATGATGCTATTTGTATAAGCCACCGATTTTGGTGCAGGATGTCATCACCAACAGATCACTCATTCTTTCAAAGAGACGAAGAGAGCTAGTTATACCAAAGGTCAAGTCAAAATGCACTTGTGAAGACCGAAGACTCGTTCAACTCAATGTCGAGGCTATGCACATTCTCTTTTATGCATTAGGCCTCGACAAGTATAGTAGAGCGTCTACAAGTTCCAATGCAAATAAAATTTGGGACAATCTTGAAGTTACTCATGTAGGTATAAGACAAGTCAAGAAATTAAAGATTGGCCTCCTCGCTCTCAATTATATGACTTTTAAGATGAAGCCCAATGAAGACATCAAGACAATATCCTATTGATTCACCACCTTTATCAATGCGTTAAAGGGTTTCACAAAGGTCTATCTAAATAAAGAAATTGTGATGAAGTTTCTTCATAGCTTACCAATGTCTTGGGAATCCAAGAGGACATCTATTAAAGAAGCTAATGATCTTGATAATGAACTCATTGGGTCTCTTCTTACTTGTAACCCCCAACACCCGACTTAGACATTACGGTCGAATCTTAAAAGTCACATTGATCACCGAAGTGATTCAAAATTTAATTCAAAATAATTTATCAGATATTAAATCAAAATTACAAATAATTTATACAATTATTATCACTTTATCAAAAAATAATTTATCAAAAAATAATTTAAACCTGATACTCCAATCCTCGAGATGTCGATCTGATTCTAACATCCTAAAATATCTGAAAGGGAGAAATAAAGGGGGTGAGCTATAGAGGCCAGTGAGGTTAAAATGTGTGAATAAACAAAGTATTCAGAAAAGTCAACAAGCATAACCGTAGTACGAGTCATAATATTTATGGTATGAATAAATATGTAGATGAAAATGCACCCATACACCATACACCGAGGAGGAAACATCATGTGTATTATTTAAAACTGTTGAACCTTATAAATCATAAATCTTAGAAGTATTTCTTTGCCTTTTCATCACAACAAGAGAACTCTTACAAATTTTCATAGCTCCGTCTTCACTGAAGAATTTGTACCCTTTTGAATTTATGGTACCTAGTGAAATCATATTTCTTCTCAAATCTAGAACATGCCTCACATTACCAAGCGTTAGAACAATCCCATCGAACGACTCATTCTTGAATGTGTCAATACTTGTGACCTTACAAGAGGCATTATTTCTAAAAAAAAATATATATCATTTGTAGACACAATTTTATACAACTTAAGCCAATCTCAATTGGGACTCATACGAAAACTGTTACCATAATCAAGTATTCACTCGTCACTGGTTATAAAATTACTGTCGACTGTAACTAGGAATTCTTTGGCATCACACTCCTCCGTTACATCGAACTCACTAGAATTTTTTGGAATTCTACTATTCATCTTCTCTTTTAATTTTATTATGTAATTTGTAACGCTTCGATTTAATACGGTCGTTCTTCTTACAAAAAGTACAAGTTTTTCTCGATTTGAGGATTTTCTATTTTTACCATTAGAATTGTATTATGCTTTTATTCAGTGATTGATATTTATCGATTCGTGCACTATAAGACTTTTTACTTGGGACTCTGATCTAGATACAAAATGCTTCATATTGTCATACGAGTGCATGTTATCATACACTTATTTAAGAGTAAGTGTTTCACGACTGTATAATATAATGTCTCTAAAAGATGAGTAAGAAGGGAGTAATGAACATACGAAGATTAATCCTATGTCTTCGTGATCGTACTTCACAACCATGCTCTTTAGTTGGAGGCGATGTTTTTCAATGCAGTCAGGTGGTATTCAAGTAATGAACCTTCTTTCAACTTGTGTGAGTACAAATTCTACTTCAGGTGCAACTTGCTAGTCAATATTTTCTTCATACATAGTTGTAATACCCAAATTTTGACCAATGACTAAAATGTAATTTTTGAAAATTTAGTAGCTAAAATGTAAACTTTGAAAAGTGTAGGGCTGAAATTATAAATTTTAAAAGTTATATATTTTAGCTTATAAATGAACGGTTTGGATTAAAAAAATATGTTAGTGAGAATCAGATTTTTGGTACGAGATTTGTGTTAAAAGCTATAATGCGGTAAAGTTCAATATTGTAATCGGATAATCGGATTGATTCAGAATTTCACGAAATTGTGAAGGATGCTAGATAAAGGTTGGAAATATTATTTCTATATTTTATAAAATTTATATTTAAAATGGCTCAATGAAATTAAGGTTGATTTTCCATGTTAAGCAAAAAAAATTGGAATTAGGTGACTAAATTGCAGTTTTTCAAAAAGTTGCAAGGACAAACATGAAAATCAGAATTTATGATATTTTGTTATGGATATGATGAGGAAAGGGATGATGTCATAGAGTTGCAAAGTTGTAGTTATGAATATTTATTAAAGGTAAAATGGTTATTTAGCAAACAAATTGAATTTTTAATTCATTTTTAATGGTTGTTAAACAAGTGTAAAGGAATTATAATTATAGAACATTCAGGAAAAAGAAAGCCTTCATCCTCCTTACTGCCGTGAGACTACATTAATAAGGTGAGAAGCTTTTTGTTTAATTTTTGGTCCATTTTTACTAGAATTTTAAGTTAGGTTGTTAAGGATAAAATAACCTACATGAAATTCTCTTTCATTTGGCATAAAAATCTTCATGTTTCATGCTCAAGTTGGTAAGATGTTTATGAATGGGAAGTGTGTTTTTTATGATTAAAGATCGATTCTTGATATTAGAAGTGTTGTAAGAATTGATGAAGAACCTAAGGATGCAAATTAATGAAAACAATTTAGATTTTTGAATCTGACAGTGAGTTTGAAAATTCACCAAAAATTATATAAATATTATTTAGAGGTTATTTTTATATATTAGTGTTCTTATATCAGTTTAGTTTTGTTTAAAACAAACGGGGATCAATTTCAAGGTATATACAAAAATATATGAATTTTTAACCGAGAAAAGGTGAGAAAAAATGGGGCAGCAGATTCTGCATTAAATGGATTATGTCGTTCAACTTTGAAAATATACCATAATTCGTGTATCAATGTTATCATATCAGCTTTGGTACATTCGTGTATCAATGTTATCATATCAGCTTTGGTACATTCGTGTATCAATGTTCAGCACCGTTGGTGTTTATTCAGGTTATGATGGCACTGAAGTGCATCTTATCTCAGTATCAGTTACGATTTACACCGTGTTGTGCATAGTGCGCACCTTACTCACTTATCTTATGTTCTCATAAATATGCATTGGGCTATGAAAATGAATAAGCAAGTTGTGAATGATTTCTAGTTGACAGAAAGCATGATATGCTTATTTTATCAGATATGATTTATCAGTATTTTCATGAGTTCATGATTTGAAAAGAAATTTCATGTCTCAGTGAAGAAATTGACTTGGATAAGTTGGTTTGTCAATTTAATATTTTGATTCAAATTATTTTATTTATCTTTATGATATTTTCATATTTTTTTCTCACCTTAGATTATTACTGTCTCACTAAGTTATACTCAGCACGTGATGATTTTCATGCGTAGGGTCTGATTGAGATATAGACGTTTTATGAGGAGCCTTCCAAGCATCATGTGAAGATCATCTATAATACTAGTATCAGTAAGACATCATTGAAGTTTCTTTTGACTAGTAGTGGCATGCATAATTATGTCAGTAGTTTCTATCTATCGTATTTATTTTAAATAATTTGTAATAGTAAACTAGAACTATTTTAGTTTACTTTACTTAGTTTAGTTTTATCAGTATCTATGCATGAAAATACTATATTATGTTATTATGTTTTTAAAAGATTACACGAAAAGACATGGTTTAGTAAAATTACTGATTAACAAATGAATTTATTTTCCCTTAACAAAGAAATATATTATAGGTTGAGATATACTTTAAAATAGATTTTTTAAGTTAAAATAGGAGTATTTTTTAAGTGAAACAAATTTTTAGGAAATTTCTGTTCAGTAAATGTTTTTAAGTTGATGTGACATCTTTAGCTCATATATCGAGACGTATACGGGTTAAAGGTGTTATAATAGTTGATTCAATTTTTCCCACAAAGAAGCAAATGCATTTTCTTTCGATATATCCTACAAAAGTTGATTTGATTAGTCTAAATGTATATGATATAGTGCCTTTCGATCATTTCATTTTTCTTCGTTCGTTTAATATGATGATGTGTTATTATCAAATCCTTTCAACACATCATCTAAGTCCAATTGTACAAAGACATCTCAAATCTTCACATGCCATAACGAGAATCTTGTGCTAAGATCCAAAATGGAATTCATATTTTACTGACGCCGTTATTATGATAGGATCTAACCTGAAAAGTTCTTATACCGGTTTGTTATGATGAAAGCACGATAACAACGAATGTAAAACAATCATAAAAGAAAGAACACCAAGGTTTAACATGCCTTTCGAGAAAAATTACGGGTAGAAGAAGAAAGATCTACTAATATAGAGGAATAAAAATACAAGAGGATTTTAGGAAAAAGAAAAACTTGATATCTAACTTTGAGTATCTATTTATAAGAATATATACTTTATTACAAAAGAAATTTATAAAGTACAATTCTACTCACAGTATGTTTTCTAAATAAAAGAAAAATAAAGTTTGTACTTCTAATCAAACTAGGTTTCATATTCTCTAGTTATATATTAATTAATTTTCACCGCATTAAATTCAAGTTAAACTCTTAACAACTTGGATTTGGAAGTTAGTAGCTACAAAGAGAATCCGAATTTTTATATGGCTATTCCTTCTGAACAAATTGAATAAGTAGGCACATGCAAAAAGGAATCTCACTATAGCATCAAATTGTGCCATATGCGATGAAGCTAAAGAATCGGTTAAATATATCATAAGAGACGACCATATTGTCAAGCTAGTTTGACCATAATTTTAATGGTAAACTACCCCAATAGTTATTTATATTTGAGTAAGTTTTTTTTCTATTAAAGTCTCAAAAGGAATAAATTGATTACTAATGTTATCGATTTGTAACACAATGATCACCATCGTCGTCTCCGTTAAATTGATGACGTGACAATGTTAACAAAAAAGTTAATATTTAGTTTTACACCTAAACTATCACTAAAACATTAAATATGTCATTGAACAATGATTTTATATCTAATTTACTTCCTAAATTTTCTAATTTCCATTTTTTCCAAACACCTCACCACCTTCCTTACAAAACGAAAACCACATTTAAACAAACCCTCGTCATATCTTCCGCATCAAAAATTTTCTTTAACAAGCTTTAAACCCGAACAACCTTATAACTAATCAAGACGATTATTATCAACAAAATAGAGCTTCCTTCTCGCACTCCGGTATCAACTGCTAAAAGAGTTAAATATATATATTAAGTTACGCTCAACCATAAATTGTATGATTTTTTTTCTTCATATTTTTAATTATGTTTCAAAATCATTATGTTTTAAATTAGATCGTCACTCCTCGTGCTTTTCCCTTTTTCACTAACCTGTGGGGAATTAGATAGCACATCATTTAACCCAGTCCCTTGAAGTCGCAAGTTGTCTCCTGGTGCATGTGGAACTCCACCAATCAAAACAACAAAATTAATTAAATATGAAAGTTGACAATCAAAATCATAAAAAAAAAACAAAACCGAAGAGATAAAAAAATAATATTTTCTGTACTAAATTTATAATTATATCTTAACAATGACAGTATCATATCCTTGGCATTGAAAGCTACACGTTTCACACACAACAATAATGAAAAAAATTGCTCCACTCACCTAACCCCAAGCTCCATACAAAACCGACCATTGCAAAAATCACAACTTTGCTTTGCATTTCTCTTTTTTCAGTCTTAATCATGGCTGAATCCTTTGTATTTAACGCTGCAGAAAATGTCATTTCGAAACTATGCGATCTTGCTAGCCATGAACTTAGCCTAGCTTGGGGCATTCAGGCGGACCTTGAAAAGCTTTAAAGCACGTTAACCACCATCAAAGCTGTGCTTTTAGATGCTGAAGAGAAACAGGCTCATCGGAATCAACTCCGGGTTTGGCTACAAAGGCTGAGGGACGCCTGTTACGACACAGAAGATGTATTGGATGAATTCGAGATTGAAGCACTGAGGAAGAAAGATCGGAAAGAGAGTAGGATCGGAGAGAAGGTAGGTTATTTCCTTTCAAGTTCAAACCCACTTGCTTTTCGAGTTAATATGGCTCAAAAGATTAAAGAAGTACAACGGACCTTCCATGATCTTGCTGAGTTGAAAAACAACTTTCATCTCAATGATATTTGTGTGCATAATCACTTTGAGTTGAAACTCTGGGTGTGCGTTTCCGAAGATTTTAATCTGCAACTATTGGTGCTAAAACTCGTTAAAGCCGAAAGGGGTGGTGATGGAGACCTTGGAAGCATGAACTTGCAGCAATTGCAGATGGCATTGCGAGACTGCTTGAATGGTAGAAGGTATTTGCTTGTGTTAGATGATGTCTGGAATGAAGACAACAAAAAATGGGTGGAGCTGAAGCAGCGGAGGAGCTACCGGAAGCAAAATCATTGTTACCACTCGAAGCAATAAAGTAGCAAAGATCACAGGTACAGTCTCCCCACACAAATTGAAAGCTCTTATAACAAATCTTTATCTTTGTTTCTCAAATTTGCTTTCAAGAAAGGGGAAGAGAAAAAACATCCAAACCTTGTGGAAATTGGCGAGGAAATTGTCAAGAAATGCAATGGAGTTCCACTGCTACTGAAGACATTGGGGAGTATGCTTTTCTCCAAAACTGCAGAGCGGGAGTGGGAACTTGTGAAAAATAGTGAGACTTGGAAATTAATGGAGAAAGATGATGAAATGGTTTATGTTCTGAAACAAAGTTATGATCAACTGTCTCCTCAGTTGAAGCAATGTTTTGCTTATTGCTCACTTTTCCCCAAGGAATAATAATTTACCGAGTTTGGGTTAATCTCATTTTGGATGGCTCATGGTCTGCTTGAATCATCGGATGAAAATGAAAATCCGTTTGATACTGGTAGACAGTATTTGAACGAACTATTGTCAAGATCTCTTTTTCAAGATTTTGATGTGGCATTTCTTTATAGTGTATTCAAAATGCATGATCTTTTACATGATCTTGCTTTATTGGTAGCAAAGAACGAGTGTCGTTTGGTAAACACTTTCAAGCACAATATTGCCCCAAGTATCCGGCATCTGTGCCTCATAAACTCCAATTCCTCCGACGAAAGTGCTTCCGATTTCCTTGGTAAATTAGGACATGTGCGTACACTAAGGTTTCCAAATATGGGAAAGACTGCAACCAGCAAATTCTTGGATAAAAATTGTCTCAGCAGGTTCCAACCTTTGAGGGTGCTTGATCTTTTTGAGTCTGCATTCGAGGTGTTGCCCAACTGGATTGGTAATTTGAAGCATTTACGGTTTCTCAACCTTTGTGACTGTCGCCACATCAAGAAACTCCCCAACTCCATTTGCGAGTTGCAGAATCTGCTCAGTCTTGGTTTTGCTGGTTGTGATCAAATTGAAGAGCTACCTAAGGATATGAGGAAGATGACCCGTCTCATATTCTTATCATTAACTACAAAACAACGAGATCTTAATGGTCATGGATTAGAACACTTGAAATCTCTTCAATTCTTGATCATATGGGGCTGTGACCATCTGGAATATTTGTTTGAAGGGATTCAAAACCTCACATCTCTTCATACATTGGGTGTTGCCAGTTGCAAGAACTTGGTATCACTTCCACGTGGTTTGAATAATCTTACTGCATTACAAACTCTAGTCATTGGGATTTGTGAGAAGCTTGTTTTGAGTGAGCCGCTGGGATTCAAAGAGAAAGAAGATGAAGATGATCATCAAGGTTTCAACCTTCAATCATTGGAAACTACAAATTTACCAAAGATGGAGGCTCTACCCCGTTGGCTTCTACGACGATCTTCCAACACTTTGAAGAATGTCATGATTAAAGACTGTGAGAATCTCACAGCTTCACCGGAGTGGCACAATCTCACATAACTTGAAAAAGTTCAGATCATCCGTTGCCAACGATTATCAAGTCTGCCAGAAACCATGCAGCGCCTCAAACGATTGCATATTGAAGGTTGTCCTGTTTTAAGTGAAAGATGCAAACAAGACGTTGGAGTGGATTGGCCCAAGATTGCTCATGTTTCTCTTATAAGTTTGGATGGCAATATAATCTCAGTTGAAGATGATTGATCAGCCCCTTATTATCGGTATAAAGTGTCAATTTTCTTTCAAGATTCCCCATATGTTTGAATTAATCATTTTCTTTCTTATGATGACGATTTCGACTCGCTCTAAGAAGCACTGATACCGAATAGAGGGTCGAATCCGTAATCATGAGACTCCTAGTCCTACCATTCACCAATCATTTTGTGCTTTATGACTGCAAATCCGAATTTCCCAACATATGTTGGCTCTAACTGAATTGTTATGAGGTTGTGAGAGTGAATTCAGCAATATCAACGCTTTTGCTCTATTGTTATGAAAATGGATTCACAATTCCCGACTTTTTTTCAGTTAATTGTTTAGCTTTACCTTCAACTTTGTCATGGCAAAGATGTTTTATAAAGTTTAGGATAAATTACTTATCTGATCACTCATCTATTTTAGCGTTTTTGTTTTGGTCATTATTGATGGGTCAAATAGATAGCTTTAATCATAATAATTAAGGTTACAAACTAACTTTATAATTATTTAAAAAATTTATTAATCACAACGACAGTTTCAATTTTCCAAATAAATACATTGCATTTATCCTAGACATAGCTATTGTTAGGAATAGTGTTGAGCTGGCATTTTTATTTTCTTTTAGTAATTATAATACAGTTTCAGAAAGATAGTAAAACATTAAATTAAATAATATTTTTTTAATAAATTTTATTGAATATAAAAGTTAATTTTTTTATAATAGTTGGAGTGAAGATTAAAGGTTTTAGGAATGAATTAGTGGATAATGTGTGTGATATACTATAAAATTAATTTTTATATATTTTTAGTATAAAAAGTACGCCTATCCTATGAAAGGCTCACGCCTTGGGCCTAGGCTCCAAAGATCCTTTGCACTTAGGCTCCAGAGACCCTTTGCGCCTCAGTGCGCCTAGCGTCTTTTAAAACTAAGGTAGCAAGGCACAACCACGCTTTGAATTTTTATTGGTATGGCCGAGACATCTTTATCTTGATAGAAACAAAGAGTTGGAATAAATTTCGCTAGAGCAAAGGATATCACAATGCTCATTAAGACACAATGGAATCACTCTTATATTAGAGCAGAGGCTTTTCATCTCTTTGAGTAATTTTCATAAGTCGTTTGGGACACCACTGTTATACTATCTATTGGGACACCAGCATTTTCAAAAATTATCGTGACTTCACCATAAGAAAAATGGAACATATGAGTTTCAAATCTACAACGTTCGATCAATCCAAAATTAGAGGAGGCGTGAACTTATAACCACATAAACCTAGGGTCCCTATTTCAGATCTTCACAATGTTGAGATCGAACTCACGCGTAGTCCCATGGTGGATGAAACTAGGGCTCTTTCTCTTGTTGTTGATGTCTCTAGGCCTGGAAGAAGGGTCCCTCAATCCCAATTACAATCAAGACTAATTAAGAAATATGGCTCTATGCTAGAGTTTCAAAATAAGGTCATTTCGAATCAAGAGAAAAAAAAAGAGAGAGATCATGTGATCAAGAAAACTAAATTGAAAGGCGTTGGAGATAGCAAGATAGATATTTCTAGGTATTCGCTTTAGAAATCAAGCCTCTCTAATAGAGGAATATTCTGACCCGAGAAACTAAAAAAATATAGAACTTGGGATAAGTTTAGGGATTCAGTTTATGGGTAATGAGGAAGACATTATTAAAGATTTTGTGCAGCTTGAGTATCTTTGAAGCCTTCACTCTGGTAAGTGGATTATCGTTACAAATTGTTGTCTCTTGGGGTTGTTGTCTTCAGGGGGTTGGTTTCAAGCAAGTTGTTGTTTGTTCCATATAGTGGATATAGGTTTATGGATTGACAAAATTTTTAATCACTAGATTCAAGGTTTATCTCTGGGAAGTTAATTTATTTTTGGTCTAAGTGGTTTATTTTCGGTGTTGTTTCTTCGATTATCCACATGTTTTCTTATTGTTTCAGGACAACGATATCTAGTGTTCAGGGCCCTTGCTATGTTCAAGTTTTAAGGTCAATTGTGAAAGTTTGGTTAAATCATGATGCTTTGTGATGGAGCTGCTCGAGATCTTCAGTGGCATTTGTTGTCAATGAATTGATTGTTGGTTCTTGTATGAGTTGTTGATTAAAAGTTTGTTGTACAATTGCTGATGAATAGGTGTTGAGATGGGATTACCCCATTCGAGTTGTTGAAGCGATTTGCTTTGCTTGGGTTGCTAAGGAGAGTAATTCCAAATAGTAATTTACTTTGATGCTCCATCAAATTGTTGCGAAATACGACTATCGGATAGAGCAAAATCGCAACTGATAATTTGAGAAAATAAAAATGAAGATAAAGAAGACACAAATTTTACGTGGAAACCCCCTAAATAATATAGGGTAAAAACCACGGGCAACAGTTGAAGAATTTCACTATGAGAAAATAGGAATTACAACTTCTCTCAATCTAACAAGGAGAAAACAATAACAATTCTCTCTTGATAAAAAAATGAGAAAACAACTCTCAAGAAAACTCTCTAAATTCTCTAGTATTAGGAAGTACAAGGACTAAATGTGTAATTTTTTCATGTCACTTTTCAACCATTATTGGTGCCAACTATGAACCATTATTGTTGCCAACTTTCAACCACCTAAAGTATGGCCATTAATTTCAACAAGTTGCCCACTTACTTTTCAACAATCTCCCACTTGAAGATTTGATTGAAACAATCATATCTTCACACCCTTATTTCTACCTTGTACCATCATGTTGCTTACGTCTCTGACAGGCCATAAGAGGATCGACACAAAGTAAATTTATCAGTGTTGATCGCATTTATCATGAAATATGTTATGTTGTCTTTGGTATGGATTTTTTGCATATCTACAGTTCATTCTTCCACCTTTTCACGAATGAAATTGTATTGAACTCGTATGTGCTTTGTCCTTGAATGAAATACTAGATTCCTTGCTAGATGCAAGGTGCTTTGATTATCATAAAAGAGAGAGACATACTCTTGATTGTGTCCAAGCTCCTCCAATAGCATCTTCAACCAAATTGCTTCTTTACTGGCTTGTGTAGCTGCTATATATCCTGCCTCTATTGTGGATGTAGCCACAACTGACTACAATTTTGAAACCCAGCTTACAACTCTACCAGCAATTTTGAACACATATCCTATAGTAGATATGCTTTTATCCAAATCCCCTGCATAGTCAGAATCAACATACCCATTGATAAGTAAATTTGATCCTCCGTAACATAATGCAACATTTGAGGCCCTTTTGATGTATCTCATGATTCTCTTTACTGTATTCCAATGCTCTTTGCCTGGATTCGCCATGTATCGACTAACCACTCCCACTGCTTGTGCAATGTCTGGTCTTGTGCATATCATAGCGAACATTAAACTTCCCACTGCCGATGCATATGGCACTCGAGACATCTACATCCTCTTTTCTTCATTGCTAGGACTCATACTGGAAGATAATTTGAAGTTAATAGGAAGAGGGGTAGAAATTGGCTTACAATATTGAATGTTGAATCGTGACAAGATCTTCTTTAAGTAATTCTTTTGTGAAAGCCAAATCTTCCTATTACTTCTATCTCGGTGAATTTACATCCCTAGAATCTTGTTTTTTGATCTCAAGTCTTTCATTTCAAATTCCCTAGCCAGTTGTGCATTCAATTCTTCAATATGATTTTTGTTGGGTCCAGCAACCAACATGTCATCCACATACAATAGCAATATAACAAAATCGTTATCACCAAACCTCTTGAAATAAGCACAAGGGTATGTATTAAGTCTGTTGTATCCAAGACACATAATGAAGAAATTAAAGCTCTTATACCAACACCTCGGTGCCTTCTTTAGACCGTATAAAGATTTTTTCAACCTACAAACCAAGTTCTTCTTTTCTTCTTCTTCAAAACCTTCAGGCTGGAGCATGTAAATCTCTTCTTCAAGATTTCCATGAAGAAAAGTTGTTTTAATATCTAGCTGCTCTAGATATAAGTTTAATGTAGCACAAATTGCCAAGACTACTCGAATTGTTGTTAGTTGAACCACAGGAGAAAAGATTTCATTAAAATCAATACATTCTTTTTAAGCATATCCTTTTACCACCAGTCTTGCACGATACCTCTCCACTTGATCGTTACCATTTTGCTTGATTTTGAAGACCTATTTGTTACTAATTGGCTTCATTCCTTGTGGTAGTGGCACAAGGTCCCATGTATTATTTTTATGAAGGGTTTTAATTTCTTCTTGCATCGCCATCATCCACAGTGAAGCATCTGAGCTGTTTATTGTCTCCTGGTATGTTGATGGCTCACCGCCCTCTGTTAAAAGGCAGTATGCAATTTTTCCTTCTATAACATAATCTGAGTACCAATTGGGTCGTCTTCTCACACGATCTGATTAACGAGTTGTTGGAGCTTCAGAACTCTATGTTCTTGTTCATCATGTCCTGGTTCTACTTCAGAAGAATCTCATTGTTCAAACTCCTTTTCCACATGTATCTGTGTAGTCTCTGACTTTTCAGCGCTATCATCGTCTTCTTTTCTTTGTAGTTTATCTTCCACAAAGATAGCATCTCTACTGATGATCACTTTGCGGGCAGTGGGATCCCACAAACGATACCCCTTTACTCCATCATCATACCCCAAGAATTTGAATTTCCTGGATTTTGGATCCAACTTTGAAATTTCTTGGGAGTTGTACATCACGTACACAATACTTCCAAATACATGGAGGTTTGAATAATCAGCTGGTTTACCAGTCCACATCTCAATTGGTGTCTTCAGCTCTATTGCAGTTGATGGAGCTCGATTCACCAAATAACAGGCGGTATTGACTGCTTCTGCCCAAAATGATATTTCTAGGCCTGCAGCCCTCAACATTGCTCTTGTTCTTTCTAACAAGGTTCTGTTTATCCGCTCTGCCACTCCATTTTGTTGAGGAGTGTTCGCCACAGTGAAATGTCTTTTGATGCCTTATTTCCTGCAAAAGTTATCAAATTTTTCACTTGTGTATTCTCCTCCATTATATGTTATGAAACATTTGATCTTATTTCCAGAATCAAGTTCTAAACGTGCTTTGAAGTTTTTAAAAGTTCAAAACACATTTGACTTCTTCTTAATAGGGTACACCCAACATCTCCTGGAGTAGTCATCAATAAATGAGACAAAGTATTTTGCTTCACCTAGGGATGTAACTGGTGATTGCCATACGTCAGAATGAACCAATTCTAGAACACTTTTGCCTCTAGAATTTTATGTGTTGAATTTTAACCGGTGCTGCTTACTTGTTATGCAATGCTCACACAAAGTAAGTGATACATTTGTTAAGCCTGGAAGTAGCTTTTTCTCCACAAGGACTTTCATTCCTTGTTCTGACATGTGTTCGAGTTTCTGATGCCATAGCATTGCAGAATATGAACCACATAAGGCAACAGAGGCTTCTGCTTCTAGCAAAGTTTATCCTTTCAGTATGTACAAGTTTACTGCTATTTTTCGCCTTTCATCACCACAAGCGCTTCACGGAACACCTTCATGATTCCTTTTCGTGTTTCAATCTTGCTTGCATTATTATCCAATAATCCGTAGGATAATAAAATTTTCTTTAGACCTTTCACGTGCCACACATCTCGAACAACTTTAATTGTTTCATCATACATCTTCAATTTGATGGATCCCACGCCAACGATCTCTAAGGCATGATCATTGCAACTATACACAGATCCTCCTGAGATAGGTTTATAATGATGGAACCATTCTCTTCTTGAGGTCATGTGATATGTTGCTCCTAAATCAATAAGTCATATATCTGTAAATCCTTTTCTACCTTCCACGGTGGTTGATGCTTCACAACATAGAGCATCTGCATCATCTGAAGTGTTTGCGGTATTGCATTATGGATTGGAGTTTTTATTTAGACTCTAACAATCCTTCTTCAAGTGACCCTTATTTCCATAGTTATAGCACCTTAAATTATTCTTTCTTCTCGACTTTGATCTACCATGTTTGTGACTGCTACTTTGGCCACGTTCTGTTAATCTCCCTCTCATCGTTATCAACGCTTCTGCTCATTGCAGATTTACTTGTCTGTCTTCCTTGTTCTTGCGCCGATTTTCTTCTTGTAGAACAACAGCTGCAACGTCATCGAAGACTATATTGGTGATATTACTGTTTGTCAAATTGATGATGAGTTGATCATACGAATCAGGTAGAATTTGAAGTATAAGTTCAAAACGTTCTTGTTCTCCTATTGTACATCTTAAGGATGTAAGCTGAGAAAATAAAGTGTTTAGCGTGCTTAAGTTCTCCGTCACTGAAGTAGATTCTGGCATCCGGAGAGTACAATTTCCTCTTAAGGAAACTTTTATTGTACAACGATGTGGCCTCGTACATTTTGGAAAGATGATCCCATATTTCCTTAAATATCTTCTTCTCCTCGATGCTTGACAATACTTCATCTGCTAATGCTAAATGAAAGTTTGTCATAGTATTCCCGTCCATTTCGATCCATTTGTTGTCATATATGAAATCTGCCGGTCTTTCACTGATAGCTGCTAGACAACTATCTTTCCTCAGGAAGACCTTCATCTTCAATTTCCACAATGAGAAATTTCTCCCATTGAACTTTTCAATATCAAATTTCGTTGCCACAATTTCTATTATGGATAGCTCCCACTATTTCATTATCGTGAATAGTTCTCTGGAACCTTCAAAGAATGGGTAATACCTTCTTAATTTCTTATGTTGGAGGATCCACCTTTTGGTGACAAACACAAATATAATAAGTAGATATTACACACTCTAATCTGGCTCTGATACCAATTGTTGCGAAATACGGCTATCGGATAGAGCAAAATCGCAACTGATAATTTGAGAAAATAAAAATGAAGATAAAGAAGACACAAATTTTACGTGAAAACCCCCTAAATAATATAGGATAAAAACCACGGGAAACTATAGAAGAATTTTACTATGAGAAAATAGTAATTACAACTTATCTCAATCTAACAAGGAGAAAACAATAATAATTCTCTCTTGATAAAAAAAGAGAAAACAACTCTCAAGAAAACTCTCTAAATTCTCTAGTATTGGGAGAAAGCTAGAATGATTTGGGATGGTTTTGAAGCTAAATTGGTTAGGATATTTATAGTTGAAGCTTAAGGACTAATCTTGTAAATATCCTAAAGTATAAAGACTAAATGTGCAATTTTCTTATGTCACTTTTCAACCATTATTGGTGCCAACTATGAACCATTATTGTTGTCAACTATGAACCATTATTGTTGTAACTTTCAACCACCTAAACTATGATCATTAATTTTAATAAGTTGGCCACTTGATGGCGACTTACTTTTCAACACAAATCTCTCTGGAAATTGCTTTCGAAGTCTGCCTGTTTGATGAATAATCGACGGCCGAGAGTAAGATTAATTTAATATTGGTTATTGAGCTATTGAGTATTTTGAGCTATCTAAGTCTATTTTTACATTCAAGTGGAGCTCCCTTTTGTTCAGTGCTGATAGCATTCGTGGATTGGAAAGTTTGATGCTATTGTAACCTTTTGTTACGTTTGGTTCTGCTTTTCGGTTAAGTGTGTGTACAATTTTTACTTACTATATTTACTCTTTTTCTCCAAAGGTTTTTAACGAGACATACAGTCTAGGATAATTTATTATAACATAATTCAATTGCCGAGCAAAAAAAATGTGACATTATAGAAACTCGATTGTTGTAAATATGGAACAATTAATTCGTGTGACTCCCCACTCTCTAGGGGTTTTCAAACGGTTAATTCAGCCACCGACCAAACTAAATTTTCATTAACCGAATTAATTGAACTTTTTTTTCTTTAAACGTTACCCGAACTGAATTTTTTTAAATATTAACCGAATCGAACAAAGTTCAGTTATTTCGACCGGTTAACTGAATTAACCGAATTTTTTTTATAATTTTTTAATTAGATTAATTTGAATATAATAGAATTATTTTTTATTTGGGTTAAAATTTTAATTTTGTATTGATAATTTAATGAGTTAGTGTGATTAAAAAATAATTGAGTATTAATTCTTAATGAATTTGATGTTAAAATATGTATTTAATATATATAATATATTCCATATTTAATCATTTCGGTTAATTAACTGATTTCGAACCGAAATAACCGTTAAACCAAATATTGAAAAAATGTTAATCGTTCTCCGACCGAACTAATTCAGTGGCCAATCGAATTAACCGAACTAATTTGATCCAGTCAGTTAATTCGGTTAAAATCGAAAAAAGAAAACCCCTACCACTCTTCATCCCTCAACGGTAGAGGGATCATTCTTCCTACATTTAAAATTAATAAAAAATTAAATTATAAAAAACATAATATTATTTTAATTAAATTAGTTAAAATATAATATTTAATGGATCGATCGAATAAAATGAAATAAGATCATCATCTACCCAACATTTCTTCTTTTGACGACATATTAAACATGTAAATCAATATTATAATATCCACAAATTATTTAATCATATAAAAATTAAAACCAAATAATATTTAATCAAATATAAATAAAATATAAATAATTAAAATATTTAAAAAGTATAACCTCGCTTGCTTACATGATGTATAGTTTAACCTATTTATTATTTTTCTACAAAATATTTTGGTTCTATTTTAATAATTTGTTGTTAAAAAATTAACAATAATATCAATATAACATTTTATTATTTTTTAACGCTGATGTGATATTATCTTATGATGATAAATCAGTATTATCGTTAATTTTTTTAAAGACGGATGATTCGAAACAAAACTAAAATATAATACTAGGTATGATTTTGGAAAAAATAATAATTGATGACTAAAAAAGAAACTAGTGCTGAGATGGCACTTTTTATTTTATTTTATTAATTATAATGACAGTTTAAAAAAGATAGTAAAACATTAAATTTAATAATATTTATCTAATAAATTTTATTGAATATAAAAATTAATTTTTTTATAATAGTTGGAGTGAAGATTAAGTGTTTTAGGAATGAATTTGTGGATAATATGTGTGAGTATATTAAAAAATTAATTTATATATTTTTAGTATAAAAAGTGTCTCTCTCCTACAAAAGGCACGAACCTTGCGCCTAGGCTCCAGAGATCCTTTGTGCCTAGGCTCTAGAGACCCTTTACGCCTCATTGCGTCTAGCATCTTGTAAAGGTAAGACATCTTTCTCTTGATAGAAACAAAGAGTTGGAATAACTTTCTTTAGAGTAAAGACATCTCGATGCTCATTAAGATACAATGGAATCACTCTTTTAATAGAGCACAGGCTCTTCATCCATTTGGATAGTTTTCATAAGTCGTTTGGGATACCACTGTTATACTATCTATTGGGACACCCATATCTTCAAAAGTTATCTAGACTTCACCATAAGAAAAATGAAACATATGAGTTTCTAATCTACAACGTTCGATCAACCCTAAAATTAGAGGAGGCATCAACTTCTAACCACATAAACCTAGGGTCCCTATTTCAGATCTTCACAATGTTGAGATCGAACTCACGCGTAGTCCCATGGTCGATGAAACTAGAGCTCTTTCTCCTGTCGTTGATGTCTCTAGGCCTGGAAGAAGGGTCCCTCAATCCCAGTTACAATCAAGACTACTTAAGAAATATGGCTCTATGCTAGAGTTTCAAAATAAGGTCCTTTCGAATCAAGAGAAAAAAGAGAGATCATGCGATCAAGAAAAACAAATTGAAAGACGTTGGAGATAGCAAGATAGATATTTCTAGTTATTCGCTTTCGGAATCAGGCCTCTCTAATAGAAGGAATATTATGATCCGAGAAACTAAAAAGACTATAGAACTTGAGAGAAGTTTAGGGATTCAGTTTGTGGGTAATGAGGAAGACATTATTAAATATTTTGTACAGCTTGAGTATCTTTGAAGCCTTCACTCTGGTAAGTGGATTATCGTTATAAATTGTTGTCCCTTGGGGTCGTGGTCTTCAGGGGGTTGGTTTCAAGCAAGTTGTCGTTTGTTCCATATAGTGGATATAGATTTATGGATTGACAAAATTTTTAATCACTAGCTTCAAGGTCTATCTCTGGGAAGTTAATTAATTTATGTTTGGTCTGCGTCGTTACAAATTGTTGTCTCTTGGGTTCGTGTTTTGCTTTGCTTTGGTGGTTGGGAAGAGTAAGTCCAAATAGTAATTTATTTTGATGCTCCATCAAATCTCTCTGAAAAAGTTTAAATTAGCCAAGTGGTGAGCCATTGCTTTTGAAGTATGCCTGTTTGATGAAGAAACAACGGCCGAGAGTAAGCTTAATTTGATCTTGGTTACTGAGCATTTTGAGCTATCTAAATCTATTTTTACATTCAAGTGGAGCTCCCTTTTGTTCAGTGTTGCTAGCTTTCGTGGATTGGAGAGTTTGATGCTATTGTAACATTTTGTTAAGTTTGGTTCTGCTTTTTGGTTAAGTGTGTGTACAAATTTTTACCTACTATATTTACTCTTTTTCTCCATGTAAGATTAGAAAGGTTTTTATCGGGGCATACAGTCTAAGATAATTTATTATAACAAAATTTTATTGCCAAGCAAAAAAAATGTGACATTATAGAAACTTGATTGTTGTAAATATGGAACAATTAATTAGTGTGACTCCCCATTCTCTAGGAGTGTCCAAACGGTTAATTTGGTCGCTGACCAAACCGAATTTTCATTAATCGAATTAACTAAACTTTTTTCTTTAACCATTAACCGACCTGAATTTTTTTTTAGAATTAACTGAATGTTTTTATAATTTTTTTAATTAGATTAATTTGAATATAATATAAGTATTTTTTATTTGAGTTAAAATTTTAATTAGGTATTGATAATTTAATGAGTTTAGTGTGGTTAAAAATAATTGAGTATTAATTGTTAATGAATTTGAGCTTATAATATGTATTTAATATATATAATATATTCCATATTTAATCATTTCGGTTAATTAACCGATTTCGAACTGAATTAACTGTTAACCGAATATTGAAAAAAATGTTAACCGTTCCCCGACCAAACTAATTCAGTGGTCAATTGAATTAACCGAACTAATTTGATCCGGTCGGTTAATTCGATTAAAACAAAAAAAAAACACCCCTACCACTCTTCATCCCACAACGGCAGAGGGATCATTCTTCCTACATTTAAAATTAATAAAAAAATTAAATTATAAAAAACATAATATTATTTTAATTAAATTAGTTAAAATATATTTTTTAATGGATCGGTCGAATAAAAATGAAATAAGATCATCATCTACGCAACATTTCTTCTTTTGACGACATATAAAACATGTAAATCAATATTATAATATCCACAAATTATTTAAACATATAAAAACTAAAACCAAATAATATTTAATAAAATATAAATAATTAAAAGATTTAAAAAGTATAAACTCGCTTGCTTACATGATGTATAGTTTAACCTATTTATTATTTTTCTACAAAACATTTTGGTTCTGTTTTAATAATTTTTTGTTAAAAAATTAACAATAATATTGACATGACATTTTATTATTTTTTTAATACTGATGTGATATTATATTATGGTGATAAGTCAATATTATCATTAATTTTTTTTAATGACGGATGATCGAAACAAAACTAAAATATAAAAATAGATATGATTTTGGAAAAAAATAATAATTGATGACTAAAAAAGAAACTAAGTAATAAGTGAATAATCAAATAGGTAATTTACCCTTAGTTTTATTAAATAAAAGTAATTAAACACGTGATGTAGGTCGGAAAGAAAAAGAGATTATTTCATGGATGGATGTACATCATCCTTTAGCTAAATCTTGGCCATTGATTAAAAAGAGAGAGTCTATAAGTGCAGAAAAACAAGACTGGGTATTTATATAGTGTGTGGTTTTGCACGTGCCTACTTTGAGTAAGCTATAGATTCGCCGCTGATCATTATAAGTTTAATATCAGTCTAAGGTACTCATATAAGTAATCATGTAAGATTGAAAGAGGATTCTCTCTTAGACTTGAGGGCTCTCTCTTTCTTAATCATCTTCTTTCCGAAAATAGTTACAACCTCTGAACACCCCAATTTAGGGGCTAAAATTTAGAAATTATAAAGTGGTGAATTTAATTGGTATTTTTGGAAGAAATTAGGGATTAAATTGTAAAATTGTAAAGTTGGCATACCATTTTAAGAAGTGTAAGAAGTTCAGTGACTAAATTCATAATTTAGCCATTTTTCTTTATGAGAGAATTTATAACCCCTCTCCCGTGCTGCAGAATTTATTTTTTCAGTTTTTCTCTTCCGTTGACCCAACTTTCAACTCCGATCTACTCGCCGTCCGACCTCCGATCGATGAGCCGAAACCACCATCGTGTTCGTTGTCAACCAAGGAACAAAACCCCTCAAACCTTTCATCGTGAATCGTCACTGTTCATCGTTAATTTCAGTCGGAAGTATCATCGGTAATAACTCGATTTTAGTTTGTTTTTCATCGATTCACGACGATCGAGTCATCCGTTTACGACACCTCCTGCACCATTGTGTTCCTTGTTCCGTTCCGAGTCTGCCGGTGTCATCCTTGGTCTCTGTCGACGGCAGCGCATGAGGAGGTGAAGCGATCAAAGTTTCTGATTCGTTGAAATCGAGCTCTCCGCTGTTCAAAATTGTGAACCGAGCTTTGTAAGTATCTCAGAATCGCTCAAAATAATTTTTAAGAATTTTTGCATGATTTTTAGGTAGCCAGAAGAGGCCCCACGCGCCGCCACTGCGCGTGGGGATGGTCCAAATGATCGGTTTGACCAGTTTTGGAGCAGAGTTGACCGGTTTGACCGGTCACAACCCGACCCGACCCGTTGATCCGACCCGTTGCCCGTTGACCGGCGTTGACCAAAACTTTGACTGGCTTTGACCGGGCATTAAACGACCTTTGACTTTGATCGAGTATACCTATCCTGACATTTTTCGACGTTCCAAATCCGATTCCGCTGTTCGTTTTTCAAAATTCGAACCCGAAGACCTCAAAATTGCCGGTCAAACCCTTTGACTTTGATTTTGACCGAAAATTCCAAATTTCTGAAAAGTCATATTTTATGCTTTCGACGTCCTGAATCCGAATCCGAAGTTCGTTTCGCCAAATTCGAACCCGATAAGCTGTTTTTCACTGATTTATCACCCAATTCGATCCGTTTATCGTAATTAAGCTCCGTTTTTTATATAATTTATGTTGATATGTATCTGAGGAATTATTGGAAGTTGAATAGAAGATCAAAGGCGTTCGAATGGAAATTTTATGGTCGATCAATATTGCACGGAAATTGAGGTAATACTTTACTACCTCTTTATGCTTTATGGAACATGTAAATATTGGTAAATGCATGATTAAGATAATGTTGATCTCATTTGTGTAGTCAATTAGTTTCTACACTCGATCTGAATACGGTAAAAGGGTTCAGTAATTGATTATGGTTTAGATGATTTTTATAAGAAATTGAGGGATTGTTAGAATTAAATTACAAGTTCTATGCTTAGTGATAAAGAAATCAACATGGATTTGTAACTTATAGTTTATTTCATCAAAGGTTAAATGTTAAAGGTACTTGGATGGGAAATTATGATAATTCTCCGATAGGGTAAAATTACAAAAATACCCTTAAGTTGTAAGATGTCAAGAATTGTCCCTGGAAATTGATTAATAACTCTGGAAGGATATATTGATATGATAAAACTATAGATGTGCTTAAGAAATGCTAGATTTTGCTTACGAAATACGGATAACCGGTTTTTAACCCATAGAGGGTTTGTGCAAGGTATTAGAATTCTATTAAGGAATCATTTCAAGATAAGAGAATGTTCGGGAAAGCAATTGATCATAGGATCTCTAAATTATAATTATTTTCGTTAAGAGCTAATATTGAAATTATCTTGTTAAGAAATTACGAAAATGCCCGTGAGAGATAAAATAGTCTGAATTGACCCTGAATGAGAGATTACTTTGAGGATTTGTACTTAACTCGATTAAGTACGAATTTAATTGTTAAGATCCTGTCTTTGTACAGAAAAATTTATGATATTCTGTTTGTAGAATCTGAGAAGACACTTGACCCGAAAATATTCGAATAATGAGTAAATACTTGAAGAGTAATTTATCGGAGGTATTCTGCTGTCAGAATTGCTCGAAAGGACTGAAGTAAATGATAAGATTGAATTAAATAATAAGATCGAATGGAAGGAAATGATTGAAATATTCTAGAATTATAAAATGACCCAAATACCCCTTGAATGGAAATGACTCAAGAATGTCACCAAGCTCAGGAATGAATGGATACACTCAAGCTTTGAAATGAATAAAAAAACGTTGAGCACCAAAATGACCAAAATGCCCTTATGACCTAGAATAAGCAAATGTCTTGGATTAATTAAGAAATCCAAATAAACATGGATGTTGTGATACCAGTAAAAGTTGTGGAATGCAACTTAAGTGATAAACCAACGTTAGTGCTATATCATTACCTTAATGATATAAGTACCACTTGAATGTTTGTTTATCTTCTCAAATTTGGATCGATGATAATTCTGGAAGTACTTGGCTCAGCTCAACTCTAGAGTGCATACAGTACTAATAAGTGGGTATTCGTGAGTCAAATCAACCACGAATACCATAATGACTTTATTATATGAATAAATTGAACTGAAATGAAGTACAACGTGTATTTGAAATTCAAAAACGTCTGAATTATTCTGGAAAACTTTAAAGTTATCGGGATAGACTTGCTTACTAAACGAACCAAGTAACATCAATAACTGAGGATTAAATAGGTGATTGGATGAGTTTGGAAACACTGTTGAACTTACATGATGAATTGTCCTTATGGGTTATGAGCCATGGATCAAGTACGTCTGTATTTCCTGATATTGTTGAAACGTGAAAATGAAATAAAGACCGTTGGAAGATTTATTCAGTGATGATTATGGGGATGATCTATGGATCTGCATTATGGTATTAAAGAGTGAATACACTGGAAGGATAATGAATTGACTTGTTGACATGCATCAGTTTGGGAGTTGTGTAACTCGAGTTGTTTGATAATATGATCGATAGTCGTAGATTGTAAATGACTTGAATCTTCGATTCTATATTTTCATCTAAAATCACTTCGGTCATGTCGGAAAACACAAGTAACGCTGAAGGAAAAGATTTTGAATACCTCATTTGGTTCAATTGGGCTGAAATTCTATGAATTCAAAGTATATTCCTGAATACCCCTGATTGTTTGGGTAATGGAATCACTCGCAGTAAATCTGAATTTAGAATTATTATGTATAAAGGTTCCTGAACGTTTTCCTGATGCATATAGAAACTTAGTGGAATTCTAAAAGTATCAATCTGAAATGTCTGATTGGATCGGTTAGAAATTGATTCTCTTCAATAAGATCTATTTATTGGAATCCGATCAAATTGCACAGGTTCATGTTATCCATATTGATAACTACAAAATGCATATGAAAAATAATTGGATTCTCTAGTGTGTTCCTTATATTTTGAAAAATTGTTTTATTGTTTTAACATATGGTACACTGAAATCTATGGTTACTGTTTTATGGATGCACCGACTTAATAGTGATGGCTTATGGATTGTATCATTGTATAAACTGTATCTTAGAGATACCGATTTGTAAAGTACAGCTCTGATCAAGCTGAAAATTTTTTATGGACCTAATGTGACCCTTAGGTAGGCTCTACGGCCCTGAGATCATTCTCAGGTAGGCCTTGCGGCCATAAGATATGTTCTTAGGTAGGCCTCACGACCCTGAAATATATCTTGGGTAGGTTCTCAGGCCCTAAGATGTTCCCTTAGGTTAACTCTTTGTAAGATGGTTTTAAAATACGAGTTTAAAAAGCTCCACTACATTATGGTTTTTGGGATTTTACTGAACTATCATTTGATTAGTGTACCTATTATGGTTTTATCATACTAATAGAACACACTAGACATCCTATTCGACCTCATGAAAATGTGATAGTATGAAAGGTTTCTTATGAACTGAGATTCATGGCTTCTACTCGATGAACTTCTAAGAGAACCCCAAATTATTCCACCCACTGGTATACATATGATTCGATAAGGAAATTATGGTTTTTCAATTATCTGCATGTCATGTAGCATCGTCTGGTAGTTCTGTATTACTGAGCTTTTCGAAGCTCACTCTATTAATCATCATTGCAGGTTAAAAGAATTGTACCAGTATCACTATCAACATCAGTAAGGGAGTTTTCCGGTGTTGCTTGCAGAGTATGGTACATGTGTTTAGGGGGCATGTAATTGTATTTTGATTTATATACGAGTCTGGAAATCTATTTTATTTCTGCATACTGATAAATCATTTTATAAGTTACATATTTTAATAAAAGTTTTAAATTTTCCGCCATTTTTACAGTGGGTCGCTCCGGTGGCCCTAATCCCGAATCGGATCGGGCTATCCGCATCGGTCTGGGGGGTTACATTTAATGGTATCAGAGCTATTGTTTGAGTCAAACTTTTTCAAGATAGACCGGTCGGTCGAATGTCAAAATATGTTTGATCAGTACATGCCCTTAGAATACAATCGTACCTCTCTGAGCCGGAACACCAAGGTTGAGTCCCTATCTGTAACAAGTAAACCTAAGTTTCTATTCGTTAAAACTCTACCTTTGCAAAAAGGAATACTAGTAACATCTGTATAAATGCTATAAAGTACCTCATGAGCCATGTGAGAGTTAATTATCCGAGAAATTTGAATAGACTCCGGAAATGAAATTGGGATATGTTAATGCTCTATGAGCCTATTCTCATGACCAAGACTGAAATTGATTCTACAAGGATATTTCTGTTATGATTCTTTTTTTGAAATGAGGAAAAGTTCTGATAAGAATATATGCTCAACTGGTTAAGGATTAATGGAGGATCTGTATTTCTATAAAAGCTACATGAAAGATGTGAAAAAAACCTGATGGAAGTTTTATTTCTGTAATTATGTGACTTGAATGAATTTCGAGGACGAAATTCTTTTAAGGAGGGGAGAATTGTAACACCCTAATTTAGGGGCTAAAATTTAGAAATTATAAAGTGGTGAATTTAATTGGTATTTTTTGAAAGAAATTGGGGATTAAATTGTAAAATCGTAAAGTTGGCATACCATTTTAAGAAGTGCAAGAATTTCAGTGACTAAATTCATAATTTAGCCATTTTCCTTTATGAGAGAATTTATAACCCCCTCTCCCATGCTGCAGAATTTATTTTTTCAGTTTTTCTCTTCCGTTGACCTAACTTTCAACTCCGATCTACTCGTCGTCCGACCTCCGATCGATGAGCCGAAACCACCATCGTGTTCGCTGTCAACCAAGGAACAAAACCCCTCAAACCTTTCGTCGTGAATCGTCACCATTCGTAGTTAATTTCAGTCGGAAGTATCATCGGTAGCAACTCAATTTTAGTTGGTTTTTCATCGATTCACGACGATCGGGTCATCCGTTTACGACACCTCCCGCACCATCGTGTTCCTTGTTCCGTTCCGAGTATGCCGGTGTCATCCTTGGTCTCCGTCGACGGTGGCGCGTAAGGAGGTGAAGTGGTCAAAGTTTCCTGATTTGTTGAAATCGAGCTCTCCGCCATTCAAAATTGTGAACCGAGCTTTGTAAGTATCTCGGAATCGCTCAAAATAATTTTTAAGAATTTTTCCATGATTTTTAGGCAGCCGGAAGGGGCCTCACGCGCTGCCACTGCGCGTGGGGATGGTCCAAATGACCGGTTTGACCGGTTTGGGAGTAGAGTTGACCTGTTTGACCGGTCACAACCCGATCCGACCCGTTGCCCGTTGACCGGCGTTGACCACTGTTGACCAAAACATTGACTGGCTTTGACCGGGCATTAAACGACCTTTGACTTTGACCGAGTATACCTATCCTGACATTTTTCGACGTTCCAAATCCGATTCCGCTGTCCGTTTTTTGAAATTCGAACCTGAAGACCTCAAAATTACCAGTCAAACCCTTTGACATTGATTTTGACCGAAAATTCCAAATTTCTGAAAAGTCATATTTTATGCTTTCGACATCCTGAATCCGAATCCGAAGTTCGTTTCACCAAATTCGAACCCGGTAAGCTGTTTTTCACTGATTTATCACCCGATTCGATCTGTTTATCGTAATTAAGCTTCATTTTTTATATAATTTATGTTGATATGTATCTGAGGAATTATTGGAAGTTGAATTGAAGATCAAAGGCGTTCGAATGGAATTTTTTTGGTCGATCAATATTGCATAGAAATCGAGGTAATACTTTACTACCTGTTTATGCTTTATGGAACATGTGAATATTGGTAAATGTATGATTAAGATAATGTTGGTCTCATTTGTGTAGTCAATTAGTTTCTACACTCGATCTGAATACGGTAAAAGGGTTCAGTAATTAATTATGGTTTAGATGATTTTTATAAGAAATTGAGGCATTGTTAGAATTAAATTACAAGTTCTGTGCTTAGTGATAAAGAAATCAACATGGATTTGTAACTTATAGTTTATTTCATCAAAGGTTAAATGTTAAAGGTACTTGGATGGGAAATTATGATAATACTCCGATAGGGTAAAATTACGAAAATACCCTTAAGTTGTAAGATATCAAGAATTGTCCCTGGAAATTGATTAATAACTCTGGAAGGATATATTGATATGATAAAACTATAGATGTGCTTAAGAAATGCTAGATTTTGCTTACGAAATACGGATAACCAGTTTTTAACCCCTAGAGGGTTTGTGCAAGATATTAGAATTCTATTAAGGAATCATTTCAAGATAAGAGAATGTTCGGGAAAGCAATTGATCATAGGATCTCTAAATTATAATTACTTTTTTTAAGAGCTAATATTGAAATTATCTTGTTAAGAAATTATAAAAATGCCCTTGAGAGATAAAATAGTCTGAATTGACCCTGAATGAGAGAGTACTTTGAGGATTTGTACTTAACTCAATTAAGTACGAATTTAATTGTTAAGATCCTGTCTTTGTACAGAAAAATTTATGATATTCTGTTTGTAGAATCTGAGAAGACACTTGACCCAAAAATATTCGAATAATGAGTAAATACTTGAAGAGTAATTTATCGGAGGTATTCTGCTGTCAGAATTGTTCGAAAGGACTGAAATAAATGATAAGATTGAATTAAATAATAAGACCGAATGGAAGGAAATGATTGAAATATTCTAGAATTGTAAAATGACCAAAATACCCCTTGAATGGAAATGACTCAAGAATGTCACTAAGCTCAGGAATGAATGGATATACTCAAGCTTTGAAATGAATAGAAAAAACATTAAGCACCAAAATGACCAAAATGCCCTTATGACCTATAATATGCAAATGTCTTGGATTAATTAAGAAATCCAAATAAACATGGATGTTGTGCTACCAGTAAAAGTTGTGGAACGCAACTTAAGTGATCAACCAACGTTAGTGCTATATCATTACCTTAATGATACAAGTACCACTTGAATGTTTGTTTATCTTCTCAAATTTGGATCGATGATAATTTTGGAAGTACTTGGCTCAGCTCAACTCTAGAGCGCATACAGTACTAATAAGTGGGTATTCGTGAGTCAAATCAACCACGAATACCAGAATGACTTTATTATATGAATAACTTAAACTGAAATGAAGTACAACGTGTATTTGAAATTCAGAAACGTCTGAATTATTCTGAAAAGCTTTAAAGTTATCGGGATATACTTGCTTACTAAACGAACTAAGTAACATCAATGACTGAGGATTAAATAGGTAATTGGATGAGTTTGGAAACACTATCGAACTTACATGATGAATTGTCCTTATGGGTTATGAGCCATGGATCAAGTACGTCTGTATTTCCTGATATTGTTGAAACATGAAAATGAAATAAAGACCGTTGGAAGATTTATTAAGTGATGATTATGGGGATGATCTATGGATCTGCATTATGGTATTAAAGAGTGAATACACTGGAAGGATAATGAATTGACTTGTTGACATGCATCAGTTTGGGAGTTGTGTAACTCGAGTTGTTTGATAATATGATCGATAGTCGTAGATTGTAAATGACTTGAATCTTCGATTCTATATTTTCATCTAAAATCACTTCGGTCATGTCGGAAAACGCAAGTAACGCAGAAGGAAAACATTCTGAATACCTCATTTGGTTCAATTGGGCTGAAATTCTATGAATTCAAAGTATATTCCTGAATACCCCTGATTGTTTGGGTAATGGAATCACTCGCAGTAAATCTGAATTTAGAATTATTATGTATAAAGGTTCCTGAACGTTTTCCTGATGCATATAGAAACTTAGTGGAATTCTAAAAGTATCAATCTGAAATGTCTGATTGGATCGGTTAGAAATTGATTCTCTTCAATAAGATCTATTTATTGGGATCCGATCAAATTGCACAGGTTCATGTTATCCATATTGATAACTACAAAATGCATATGAAAAATAATTGGATTCTCTAGTGTGTTCCTTATATTTTGAAAAATTGTTTTATTGTTTTAACATGTGGTACACTGAAATCTATGGTTACTGTTTTATGGATGCACAGACTTAACAGTGATGGCTTATGGATTTTATCATTGTATAAACTGTATCTTGTAGATACAGATTTGTAAAGTACAGCTCTGATCAAGCTGGAAAATTTTTATGGACCTAATGTGACTCTTAGGTAGGCTCTACGGCCCTGAGATCATTCTCGGGTAGGCCTTGCGGCCCTAAGATATGTTCTTAAGTAGGCTTCACGACCCCGAAATCTATCTTGGGTAGGTTCTCAAGCCCTAAGATGTTCCCTTAGGTTAACTCTTTGTAATATGGTTTTAAAATACGAGTTTAAAAAGCTCCACTACAATATGGTTTTTGGGATTTTACTGAACTATCATTTGATTAGTGTACCTATTATGGTTTTATCGTACTGATTGAACACACTAGGCATCCTATTCGAGCTCATGAAAATGTGATAGTATGAAAGGTTTCTTATGAACTGAGATTCATGGCTTCTACTCGATGAACTTCTAAGAGAACCCCAAATTATTCCACCCACTGGTATACATATGATTCAATAAGGAAATTATGGTTTTTCAATTATCTGCATGTCATGTAGCATCATCTGGTAGTTCTGTATTACTGAGCTTTTCGAAGCTCACTCTATTACTCATCATTGCAGGTTAAAAGAATTGTACCAGTATCACTATCAACATCAGTAAGGGAGTTTTCCGGTGTTGCTTGCAGAGTATGGTATATGTGTTTAGGGGGCATGCAATTGTATTTTGATTTATATACGAGTCTGGAAATTTGTTTTATTTCTGCATACTGATAAATCATTTTATAAGTTACATATTTTAATAAAAGTTTTAAATTTTCCGCCATTTTTACAGTGGGTCGCTCCGGTGGCCCTAATGTGACACCCCGAATCGGATCAGGCTATCCGCATCGGTCTGGGGGTTACATTTAGTGGTATCAGAGCTATGGTTTGAGTCAAACTTTCTCAAGGTAGACCGGTCGGTCGAATGTCAAAATATGTTTGATCAGTACATGCCCCTAGAATACAATCGTACCTCTCATAGCCGGAACACCAAGGTTGAGTCCCTATATGTAATGAGTAAACCTAAGTTTCTATTCGTTAAAACTCTACCTTTGCAAAAAGGAATACTAGTAACATCTGTATAAACGCTGTAAAGTACCTCATGAGCCATGTGAGAGTTAATTATCCGAGAAAATTTGAATCGACTCCGGAAATGAAATTGGGATATGTTAATGCTCTATGAGCCTATTCTCATGACCAAGACTGAAATTGATTCTACAAGGATATTTCCGTTATGATTCTTTTATTGAAATGAGGAAAAGTTCTGATAAGAATATATGCTCAACTGGTTAAGGATTAATGGAGGATCTGTATTTCTATAAAAGCTACATGAAAGATGTGAAAAAAAACTGATGGAAGTTTTATTTCTGTAATTATGTGACTTGAATGAATTTCGAGGACGAAATTATTTTAAGGAGGGGAGAATTGTAACACCCCAATTTAGGGGCTAAAATTTAGAAATTATAAAGTGGTGAATTTAATTGGTATTTTTGGAAGAAATTATGGATTAAATTGTAAAATCGTAAAGTTGGCATACCATTTTAAGAAGTGCAAGAATTTCAGTGACTAAATTCATAATTTAGACATTTTCCTTTATGAGATAATTTATAACCCCCTCTCCCGTGCTGCAGAATTTATTTTTTCAGTTTTTCTCTTCCGTTGACCCAACTTTCAACTCCGATCTACTCGCCGTCCGACCTCCGATCGATGAGCCGAAACCACCATCGTGTTCGTTGTCAACCAAGGAACAAAACCCCTCAAACCTTTCGTCGTGAATCGTCACCGTTCGTGTTCCTTGTTCTGTTCCGAGTCTGCCGGTGTCATCCTTGGTCTCCGTCGACGGCGGCGCGTATGAAAGTGAAGCGGTCAAAGTTTCCTGATTCGTTGAAATCGAGCTCTCCGCCGTTCAAAATTGTGAACCGAGCTTTGTAAGTATCTCAGAATCGCTCAAAATAATTTTTAAGAATTTTTCCATGATTTTTAGGCAGCCGAAAGGGGCCCCACGCGCCGCCACTGCACGTGGGAATGGTCCAAATGACCGGTTTGACCGGTTTTGGAGCAGAGTTGACCAGTTTGACCGGTCACAACCCGACCCTACCTGTTGCCCGTTGACCGGCGTTGACCACTGTTGACCAAAACTTTAACTGGCTTTGACCGGGCATTAAACGACCTTTGACTTTGACCGAGTATACCTATCCTGACATTTTTCGACGTTCCAAATCTGATTCTGCTGTCCGTTTTTCGAAATTCGAACCCGAAGACCTCGAAATTGCCGGTCAAACCCTTTGACTTTGATTTTGACCGAAAATTCCAAATTTCTGAAAAGTCATATTTTATGCTTTCGACGTCCTGAATCCGAATCTGAAGTTCTTTTCGCCAAATTCAAACCCGATAAGCTGGTTTTCACTGATTTATCACCCGATTCAATCCGTTTATCGTAATTAAGCTCCGTTTTTTTATATAATTTATGTTGATATGTATCTGAGGAATTATTGGAAGTTGAATTGAAGATCAAAGGCGTTCGAATGGAATTTTTATGGTCGATCAATATTGCACAAAAATCGAGGTAATACTTTACTACCTCTTTATGTTTTATGAAACATGTGAATATTGGTAAATGCATGATTAAGATAATGTTGGTCTCATTTGTGTAGTCAATTAGTTTCTACACTAGATCTGAATATGGTAAAAGGGTTCAGTAATTGATTATGGTTTAGATGATTTTTATAAGAAATTGAGGGATTGTTAGAATTAAATTACAAGTTCTATGCTTAGTGATAAAGAAATCAACATGGATTTGTAACTTATAGTTTATTTCATCAAAGGTTAAATGTTAAAGGTACTTGGATGGGAAATTATGATAATACTCCGATAGGGTAAAATTACGAAAATACCCTTAAGTTGTAAGATATCAAGAATTGTCCCTGGAAATTGATTAATAACTCTGGAAGGATATATTGATATGATAAAACTATAGATGTGCTTAAGAAATGCTAGATTTTGCTTACGAAATACGGATAACCGGTTTTTAACCCCTAGAGGGTTTGTGCAAGATATTAGAATTCTATTAAGGAATCATTTCAAGATAAGAGAATGTTCGAGAAAGCAATTGATCATAGGATCTCTAAATTATAATTATTTTCGTTAAGAGCTAATATTGAAATTATCTGGTTAAGAAATTACGAAAATGCCCTTGAGAGATAAAATAGTCTGAATTTACCCTGAATGAGAGAGTACTTTGAGGATTTGTACTTAACTCGATTAAGTACAAATTTAATTGTTAAGATCCTGTCTTTGTATTGAAAAATTTATGATATTCCGTTTATAGAATCTGAGAAGACACTTGACCTGAAAATATTCGAATAATGAGTAAATACTTGAAGAGTAATTTATCGGAGGTATTCTGCTGTCAGAATTGTTCGAAAGGACTGAAGTAAATGATAAGATTGAATTAAATAATAAGACCGGATGGAAGGAAATGATTGAAATATTCTAGAATTATAAAATGACCAAAATACCCCTTGAATGGAAATGACTCAAGAATGTCACCAAGCTCAGGAATGAATGGATATACTCAAGCTTTGAAATGAATAGAAAAAATGTTGAGCACCAAAATAACCAAAATGCCCTTATGACCTAGAATAAGCAAATATCTTGGATTAATTAAGAAATCCAAATAAACATGGATGTTGTGCTACCAGTAAAAGTTGTGGAACACAACTTAAGTGATCAACCAACGTTAGTGCTATATCATTACCTGAATGATATAAGTACCACTTGAATGTTTGTTCATCTTCTCAAATTTGGATCGATGATAATTCTGGAAGTACTTGGCTCAACTCAACTCTAGAGCGCATACAGTACTAATAAGTGGGTATTCGTGAGTCAAATCAACCACGAATACCAGAATGACTTTATTATATGAATAAATTGAACTGAAATGAAGTACAACGTGTATTTGAAATTCAGAAACGTCTGAATTATTTTAGAAAGCTTTAAAGTTATCGGGATAGACTTGCTTACTAAACGAACTAAGTAACATCAATGACTGAGGATTAAATAGGTGATTGGATGAGTTTGGAAACACTGTTGAACTTACATGATGAATTGTCCTTATGAGTTATGAGCCATGGATCAAGTACGTCCGTATTTCCTGATATTGTTGAAACGTGAAAATGAAATAAAGACCGTTGGAAGATTTATTCAGTGATGATTATGGGGATGATCTATGGATCTGCATTATGGTATTAAAGAGTGAATACACTGGAAGGATAATGAATTGACTTGTTGACATGCATCAGTTTGGGAGTTGTGTAACTTGAGTTGTTTGATAATCTGATCGATAGTCGTAGATTGTAAATGACTTGAATCTTCGATTCTATATTTTCATCTAAAATCACTTCGGTCATGTTGGAAAACGCAAGTAACGCAGAAGAAAAAGATTCTGAATACCTCATTTGGTTCAATTGGGCTTAAATTTTATGAATTCAAAGTATATTTCGGAATACCCCTGATTGTTTGGGTAATGGAATCACTAGCAGTAAATCTGAATTTAGAATTATTATGTATAAAGGTTCCTGAACGTTTTCCTGATACATATAGAAACTTAGTGGAATTCTAAAAGTATCAATCTGAAATGTCTGATTGGATCGGTTAGAAATTGATTCTCTTCAATAAGATCTATTTATTGGGATCCGATCAAATTGCACAGGTTCATGTTATCCATATTGATAACTACAAAATGCATTTGAAAAATAATTGGATTCTCTAGTATGTTCCTTATATTTTGAAAAATTGTTTTATTGTTTTAACATGTGGTACACTGAAATCTATGGTTACTATTTTATGGATGCACCGACTTAACGGTGATTGCTTATGGATTTGTATCATTGTATAAACTGTATCTTGGAGATACAGATTTGTAAAGTACAGCTCTGATCAAGTTGGAAAATTTTTATGGACCTAATGTGACTCTTAGGTAGGCTCTACGGCCGTGAGATCATTCTTGGGTAGGCCTTGCGGCCCTAAGATGTGTTCTTAGGTAGGCCTCACGGCCCCGAAATCTATCTTGGGTAGGTTCTCATGCCCTAAGATGTTCCCTTAGGTTAACTCTTTGTAATATGGTTTTAAAATACGAGTTTAAAAAGCTCCACTACAATATGGTTTATGGGATTTTACTGAACTATCATTTGATTAGTATACCTATTATGGTTTTATCGTACTGATGGAACACACTAGGCATCCTATTCGACCTCATGAAAATGTGATAGTATGAAAGGTTTCTTATGAACTGAGATTCATGGCTTCTACTCGATGAACTTCTAAGGGAACCCCAAATTATTCCGCCCACTGGTATACGTATGATTCAATAAGGAAATTATGGTTTTTCAATTATCTGCATGTCATGTAGCATCATCTGGTAGTTCTGTATTACTGAGCTTTTCGAAGCTCACTCTATTACTCATCATTGCAGGTTTAAAGAATTGTACCAGTATCACTATCAACATCAGTAAGGGAGTTTTTCGGTGTTGCTTACAGAGTATAGTACATGTGTTTAAGGGGCATGTAATTGTATTTTGATTTATATACGAGTCTGGAAATCTGTTTTATTTCTGCATATTGATAAATCATTTTATAAGTTACATATTTTAATAAAAGTTTTAAATTTTCCGCCATTTTTACAATGGGTCTCTCCGGTGGACCTAATGTGACACCCCGGATCGGATCGGGCTATCCTCATCGGTCTGGAAGGTTACAACCTCATTCTTTCCATCAACAATTACATACACACGCATATATATATATATATGTGTGTGTAAACTTATCTATTTCTACAATTTTGTTTTAGTCGTTCAATCATATTTTCTTTTAAAATTATATCTAATATTACGTTTTAGTTCTATTTTGATTACCAGTCGTTAAAAATGAACGATGATGTTGAATTATCGCCATAAGAGAATGTCACGTCATCGTTGAAAAAAATTCATATCAACAACACTATTTATTTTTTAGCGGTAGGTGACCAAAATGGAATCAAATCGTAATATTGATATAATTTAAAAAAAATAATTTGGTGACCAAGACAAAACCATATGAATAGATGAGTGACTAAATATGTAACTTATCATATATATATATATATATATATATATATATATATATATATATATATATATATATATATATATGTGGAATGCGTCGTGAGAAATATTAGAGACGACAAATATAAAATTTCATTCGTCAGAAAATCGTAAGCAGAAAAATAACAATACAAAATTTCAAATCCTCATGAGAAACATAATGCGGAATGCATCGGATATATAATTCTGAATCACGACGAGGACGATCAAAAAGCTCAACATGTGTCCTATTTTCATCCTCGTCTAGTTCCCCATTGATTTTCAACATCCTAATCTTCTTCTTCTTTTTCCTCTTCTTCTTCGTACTCACCTCTTCTTCCATGGTCTCCGCGGGATCATCATCTTCATCAAGATCAATCCTGCCAGCAGACTCAACAGGCTGTTCAAGCTCATTTCTTCCTACAGAGAATAAGGGGCTCTTCAATCATCCTCAACTGAAATTACATTGCCATCCAAACTTATAAGAGAAGCATGAGCAATCTTGGGCCAATCCACTCCAACTTCTTGTTTGCATCTTTCACTTAAAACAGGACAACCTTCAATATGCAATCGTTTGAGGAGCTGCATGGTTTCTGGCAGACTTGATAATCGTCGGCAACGTGCGATCTCAACTTTTTCAAATGATGTGAGATCGTGCCACTCCGGTGAAGCTGTGAGATTCTCACAGTCTTTAATTATCAGATTCTTAAAAGTGTTGGCAGATCGCCGTAGAAGCCAATGGGGTAGAGCCTCCAGCTTTGGTAAATATGTAGTTTCCAATGATTGAAGGCTGAAACCTTGATGATCATCATCTTCTTTCTCTTTGAATCCCTGCAGCTCACTCAAAACAAGCTTCTCACAAATCTCAATGACTAGAGTTTGTAATGCAGTAAGATTATTCAAACCATGTGGAAGTGATACCAAGTTCTTGCAACTGGCAACACCCAATGTATGAAGAGATGTGAGGTTTTGAATCCCTTCAAACAAATATTCCAGATTATCACAGCCCCATATGATCAAGAATTGAAGAGATTTCAAGTGTTCTAATCCATGACCATTAAGGTCTCGTTGTTTTGTAGTTAATGATAAGAATATGAGACGGGTCATCTTCCTCATATCCTTAGGTAGCTCTTCAATTTGATCACAACCAGCAAAACCAAGACTGAGCAGATTCTGCAACTCGCAAATGGAGTTGGGGAGTTTCTTGATGTGGTGACAGTCACAAAGGTTGAGATACCTTAAATGCTTCAAATTACCAATCCAGTTGGGCAACACCTCGAATGCAGACCCAAAAAGATCAAGCACCCTCAAACGTTGGAACCTACTGAGACAATTTTCATCCAAGGATTTGCTGGTTGCAGTCTTTCCCATATTTGTAAACCTTAGTGTACGCACATGTCCTAATTTACCAAGGAAATCGGAAGCACTTTCGTTGGAGGAATCGGAGTTTATGAGGCACACATGCCGGATACTTGGGGCAATCTTTTGCTTGAAAGTGTTTTGTCGTAACTGGTTTTAGTCCGGGCACGAATTATTACTTGACGGGAAAATTGATGTGAATAAATGGTTTTGAAAATAATTTGGGAGTCGCCATCGGCCTTTTGGGTCAGGTAGGTCGAATACCTAAAAATTATCTTTTAACAGAGTTTTTAAGAAAACATCAGTTAAAAGATGAATTGATCTGCGTTTATAACCAAAAATTCTTTCTTTTTAATAATAAAAAGGGATTCGTGGTCGGTTACGTTTAGGGAAGGATTAGCACCCCTACAACGCCCAAAATTGGTACTTTTTAATTATAAATTGTCTCTATTATTAGAAATTTAAAAATTCAAAATATATTTAATTTATAATCCTATTATTTCAAAATTATAATTATGAGAAAAAAGAAAAAAAATAATTTATATATTTATAAATAAAATATTTATTTATTTAGAAATATCAGAAAAGGACTTCTAGGTGCCTTAAGACAGCTCTTTTCTTCGATATTAATAAATATTAATATAATAATTTAAATAAAATTATAATTTTTTTATAATATTTAATTTTAAAATACCAGAATAGGACATCCAGTTGTATTAAGACTGCCCTTTTCTTCGATATTGAAAAATAAATAAATAAATATTAAAATATGATAAAAATAATTTATGTAAAAAAACACATAAATTATTATTTATTATATATATATATTTATATGACTATATAATATTAATAAAAATAATATTTATTTATATAAACAAGTAAAATTAAAACGATAAAAATACAATTAGAACTATATATTTAAAAGCAGTAAAATAAATGAAAATTTTTAAAATTAGTGACTAAATTATAATTAAATTAAAATTAAAAACCTAATTCAATATTAATTAAAATTTTAGGGATTAAACATGTTATTTTCCTTATTTATTAATTTAGTGACTAAAATAAAATTATATAAAATTCGGATATTAGATTAAAATAAATTAAAACATACTATTCAGATTAAAATATTAATTATTAAAATTAACGGACTAAATCTGTTATTTACCCTAAATATATTATTTTAATACAAAGGACTAAAATAAATAAAATTAAAATTAAAGAACCGAATTAAAAGGATTATAAATTGATTTAGTGACTAAAATGGAATGTTTACAAGTTAGGATGACTGCGGACGGGATTTAACCTTTAAAAATTAAACAAATAGCCCTCCCCGAAACGACGTCGTTTGGGAAGGGCTATTTAAGCCCGAAACCGGCTGGCCCTTCGGGCCATCTCTCATTTATTTTTTTTATTTCTCTCTCTAACTGAGAGAGAATAAAAAGCTCTCCCTTCTCTCTAGCTTCCCTCATCGGAGGGAAGCCGGTCACCGGGCGGCAGTCGTCTGCCGTCGTGATTCTCACCGCCGGCCACCGCATCCGGTGGTCGGAAAAATCTATTTTTACACCACAATATAGATCGGACCGTCCTAATGACGGTTCCAGTGATCTTTTCTTCTAATTAGCTCCCGATTGGAGCAAATCTAAGAAAGTACCTTCGATTTTCGAAGGTTTTGGTGAGGTTCGGCGGTCGTGGCTTCCTCGGTAAGCTTCTCTTTTTTTTTGTTGTTGTTGTGTTGTTGCTTTCTGTTTTTTTTGTTCTCTGTTTTTGCTGGGGTTTTTTTTTTGCTTGCAGGGGAACTGAGGCTTTATAGCCTCAGTGTGGCTCTCGTCGGACCGGTCTGAAGGATGAAACGTTCGGTGAGTCACCAAAGCTATGCTGGTGACTCACCATAGAGGCGACGTGGACAGTCGGGGTTGTGGCAGCAGAGCTTCTGGAGGCTTCTTCGGGGCGGCTTCGTGGCATTGGTGGAGTGTAGGCAACGGACGTGTGGCCTTCTGGAACCAACGGCGGTGGCTGAGGACTTCTGGAGGCGGCGGCAGCAGTAGTGCTAGGGTTTAGAAACCCTAGCTAAAACCCTAAATTGGTTTAGGGTTTCCTTTTGGGTCTGGGCCGATTCTGGTTGGGCTTGGGATTTGGGCTTGTAAATTTTTTAATAATAATAATAATAATATATATAATAATAATAATAATAATAATATAAATAATATTTAAATGAAAAAAATGAGTATCTTCAGCTGCCCCTCTTTGTTTATTCTTGTGTTAATAAGAATATAGCAAAGACGAAAAGATAATAAGTTTTTTTTTCATTTGACTTTACTTGATTATGATGGAGATGTTGATCTAATTCTTCTTTGGGATTAGTTCTTCTCATTATGAACTTTTCCACTGGGGATGATGTTGACCTATTTCCTTCTGTGATAGAGTCATTCAAAAGATTGAATAAGCTCTTCTCATTATGAACTTCTTCTTTCTCCTTCAGATGAGTTCTTCATTATGAACTTTCTCTGGAAAGGTTGATGCTAATCTATCTGTTTCTGTGATAGAATTATGCAAAAGGTTGAATAAGATATTCTCATTGTGAACTTTTTCTTCAGATGAGTTCTTCTCATTATGAACTTCTCTGGAAAAGCTGCTCCATCAAGTGATGGATTTGAGCAAAAGGTTGAACAAATTCTTCTCATTATGAATTTCTTCTTCTTCTTCAGATTACGAGTTCTTCTCATTATGAACTCTACCTGGCAATGTTAATCCATCAAATGATGAATTTAAACAAAAGGTTGAACAAATTCTTCTTATTATGAACTTCTTCTTCCTTCTTCAGATGAGTTCTTCTCATTATGAACTTTCTCTGGAAAAGCTGATCCATCAAATGATGGATTTGAGCAAAAGGTTGAACAAATTCTTCTCATTATGAATTTCTTCTTCCTTCTTCAGATGAATTCTTCTCATTACGAACTTCCTCTGGAAAGTTTGTTCCATCGAGTGATGGTTTTGAACAAAAAGTTGAACAAATTCTTCTCATTATGAATTTATTCTTCTTCAGATGACGAATTCTTCTCATTACGAACTTCCTCTTCCTTCTTCAGATGAGTTCTTCTCATTATGAACTCGACCTAGCAATGCTGATCCATTGAATGATGGATTTAAATCTTTGCTAAAATCTTTGAAATTCCTGTTAAAAATTCAACATGGATGAAAATGAATGAAAATGCACCTATTTTTGCAAACACCTAAATATGATGCATGAATGTTAAGTTATTTGATTTCAGATTGGTGAACTGAGTATTTCTTCAGTTGTAGAAACCCAATAGATCTTTCTTCTTCAAATCAGAGAATCTATCATCTTTGACAAATGTAGATGTAGATATAATGTCACAAAACCTCTTGAGAATAAAACTCAATAGTATAAGCTCTTGAAAAGCTTGCATTCATGCAACATGTTAATTCTGATAACAACTCATCTGATTATGAAGTGATCTTTCAAGATGATTTCACAGATATCGATAGTTCTTTTAATACCGAGAAATCTTGAATTCTAATTCTGATGAGGAGAATAAACTGTTATACTTGACAAAAATGGGATTCTCAGAGGTTGAAGCTTCAATAGCCATGGAGAGATGTGGTCCAGATTCATCAATTGCAGAATTGACAGATTTTATATGTGCTGCTCAAATGGCTAAGGCTGTTGACACATTTCTTCCGGTAAAAAATGGGAAGCCATTATGCAATGATCCCAATTACAAGAAAAAGCAAAACTTGGGCTATGATTTTTAGGAAAGGAATAAACAGAAGAAGCTTGAAAAGAAGCTTCTTAATGAAGACGATCATGCAATTCATCTTTTAATTCCAATGATTGGTTCTGGGTTTTATATTAAACCAGATCAGATAACTCAAAGAACACTTCCAGAAGATGCTATGAGCACATTCATCTTCCAAATTCAATGATTGGTTTTTCGGGGTTCATACCAAACCAGATCAAATAACTCAAAGAACACTTCCAGAAGATGCTATGAGCACATTCATCTTCCAAATTCAATGATTGGTTTTTGTGGTTCATACCAAACCAGATCAGATAACTCAAAGAACACTTCCAGAAGATGCTATGAGCACATTCATCTTCTAAATTCAATGATTGGTTTTTGTGGTTCATACCAAACCAGATCAGATAAGTCAAAGAACACTTCCAGAAGATGCTATGAGCACATTCATCTTCCAAATTCAATGATTGGTTTTTCGGTTCATATCAAACCATATAAGATAACTCAAAGAACATTTCCAGAAGATGATATGAGCACATTCATCTTCCAAATTCAATGATTGGTTTTTGTGGTTCATACCAAACCAGATCAGATAAATCAAAGAACACTTCCAGAAGATGCTATGAGCACATTCATCTTCCAAATTCAATGATTGGTTTTTGTGGTTCATATCAAACCAGATCAGATAACTCAAAGAACACTTCCAGAAGATGCTATGAGCACTTGTTCTACTTGAATCTGATGAAGTGGAAATACTTCTAGGTTTCCCTAAAAACCATATACAAGGATCTGTATAGAAACATGTTCCATGGTGGTATCAATGTCCTGTCTCTTTTCTCTGGGATCAATGATGCAGAGGTTGCCTTTTACTGTCTTGGCATACTTTTGAAAATAGATGTGCAAGAACTGAATAATGATCGGTTGGAACAATTGATGAGTAGTTTTAACGGTCTTGATCTTGTGGTCGGTGGCATCCAGCGTAACAACCTTATTGGAAGAAAAAACATCATTCATGGGCTTGAAGATTTTTGTTGGTGCATTTACTTGCAATGATTGCTACAACAAACTGTCTCTTCTGCTGCTCCAATATATCCCATTCTTTTTGAATCATGGAACAGTTTAGTTGACAGTAAAACTTGTCATCTTCAACTTTTGGAATACTGTAACTAATGTTACCCTATATAACCAGAGTGCAGATAATGACTTGTTCATGGCTTTATGATGATGATTTGCTTACTTTGTATTCCATGCCTTTAAAAGTATTAACATAAAGTGATATTCAGAAATCTTTAACTTATTTCAAAATTATGTTAATTCATAGAAGAATAAATTGAATTTTCAAAAATAAATTGAATCTCAAATAGATAGAATTGTATTCAAAGTTATGGCAAGCATAAGATTGATAAAAATTCAAATGACTCAACAAATTATTAGCATAAGTATTTCTAAATTAATCAAATTGACACAATTTAGAGTAATGATGTAAGCTATTGTCTGAAAGATCTCAAACGTTGTCAAAATGCTTGTAGATGTGAAGTTTCTCCCAAACTGTCAAAATCTTAAGAGGGTTCAATCGCCAGATGCCTAATATCAATATGCATTTGAGTCGCCCATTCAGGTTTTCAACTCAAATCCTTCCTTCAATTTCCAGATGCCTAATATCAATATGCATTTGAGCCGCCCATTCAGGTTTTCAACTCAAATCCTTCATTTGGTTACAAGATGCCCTTTGCGGGTTTTCATCTTGACCCCCCTTTTTTCTTTTTTCTCTTTTTTTTAAGCATAATATTTCTTGACAGAATCCGAGTTTATTGGATTTCTCAGACTTTTTCCATCCATTTCTGCCAAGATCAATGCTCCTCCAGAAAAGGCCTTTTTCACAACGTATGGCCCTTCCCAATTAGGCATCCATTTCCCACGGAAATCTTTATGTATAGGCAAGATCTTTTTTAGTACTATATCACCCTCTTGGAATTCTCTTGGATGTACTTTCTTGTCATGAGACTTCATCATCCATTTCTGATACATCTGTCCATGGCAAATAGCTTTCAATCTTTTCTCTTCAATAAGGTTCAATTTATCAAATCTAGCTTGGGTCCATTCGGATTCATCTAATTTTGTTTCTCTCAGCATTCGAAGTGATGGAATCTCAACTTCAATTGGTAAGACTGCTTCCATCCCGTAGACTAAAGAAAAAGGTGTTGCCCCAGTAGATGTTCGAACAGTAGTTCGGTATGCATATAAAGCAAAAGGTAACTTCTCGTGCCAATCTTTGTAAGTTTCAGTGGTCTTTGTAATGATTCTCTTGATGTTCTTATTTGCTGCCTCAACTGCCCCATTCATCTTTGGACGATATGCCACTGAGTTTGCATGTTTGATCTTAAACTGTGCACAAAGTTCGGTCATCATTTTGTTGTTCAGGTTCAGAGCATTATCTGTAATGATCCTTTCTGGTAGGCCATACCGACAAACTATCTCTTTCTTTATGAATTTACAGACTGTGGACCTCTTAATATTGGCATATAAAGCAGCTTTAACCCATTTGGTAAAATAATCAATTGCCACAAGGATGAAACAATGTCCATTCGATGCTTTTGGTGTGATTGCACCAATGACATCTATTCCCCACATAGAAAACGGCCAGGGCGCTGTCATTACATGTAAAGGAGATGGGGGTACATGAATCTTGTCTGCATATATCTGGCATTTATGACATTTCCTTGCATAATCAATGCAATCTGTGTGCATGGTAGCCCAATAATATCCATATCTCATTATTTTTCTGGCCATGGAAAGACCATTTGCATGTGTTCCACATATTCCACTGTGTACTTCTTCAATGATGCTTCTGGCTTCGCTGGTATTTAAACATCTCAATAGCATTTGATCATTGCTTCTTCTATACATAATCTCTCCATCAAGAAAATATCCAGCAGCCATTCTTCTCAAGGTTATTTTATCAATTTAAGATGCATTTTGTGGATAACTTTGATTTTTGATATATTGCAGGATATCATAATACCATGGTTTACCATCTACCTCTTCTTCCACACTATAACAATGTGCAGGAATTTCATATACTTGCATTTTGATTGGCATCATATCAACTTTCTTAGTTGCCTGAAACATAACAGCTAATGTAGCCAAAGCATCTGCCATTTGATTTTCTTCTCGAGGAAGATAATTGAAGGTGACTCTCTCAAATTCTTTCACTAAGTCGAGGGTAAAATTTCAGTATTCCAACAATTTGGGATCTTTTGTTTCCCATTCTCCTCGCAATTGATACACCACTAATGATGAATCTCCATATATTTTGAGACATTTGATTTTTCTTTCTATAGCTGCTTTCAATCCCATGACACAAGCTTCGTATTCCACCATGTTATTGGTGCAAAAGAACTCCAGTCTACTTGTAAAGGGATAATAAATATTTTCTGGAGAAATTAACACTGCCCCGATTCCTCGTCCCAAGGCGTTGGATGCTCCGTCAAAGTAAAGCTTCCAAGATGCAGATGCATCATTTGTTCTGACTTCTTCATTCATGTATATGCACAACAAATCTTCATCGGGAAAATTGAAATTCAAAGGCTGATAATCATTTGATACATGACTGGCCAGAAAATCAGCTATGACACTTTCTTTTATCGCTTTTTGGTTGACATATACAATATCAAAATCAGATAATAACATTTGCCATCTAGCCATTCTGCCTGTCAAAGCTGGTGATTCCATTAAGAATTTCAAAGGATCAAGTTTGGATATCAACCAAGTAGTATGATATAACATATATTGTCTGAGTCTTCGAGTAGCCCACACCAAGGCACAATATAATTTTTCTATTGGTGGATATCGAATTTCACAATCAGTAAATTTCTTGCTCAGATAATAAATAGCTTTTTCTTTTCTTCCAGATTCATCATGCTGTCCTAGTACACATCCCATCGAATTTTCAAAGACCGTCAAGTAGAGAATTAACGGTCTATCAGGCATTGGTGATACTAAATGGGGGCATTGGATAAATATTTCTTAATAATATCCAAAGTTTCTTGACATTCATCATTCCAGACTTCAGGATTGTTCTTTCGAAGTAATTTGAACACTGGATCACATTTGTCAGTTAATTGAGAAATGAACCGAGATATATAATTTAATCTTCCCCAAAAACCTCGAACTTCTTTTTTTGTATTGGGTGGTGGAAGATCTTGAATTACTTTTACTTTATCTGGATCAATCTCGATTCCTTTTTTGCTGACCACAAATCCCAAAAGTTTCCCGGAAGTTACCCCAAAAGTGCATTTAGCGGGGTTGAGCTTTAATTGATACTTCCTCAATCTCTGGAAAAGCTTTCTCAGATTTTGAATATGTTCTTCTTCAGTTCGGGATTTGGCAATCATGTCATCTACATATACTTCAATCTCTTTGTGCATCATGTCATGAAACAAAGTTACCATGGCTCTTTGATACGTTGCCCCTGTATTTTTCAATCCAAATGGCATCACTTTATAGCAGAATGTGCCCCACATGGTTACAAATGTTGTTTTTTCCATGTCTTCATGATTCATTTTTATCTGATTATATCCTGAAAAGCCATCCATAAATGAAAACCATGCGTTTCCTGCAGTATTGTCTACCAAGGTGTCTATGTGGGGTAATGGAAAGCTATCTTTTGGACTAGCTTTGTTAAGATCTCTGTAATCCACACACATTTGAACTTTCCCATTTTTCTTCGGTACGGGAACAATGTTGGCTACCCATTCTGGGTATTTGGCTGCCTGTAGGAAACCTGCATTAATCTGTTTCATTACTTCCTCTTTGATCTGTAACAACATTTCTGGCCTCATTCGCCTGAGCTTTTGTTGGACCGGTTTATATTCTGGATTGATTGGAAGCTTGTGCATCACTATATCTGTACTCAAACCAGGCATATCTTGATAAGACCAGGCGAAGATATCTTTGAATTCTTGAAGAAGATTTATCAATTCTTGTTTTATCTGGATTGTCAGAGTAGTACCAATTTTCACCTCTTTCATTTCTTCATCTGTTCCCAGATTTACAGTTTCAATCTCTTCTTTGTGAGGTAGAATTTGTTTATCTTCTTTTTCTACCAGTCTTAATAATTCAGTAGGAACATCACATTCCAGTTCATCCTCATACCCATTGATTTCTTCCAGACATATAGGCTGCTCTAAATTTATCTCTTGATTAAATTTAGGAATAAACATGCTATTAACGTTGTGACACCTGCAAATTTAAGTCGGACATATTTCTGAAAGAATATAGTAAATTTATGAAATAAATAAATGTAAAATGTAAGAAAATGTAAAGAATGATTGACATCTAAAAATTTTGAAGAAAATTTCTTATATTCAACCTAATTTCCTTTACAAGATAACAAAAAGTTTTCATACTTTTGAGCTAAACATAAAGATTAGTTCTGAATATTACTCTGTGTTAATATTAAAACCTATAGGAAGGTCTTCAGTGGTCCAATTGTTGAGTGTTTCTCCAGGAAAACATGGGCGAATCCTATCCAAGTATTTTCCAGTCTTGTTGTCATTCCTGATCATGTTGATAAATAATCCATTCATAGCTTCTTCAACTATTCTTTGATCTTTCGTCAACTTTTCTTCTTTAAAGGCCTCAACAAGCTGTTGTTCTACATTAATTGTTCCTCCTGATCTGAATGTGGTCTTCAATTGTGGGAATTTCATGTGTTCCCAAAGGATTTCTTCCCCTTTCAACCTTGCCTTTCTATCTTCACACCTTCTTTTCATCTCTTTGTTCTTTTGCTGAAAATTGGGCTTAAATCTAAGCCCAAAACGATCTTTCTTCATCTTTATACTTACAGGAACTGAAATCCCTTGAAGATTCTTTCCTAAACCTTTCCCAGCTTTAGCTCCGATGCCTAAAGTTTGTCGTACCGTCATCTTGGTACAATCAGATAATCTGGGATATGGAATTTTGCTTCCTTCTGCAATAAAGGTTGCATTGACAAATTCAAGAGCTCGGAAAGAGCATTCGAGAGCATCATCATTGGTTTCAATATATGGAACATCACTTGTTACAGACGAAATGATTTCTTCTTCAGCTCCAACGCATATTAGTTGTCCATCAACAACAAATTTCAATTTCTGATGTAATGAAGAAGGAACGGCTCCTGCTGAATGAATCCATGGCCTCCCTAATAAAAAATTATATGTAGGGTGGATGTACATCACCACAAAGTCAATATTGTACACGACTGGTCCAATTAACAACGGTATTTCCATTTTCCCAAGCACCTCTTTTTGAGTACCATCAAAGGCTCGTACTACATTCTGATAGCTCTTCATGTGTGATTTATCCACAGGCATTCTTTGAAGTGTGACTAGAGGCATCAAGTTGAGAGCAGATCCATTGTCAATCAATACTCCTGGCAAAACATGACTATGACAATGTGTAGTGATATTCAAAGCTTTTACTGACCCCATTCCGCCTTCAGGTATTTCATCATCCGTGAACGTTATGTAATTGTCAGCGGCTATATGTCCCACAATTCTGTCAAGTTTATTGAGGGATATATCTTCAGGGATAAATGTTTGGTTGAGCATTCTCATCAAAGCATTTCTATGTGCTTCTGAATTCATCAATAGATCAAGAATAGAAATTCTCGCTTGTTGTTTGTGTAGTTGTTCAACCACACTATACTCACTATGTTTCAGGAATTTCAAAAATTCTTGAGCTTGTTTTTCTGTTACAGGCTCATTGAATACTGGAGGGGATTCATCATCAAATACTTTTTGGGGTATTACCATGGTTTTTCCTTTTGTTTTCACTTGTTCTGAAGCATTGGATGTTTCGGGAGAGTAATATCTCCCACTTCTTGTAAAGAATCCGACTTCACTTACTACTTCAGACGTCGAACCCAGACTCTGTACTTTTTCTTCTGTTTTTTCTAGAGAAACAGATCCTCCTACCATTGAAACATTGGTAGTATAATTCCAAGGTACTCTGCGAGTATCTTTGTATGGAAATGGTAGAGGAGTGGTGATAACTACTTTCGGCTTTATTGGTGCAGGAATCACCGTAGATGATTTCACATTAATGATCACAGGATCATTTGTTCTTTGACTAGGTTTAGAATCCTCTGATGAGCAAACATCATCTTCTTCTTTTTCTGGTTTTTCTTCAAAGAATTCTATCTCTCTGCTATTCATCAATTTTTGAACCAAATCCCTAAACTCAGGACAGTTAAATTTCATGCCCCTTCTCTTGATGATATTCACAATAATTCTTGCCTTCATTATGCTTTGGCCTGAATTGTTGTGGAATTATACCGGCTAAAGAGAGTTATTGGAATACCCAAACAAAAGGAGATTTAATTTCAGAAATGTTAGTTTTTGCTTTCTTTCTGTCCTCTTCCTGAATTGCATTCACGTTTTTATCTCCATGATTCGGCAATGGATGATTTGATGTAGATGGTGAATTGAATTCCAACTTTCCAGTGTTGATCAAATTTTGAACCACCCTTTTGAATGCCAAACAGTTTTCAATAGAATGACCCATAATTCCTTCATGGTAAACACAGTGTGCCTTTACATCATACCATGGAGGGAATGGTGGTTGCATGGGAACCAAAGTATAAGGCCGTATGACATCTGCTTTTAACAGCGAATCATAAATCTCAGCATATGGTACTGGTAAAGGTGTAAAAGACAACCTTTCATTTTCCTTTCGAGATCCTCTGGACTCTGCTCGATTAGTGTTTGTTTCCTCTTTCTTAACCCTTGGCTGGGTTATTGTAACACTTTTCGATGAATCCTTGTTGTAAGAGTTTGCATTGTTGATTTCATTCTCTTTTTTCCTGTATATAGGTCTTTTGGAACTAGACCCCTCATTTGATTCAATTTTGCCACTTTTCAAGACATTTTCAATGAGTTCTCCAGAAATGACCAAATCTGCAAAATTTCTGGTTGCATTCCCCATTAGATGATTTAAATAAGGAGCTTTCAATGCATGGACAAATATTACTGTGGCCTCTTTTTCTGACAAAGGTGGTTGAACTTGGGCTGCTGTGTCACGCCATCTCTGAGCATACTGTCTGAACGTTTCGTTATTCTTTTTCTCCAAATTTTGGAGAGTCCATCTATCAGGGACCATGTCTGTTACGTGGCGGTACTGCTCTAAGAATGCTTTAGCCAGATCTTTCCAGGATCTAATGTTGGCTTTGGTCAATTGAGTATACCATTTTAAAGCTGGTCCTATCAAACTATCTTGAAAGCAGTGAATTAACAATTTCTCGTCTTTCACATATCCTGCCATTCTGCGACAAAACATAGTAATGTGGGATGAAGGGCATGTGGTACCGTCATATCTATCAAATTCGGGAGCTTTGAACTTGATGGGGAGAATTAAGTCTGGAACCAAATTCAACTCACTAGCGTCAAACCCATAGAATGATTCAGTTATTTCCACGGATTTCATTCGTTCTTCTAAGCTCTTGATCTGTCTGGTCAATTCTTCATTTACTTTTTCTTTTTCATTCAGCTCATTCAAATCTGGGATTAAATGCTCAGTATTAAAATCCCCTATTTTCACATCTGATATAAGTGGATTTTTGCTTGAAGATGCAGGATCCACTTGTCGATTTTCATATGGTTTGGCTTCTTGAAATGCTGATGTGCGGGCATTGATTTGTATAGGTGTAGTACCAGAGTGATAAATTGGTTCTGGTGGAAAACCTAAAGGATACATAGGTTCTTGGTCGAAAGATACATGATTTTCATGCATTTTTCCAATGATAGCCTGCCTTTTAAACATGTCTTCTATTTTCTGCATCATGCTGTCTTGTGAATTTGCAATACTGGCTTCAATTTTTTCCAGCTTCATTCTCATTTCTGCTTGTTCTTTATTATGCTGTTCCTCAATACGTTGTATTTTATCCTCCATAATTCTCTTAGTAGCTTGTCTAGTACCGTAGTGATGTTGTATTTCTCTTTTGGCCAGAATAACTGCGATTGAAAAATCTTCTGATATTATTATAAATTTTTTCAAATTTTAATTAATGAATTTTATCTTAATAAAAAAAATCCATAAAGAAAATCATGAAATGAATAATGAATGTATGCAAAATGCATGTATGCAAAAAGGTATTGATCCCAAAAAAGTTAACTGTCATAGAACAACTTTCATCGGCATACAAAAGTTTCTTTATAATAGTTCATAACTACAGATAAGGCGTAGCTTTCCTATTAAGCTCTATAATTTCTTTCATTAGCCATGACACATTCTTTCCGAACTTAGAAACTGGATCAACGTGATGCTCAATTATTTTAGCTTCAACAGCTAGTTCCCCAACATATCTAGAAACTTCGCTCATTTGTACCATGGCCTCGAACACCATATTACTTCTTTCTTCACTTCTTTCAACATAGAAATCAGTTGACTTTTGCCATTGTTCATTAGTTCCTTCAAGAGTTTGCTCTAACTCAGTGATTCTGACTTGGCAATTGTACAGAGTTTTTTCAAGATCTCTAATGCGTCTTCGCAGTGAAGCACTTTCCTCATTACTTTCTTTGAGACCATTAGGTCCTAGACGAACCTTTTCTTGAAATAACGACTCTTCAAGTTGCAAAATGTAAGCATTAAACTCTGCATTTTTGTTTCTAGACTGATCCAGATCTTCTTCAAGTTTTGTTCGTGTTTCTTGCGTTCTTTGATTAATCTTTTGGATTTGAACATTCTTGTTTCTGTATCTTTGCATCCAATTGCTAGCCACTTCTTGCTCTACCTCAAGTTTGGTGTTGAAATTCTTTCTTTCCAACTCCCATTTTTCTTTTTCAATATTGAACTCTTCAATCTTTTGGCCTCTGACTTCAAGTTCGGCAATCAACTGGTTCATTTCAGATTCAAATCCCTTGAACATGATATTTTTCTCACCTTCAAATTTATCAAAGATGTCATTTTTCATCTCTTCTAAATCTTTGGCTTGATCCCTTTCTCTTTGCATTTCATTCATGATTTCGCGGTGTTCAGCTTTGTGTTTTATAATTCGCTCTCTTCTGTCAACCTCAAAATCTTCTATTTTTTGCTTTCCTTTCTCAAGGCTTTTGAGTAGACGGCTATTCTTTCCTTTCAGATCTTCAACTCGTCTTTTCTCGATGTTCAATTCTCTGGTCATCTGTACTGTTGATTGGCTTGGTCCTGATGCTTTCCGGGATTTATATAACTTCTGGTAATTTTTCTTTAATGCTCTGAATTCATCATCAACTTTTTCTTTATCTTCTCTCAACATTGCACATTGTGATGAATGAAAGTCAATGTCAACACCCAACATAGCTTTATCTTGTCTCATTTGCTCTAATTCTTTCGACCAGCCTTCTCTTTCTGCTTCAAACTCAGCTCTCAGGATTTCAATCTCTGATGGAACCACCTTAATGCGATCTTCCATAGAGATATCCTCTTTTTGATCTGGTAGAGGAATATTTTCATTTTTCCTGACAGATCTCCATTCCTCATAATCAGGAGTTAGCATTTCTTTTGCTGCTTTAGCTCGGATACAAAAAGTTGTTTTCCAAGCTGTAACGGCTTCCATGATATTTCTTTTATAATTTTTGCTGTGGAATGCGAACTCAGATGAATGTAATCCAGCGGTGACAGGTACAAATTGACGACCTTCATATTGTCTTATGACCAGAAGTGGTGCATATCCAATTTCTCCCCATAATCCGAGCAGCATTATCCAGTTGTAATCACCACATATGTAAAAGAATTCTCTTTGGATTTGCCACGGGGCTCGCCAAACAATGTCATTGCTTTGCAGATTTCGAAAGACATTAATCCACATATATTTCTTAATTTCTTTCGGCCATTCTTGCTCCAGAAATTCTTTTAATGGTGAATAATCCGTATTAAAGCGCCGGTATGAAACCTTTTTTGTCCTCCAGAAATGGCTACGGATCCAAACATATAACAACTGGGTACACCCTGAGAATCGTCCACCTCCTAGCTTTCTACAAGCATTTAATAATCTGAAAGTCTCTGCTAGAATTGCAGAAGCAGGATTAATCTTTTTTGGTAACTGCTCAAACAAATCTACTACTGCAGCTTCAACATATCCCAATACTTTTGGGAAGATGACCACACCATACATACCCAGTGCAAATAGATCGAATCGTACTTTAGTGTCTAGATGACTCTGAATAAGTTCTTTAATGTTGGTCCAAGCAATGCCTTCGCTTTCGCCTTTTTGTTTTGTACGGGATGCCACCCATTCTTCTCGTACTCTGGCAATCTTTGCTAATTTAACTCGAAAGGTTTGAGTTTTAATTGACTTTGAATAAATTCGATTTTCCAAAGCCCCTTCTATATGTAGCAAAGTTGTATACTCTTCAATAGTAGGGACCAAGTCCTCCTTATTGAGAGTGAAGCAATTGTACCCTGGATTCCAGAATTGAATTAGGGCTCGAAGTAAGTCATCATCAACTTCGACATAGAGCAAATATGGGATGTCTCCGTAAGTCTGATAAAACTGTAACTTTTTGTTTGAGTCCCAACTTTCCCAAATGCTTCGCAAATCTTGCATGTCATTTCTTTTTAGCGAAACTGGAGCATAACTGGCCAAGTCTGATACATAATCATCTTGCAGGCTGTCTCCTCCTTGTCTTTGTAAGTCCTCAGTCCACTGTCTTACTTCTGAGTTTAGAATTATTTGATTTGAACACTTTTTATCCATGGATGAAGGCTTTCCAATGAGATAATTAACACGAGGATCAATGCCTTTTATCCTGTATGATGCTATGCAAACAGAAGAAATAAAGAACACACAAAAAGAAATGAATTAGTTTATGTAATAAAGAAATTTAATAATAATATCTACCTAAATATCTTTATTTAAACATGCTTTTTCATAATAATTTAAATAATTTAAATTTACATGTAATTTAATCAGTAAGAAAATAAATAAATAAATTAAAAGGAAAGTTAGCATTCATTTATCCTGTGTGTACACTTATTTTGGATAAAATTTTGGCATGACTTCCGATCGGAATAGTTTCTAGGGTTTATTATATGCAAGGTTTCAGATCTAAGAATAAAGGTACCCGAATTGTCCTTGTTAGTGCCCCCTTGGGTTGCTAACCCTCAATCCTAGTCCATCACAGACTAAAGTGGATCGAGTTCAATTCGAGGGGATACATTTCTCTATGCCTGACACGGAGAATAAATTATCACGAAGACATAGAGCATATGAACCCCGAAAGTTACTTGCTAGGTCTGACACGGAGAATAAATTCTCACGAAGACGTCGCTTTCACTCCCACTTAAAAGGGACAAACTCAATTATAGAGCTTTATGTTATGCAATGCAAGTGTTGTGTGTGAGGAGAAATGTTCAAACCTCTGACAGAAAAATAAATAATGAAATAAAATACTTGCAAATAAAATGAAATATTAATAAGAAAATATATAAATACTATGAAAATAATAAATATATAAAAAATTTGAAAAGAAAGAATTATAAATAAAATATATGAAATTTTAATTTATAATTAATAGAGACAATTTATAATTGATTTTAAAAGTTTGACCAGATCCCCAGCGGAGTCGCCAAGCTGTCGTAACCGGTTTTAGTCCGGGCACGAATTATTACTTGACGGGAAAATTGATGTGAATAAATGGTTTTGAAAATAATTTGGGAGTCGCCATCGGCCTTTTGGGTCAGGTAGGTCGAATACCTAAAAATTATCTTTTAACAGAGTTTTTAAGAAAACATCAGTTAAAAGATGAACTGATCTGCGTTTATAACCAAAAATTCTTTCTTTTTAATAATAAAAAGAGATTCGTGGTCGGTTACGTTTAGGGAAGGATTAGCACCCCTACAACGCCCAAAATTGGTACTTTTTAATTATAAATTGTCTCTATTATTAGAAATTTAAAAATTCAAAATATATTTAATTTATAATCCTATTATTTCAAAATTATAATTATGAGAAAAAAGAAAAAAATAATTTATATATTTATAAATAAAATATTTATTTATTTAGAAATATCAGAAAAGGACTTCTAGGTGCCTTAAGACAGCTCTTTTCTTCGATATTAATAAATATTAATATAATAATTTAAATAAAATTATAATTTTTTTATAATATTTAATTTTAAAATACCAGAATAGGACATCCAGTTGTATTAAGACTGCCATTTTCTTCGATATTGAAAAATAAATAAATATTAAAATATGATAAAAATAATTTATGTAAAAAACACACATAAATTATTATTTATTATATATATATATTTATATGACTATATAATATTAATAAAAATAATATTTATTTATATAAACAAGTAAAATTAAAATGATAAAAATACAATTAGAACTATATATTTAGAAGCAGTAAAATAAATGAAAATTTTTAAAATTAGTGACTAAATTATAATTAAATTAAAATTAAAAACCTAATTCAATATTAATTAAAATTTCAGGGATTAAACATGTTATTTTCCTTATTTATTAATTTAGTGACTAAATAAAATTATATAAAATTCGGATATTAGATTAAAATAAATTAAAACATACTATTCAAATTAAAATATTAATTATTAAAATTAACGGACTAAATCTGTTATTTACCCTAAATATATTATTTTAATACAAAGGACTAAAATAAATAAAATTAAAATTAAAGAACCGAATTATAAGGATTATAAATTGATTTAGTGACTAAAATGGAATGTTTACAAGTTAGGATGACTGCGGACGGGATTTAACCTTTAAAAATTACACAAATAGCCCTCCCCGAAACGACGTCGTTCGGGAAGGGCTATTTAAGCCTGAAACCGGCTGGCCCTTCGGGCCAGCTCTCATTTCTTTTTTTTTTATTTCTCTCTCTAACTGAGAGAGAATAAAAAGCTCTCCCTTCTCTCTAGCTTCCCTCATCGGAGGGAAGCCAGTCACCGGGCGGAAGCCGTCTGCCGCCGTGATTCTCACCGCCGGCCACTGCATCCGGTGGCCGGAAAAATCTATTTTTACACCACAATATAGATCGGAACGTCCTAATGACGGTTCCGATGATCTTTTCTTCTAAATAGCTCCCGATTGGAGCAAATCTAAGAAAGTACCTTCGATTTTCGAAGGTTTTGGTGAGGTCCGGCGGTCGTGGCTTCCTCGGTAAGCTTCTCTTCTTTCTTTTTTTGTTGTTGTTGTGTTGTTGCTTTCTGTTTTTTTTATTCTCTGTTTTTGCTGGGTTTTTTTTTGCTTGCAGGGGAACTGAGGCTTTATAGCCTCAGTGTGGCTCTCGTCGGACCGGTCTGAAGGATGAAACGTTCGGTGAGTCACCAAAGCTATGCTGGTGACTCACCATAGAGGCGACGTGGACGGTCGGGGTTGTGGCAGCAGAGCTTCTGGAGGCTTCTTCGGGGCGGCTTCGTGGCATTGGTGGAGTGTAGGCAACGGACGTGTGGCCTTCTGGAACCAACGGCGGTGGCTGAGGACTTCTGGAGGAGGCGGCAGCAGTAGTGCTAGGGTTTAGAAACCCTAGCTGAAACCCTAAATTAGTTTAGGGTTTCCTTTTGGGTCTGGGCCGATTCTGGTTGGGCCTGGGATTTGGGCTTGTAAATTTTTTAATAATAATAATAATATATATAATAATATATATAATAATATATAATAATAATAATAATAATATAAATAATATTTAAATGAAAAAAATGAGTATCTTCATGTTTACCAAACAACACTCGTTCTTTGCTACCAATAAGGCCAGATCATGTAAAAGATCATGCATTTTGAATACACTATAAAGAAATGCCACCCTAAAATCTTGAAAAAGAGATCTTGACGACAGTTCGTTCAAATACTGCCTACCAATATCAAACGGATTTTCATTTTCATCCGATGATTCAAGCAGACCATGAGCCATCCAAAATGAGATTAACCCAAACTCGATAAATTCATAATCCTTGGGGAAGAGTGAGCAATAAGCAAAACATTGCTTCAACCTAGGAGACAGTTGATCATAACTTAGTTTCAGAACATAAACCATTTCATCATCTTTCTCCATTAATCTCCAAGTCTCACTATTTTTCACAAGTTCCCACTCCCGCTCTGCAGTTTTGGAGAAAAGCATACTCCCCAATGTCTTCAGTAGCAGTGGAACTCCATTGCATTTCTTGACAATTTCCTCGCCAATTTCCACAAGGTTTGGATGTTGTTTCTCTTCCCCTTTCTTGAAAGCAAATTTGAGAAACAAAGATAAAGATTTGTTGTAAGGAAGAGCTTTCAAATTGTGTGGGGAGACTGTACCTGTGATCTTTGCTACTTTATTGCTTCTAGTGGTAACAATGATTTTGCTTCCGGTAGCTCCTCCGGGTAATAGCTGTTTCAGTTCCACCCATTTTTTGTTATCTTCATTCCAGACATCATCTAACACAAGCAAATACCTTTTACCATTCAAGCAGTCTCGCAATGCCATCTGCAATTGTTGCAAGTTCATGCTTCCAAGGTCTCCATCACCACCCATTTCGGCTTTAAAGGATTTAACGAATTTTAGCACCAATAGTTGCAGATCAAAATCTTCGGAAACGCACACCCAGAGTTTCAACTCAAAGTGATTATGCACACAAATGTCATTGAAAACCAGTTTGGCAAGAGCCGTTTTCCCCAGACCTCCTAATCCAACTATGGCAAGCACCGGTATGTCTTCCTCACCAGCTGGATCATCTTGCGTTAACATGTTCACAATTTTTTGTTTCTCGTCATCTCTGCCAATTACCTCCGATGCTTGCACGAAGGAGTGGGTCTCCCTGTCGAAGCGCCGGTCATGCCTTGACCAATCATATATCTCTGTGAGATGAAAGTTGTTTTTCAACTCAGGAAGATCATGGAAGGTCTGTAGTACTTCTTTAATCTTTTGGGCCATATTAAATCGAAAAGCAAGTGGGTTTGAACTTGAAAGGAAATAACCTACCTTCTCTCCGATCCTACTCTCTTTCCGATCTTGCTTCCTCAATGCTTCAATCTCGAATTCATCCAATACATCTTCTGTGTCGTAACAGGCGTCCCTCAGCCTTTGTAGCCAAACCCGGAGTTGATTCCGATGAACCTGTTTCTCTTCAGCATCTAAAAGCACAGCTTTGATGGTGGTTAACGTGCTTTCAAGCTTTTCAAGGTCCGCCCGAATGCCCCAAGCTAGGCTAATTTCTTGGCGAGCAAGATCGCATAGTTTCGAAATGACGTTTTCTGCAACGTTAAATACAAAGGATTCGGCCATGATTTAGACAAGGAAAAGAGAAATATTTGAGGGAAATGGATAGAGAAATGTAAAGCAAACTTGTGGTTTTGCAATGGTTGGTTTTATGTGGAGCTTGGGATTAGGTTAGTAGAACAATTTTTTTACTTTTATTGTTTGTGTGGAACGTGTTGCTTTCAATGCATAGAATATAATAGTGTCATTATTAAGACATAATTATAAATATAGTTATTTCTTAAGTTTTTCTTATTTAAACCTTACGAACGATCAATGTCAAATGATTTAGAATTGTTTTTGAACACATATTACCTTATAATAATTAATTAATTAATTAATTGACTCTATTCCCATATATAATGAGATAAGAGAGAAGTAAGGTAGTAGGTTGCCCCCAACGCTAGGTTGAGAGCAACATTTGTAAAAGAACTCCGACAATTATGAATTTAGTACAATTATTATTATTTTTATCTCTCCATCTTATTATAGCTTAACATAATAATAAGAGTTGAAACTATACTTCTTTCCTCGCTTAAATGTCTAAATTTTTTCTTGATCAATTTGGGTGTCTAACCCCAATCTTATCATCTCCTTTACCCGTTACAGTTATAGTCGCCACCACCGCTATCCTTGCCATTTTTTTGTCGACCGTGGTCACCTGCAAATCGTCTTTAAAAGAAATTATATTTCATTGTAATTCCATGATAATGGAATCAAAGCCGTTGCGCAATATCTCCCAAACATCACCTGGCAGAACTCACGAAAAGGAATCAACCATTTCTCAAATCTAAGTTATTGAGCTGAGAGCCAGTAGTGAGCAAATTAAAACCCATACAAAGAAAAACAACATAAATGGATCAAAATCATAAACTTCCCTCAGAGGGAATATGTGATTGTTTTTCAAAGTCCTATTTTGCTTTTGCGTCAATGGAACTCAAAGTCCTATTTTAAGAGTTATATGCGACGACAGCCGACAAGGATGGGTAAGTTAGGTTAGGGATTTTGTTTTTATATATATATAATTTTAGGGAAAATAATTTTTTTAAAAATATAATAATATTTTTAAGATTTTTTTAAAAAATAAAAGTTTCAGAGTTATATTAATGCAACACAGGTCATTTAATGGAAATTTTTAACAGTCATTACGACATAGATACTTAAAATATAATTTTTATAACATTAAACATCTAAATTGACCAAAAATATTTAAACACCTAAATACAAAAAAATATATAATTTAAGTACTTACTTTTATATTAAAATTAGGGTAAATTATACAGGTCATCCCTAAATTTTATTCTCTCTCCTATTTCACTCATTGTACTTTTTTTCAATTTACTCTTTGAACTTTGACATTGCTCATGTTTTGGTCAATTTGCCGTTAATTATTTAACGGCGTTATAATATGATACATTTCATCAAAATGATGTGTTTAAAAAACTAAATTTCTACCAAAATATTGTCGTTTTGCATCTATATAAAAATTCAAACTTTCTTTCACTTTCTTTTTTTCTTTTCTTCTTTTTGTTCCTTCCATTTTCTTTCAACTTGTTCGAATTCCGACCACCGTTCGTCGCGGCCAACTAACGCGCCGACCACCGTGTCAGTCATCGTCGGTCATCGTTTATAGTAGCTAATTAGTCTCAATTTTTTTTTACCAAACGCGTTTTGTCCTCTTGAACACAAATCGGATGTCCATTTAACCTAAAAATATCTTAAACTTCATGGATCTAGCCGTTCGTCGTTTCATCATCCTCCGAAGTTGGGTCACAAATCCGATGGTTAAACCATTGAGTGATTGTATCGCCAAGCTAAACAGCTTGGAAAAATTGGACCATATGCTATACTTAAAATAGAAACATTCATTTTTTAAAATAATTTCTTGCTCATTTTCGTTATCTCAAATAGGGGTTTTTTTTTGTTACTTTCATCTTTTGAAGTCAGAAAATATTCTGAACTCAAAAAATTCATTTTAAAAAGCATTGTAAAAGTTGGGTCAACTCAATTGTTTCCCATTTTAGCTTCACTTGAAAAGTAAAGTCATTGATGAAGCTTTGATCTTTGAGAGTAAAATTCATGTGTTTTTGCATTGTGATATAACGGTTAACTTCTTCTTCTTGTTGTTTTAATTGGGATTAGTGTTTAAAGATGAAGATTTTTGAATTGGGATTAATGTTTAAAGATGGAGATGAAACTCACCTTCAACCCTAAATAGATTTAAAATTACAGTAGGAGGGTAAGGGTGGGGTTTTAATTTAATATTTGGGTTTAGTGTAAATTTAAGAATTTTTTTGTTTTATTTTAGATATTATACATCATAAATTAATAATATATATATATATATATATATATATCATTATTATATATTAATAAAAAAAGCCACATCATCCAGTTGTTAGAGAAAAATGGTATAGTGACAAAAAAGTTTAATCCATAAAATTCAATTTAAAAAATTAAAAGTATAGTAAATTAAATAAAAGAGAAAATAAAATTTAGTGATGCTTGATGTGATTTACTCTTAACATTATCATTTATATGGACAACTTTAATATTTAATAAATTATGTTGTTTTCATAGTAGACTCTCACAAGTATTAAGAAACATCTCGCGAAATTCAAGGGAATGGGATAGGTGGAGTGCAATATAATTCCAATAAACTAGCCTTCACTAATTCCAAATATAACAACCAATAGACAATCGATGTGAGTGAGTAAGAATATCAAACATAAGAACAAACAACGTTGAGAGATGTATAAGAAAAGGCAGATTAATATAAAATTATTTTTTTATAAAAAAATTTAATAACTTACACGTTGTTGTAAGAAACAAAGAGAAAATGAAGAGCCCAAAAATTAATAATTTAATTTAAGGTTAAAATCATCAATTGAGTTTCAGCCGTTATATGAGTTATTTGAAAAACATAATTATTGTTGGATGTAAAAAATTTGTGAAATCGAAAAATATTAAGTCCCGATAAATATTGATACTTAATATCAAGTATTTGTTATGAATTACAACAGTAACATTTTAGAAACTGTATGGGGGTGTGTTGCTTTCAATGCAAAGAATATAATAATAATATTATTAATACGTGATTATAAATTTATTATAGTAATTATCATTATTATTTAAATAATCTGAGATGGTTATAAGATATTATTTATTTATAATATTTTTTAGTTATTAATAACGTATACATGCATATCTTATAGACGCATCTATTCAAATTTATAACCTTAAGAAAGAACAACACTTCTTTTAATCAATATGACCACTCTAAATGTTTTATTTTAGGACAAAAAATAACCTCTATGTATGAAAATATTTAGTTAACAAACTGTTAACACTTTAAAAGAGGGACATTTTTTACCTTAAAATTAAACGTTGATGGTCAAAATGCTTTAGAAAAAAATAAGAACTAAATTGGTTATTCAGTTGAACGTTAGGGGACTTTTTTTTACCTTAATATGAGACAAAATGACAATTTTAGTAAATATTGGGGGTTGATTTTGATTTTATGTCAAAAGAAATTGACCCCAACTTTATATATATATATATGATTTAGTTAAATATCATAATTTAAAATTATGATACTATAATTTAAAATTTATAGCTCCGCCCCTAAATGACATGCTATCTAATCCTTATTATCCCATAAATCAAGAAATTAAATAGAAATAGAAAATTAATGAATAAAAAACATACTAATAGTTTTTTAATGATTGGGATGATTTTAAAGTAATATACATCTTGTAGATACAACTTATTAAATCTAGAAATTTTAAGAAAAATGGTACTTTCTTTTCTCACTAGGATCACTTAATAGAATCAACTTACTTGTATTAAACAACTTTAATTGTTCACATGGGTTAAAATATTTTTATTTTAATTCTAATTATTGAACATAACTTGATATTTTGATATACCAAAAATGTTAAATATTTTTAACAAATTTTAGATTATATTCGATTTGTTCATTCGAATATATAAATTATTTTTAATGTCAAAAACTCTATTGTACTCCTCGTTCTATTGAAAAAGTGAGTCTTATATTGGAAATATCTTCGAAATAATTTTTACTAAGGCTTTCAAACTTCAATCGAGTCAAAAATGTATTTTAAGCATAGTAGTATCGATACTACAAGAACAATATCGATACTATTCATGAAGTAGATAGTAGGTTTCACAAAACAAAATGCTATTTTGTTACTGATACTAGCTCAATATAGTAGTATCAATACTCCGCATAGTTGTACTGATACTTCTCTTTTGGTTTTGAAATTATCAAATTCCAATATGCTCATTTGGTACCGATACTAGACCTAGTATCGGTACTACTTATAAAAGTAGTACCAATACCCATTGTACCAGTATCGATATTGCCATTCCCCAACGAATATATTTTTGTATTTAATGTAGGGAAACCGATACCCAAAGCCTGAGTATCGATACTACAAGCATCTAGGCAACATTTATTGTAGGAAAATACCTCCCAATGGCTCTATTTACTCCTACAACAAACCAAACAAGTATAATTAATAGAGGGATTATAAAAACAAGATTCCAAGTCATATTTGAAAACGAGATCAAAGAGAAAGCCAAAAGCAATCAATTTGAACATAATCAAGTCAACATTCTTCGATATTCTTTTTGTTTTCAAAGATAACTTTTGCACTCATTTGTTGTTATTTCTCAATTGTTCTTATTTGTTCTTGAATTGTGCAAACACATTTCCCTTGAGGTTTTTATAAGTTTGCAATTTGTAATTTTCTCTTTGAGAAAGTGTCTCATGAATTTGGGATATAATTCTTGAGGGAGTTGTAAGGTTACACCTTATTCTCAAAGGTTGCTACAAATAAATGAATTTTTGAAAATCCTTAGTGTGGTTAGCTAAGATAGTCGATGTAGACTTTGGTTTAGAAAGTCGAATTACTCTAAATTATTTTGTTCATTTTTTTAATTTCTTTTCAATCTTCCACCAAAATTTTTATTTCCCAATTCACCTCCCTCTTGGATATTTTATCCATCAGATTGACTCAACAATTGGTATCATAGCTTAACTCATTAGAAGGATTAACATCATTTTGAAAAGATCCTTTGAAGAGTTCAATCATTTCATCATCAATGGCCACTCTATCCATTTTTGAAAATTTTGGTGAGTCTCAATCCATATCAAATCCTCCTTATTTCAATGATGCTAACTATTCTTATTGAAAGAATAAGATGATGCTATTTGTACAAGCCACCGATTATTCGGTGTAGGATGTCATCACCAACGGATCATCCATTCTTTCAAAGAGGCGATGAGAGCTAGTTATACCAAAGGTCAAGTCAAAATGGTCTGATGAAGACCGAAGACTCGTTCAACTCAATGCCGAGGCTATGAACATTATCTTTTATGCATTCAGCCTCGACAAGTATAGTAGAACGTCTACATGTTCCAATGCAAATAAAATTTGGGACAAGCTTGAAGTCACTCATGAAGGCATAAGCCAGGTCAAGAAATCAAATATTGGCCTCCTCACTCTCAATTATATGAATTTAAGATGAAGCCCGGTGAAGATATCAAGACAATATCCGATCGATTAATCACCATTATGAATGAGTTAAAGGGTTTCGGAAAGGTCTATCCAAATGAATAAATTGTGAGTAAGTTTATTCATAACTTACCAATGTCTTGGGAATCCAAGAGGACATCTATTAAAGATGCTAAGGTTTTTGATATTCTTACACTTGACAAACTCATTGGGTCTCTTCTTATTTATAACCCCCAAGATCCGACTTAGACTTTACAGTCGAATCTTGAAAGTCACATTAATCACCGAAGTGATCTAAAATTTAATTCAAAACAATTTATCATATATTAAATAAAAATTGTAAATAATTTATACAGTTATTATCATTTTATCGAAAAATAATTTATCAAAATATAATTTAAACCTGAGACTCCAATCCTCGAGATGTCGATCTGATTCTAACATCCTGAAATATCTGAAAGGGAGAAATAAAGGGGGTGAGCTATAGAGCTCAGTACGATTAAAATGTGTGAATAAACAAAATATTCAGAAAAGTCAACAAGCATATTAGTAGTACGAGTCATAATATTTATGGTATGAATAAATATGTAGATAAAAATGCACCCATACACCATACACCGTCTGAAGAGTAGGTTTCCCAGAACCACTCTAACTACAACATACCATCCGAAGTGGAGTCCATCACAAAGGCAGAGGCCACTGAATCCAAAGTGAAATTCACCCCGTCGGGTGAATACACTAAACTTCCCCTATCAATCCCAACCCAGAATGACATGACAACATGATATACATACCCGAATTTCGATCCGATCTGAATGTAAAAATATTTACATACTACCAAAGTTCGAATGCATAGCATAAATTCTGAAGCTGATATATAACATATGTCACATAACATATTTATCCAAATTGAATTTAATATAGCAACATCACAGAACAGTCATGCTTCAAACCAATTTTCAACCAGTCAAACAATTATCACATAACAAAGCACCAAAAAGAGACACACAGAGATTCAATTACATCATCACAACATCGATAAAAATTTAATTATTCCAGATTTAACAAAAAAAACTATTAAACATAATTAAAAAAGTTATAGCACGGTAAGTCACTCACCTTAAATCATACAACGATAAATATATTAACGAACAAAGACTTTTTTGGTCAAAATCTTGAGTCGAAAGTTTAGTGGAGAGGGGCCACACGATTTTAGAAAAGCTAACTAAATTAATAGTCTCAAAATTTGAAACAAAACAATAACGGAGATGATGAATTCATTGTCTCTTTATTTTGTAGCAATATATAGAGTTTAGGGAAAATAGAAAAAACTTTATAAATTGATAAGATCAAATTCAATTAAGATAGAGATAAATATAGAAGTTCTATTTAAATTTCAGCGCTAAAATAAATAGTTTATGGAATATATTTTAGAATTAAAATAAATAAATAATATAATAGATAATATAAAATAAATAATTTAAGATAATAAGATAATATTTATGATATAATAAGGAAAATGACTTGAAATAAAACAAACCTAAGAATTACACTTTAAACAGAATTCCAGAACCGAAAATTTGAGAAAAACTGTAACACCCCCAACCCGTATCCGATCCGGATGCAAGTCTCAGGTGTCACATTAACTTTTCAAGGCATATACTTGAACAAGATAATGATCATTTAAACTTATTTTAAATAAGACTGCTAATGTATGCATTTTCAACCAAAAGTTTTACAAACCGATTAGAGCGTATACAATTTAAATCCTTAAATATATGCCAACTACCTTCACTATAACAAAATAATAATAATTACATTCTTTTCTAATCTGATCTTCAGAAAGGAGATGCTGACCTGACTTGCCTATCATTGCTTACTTTCTCTTATCGAAACCTACGTGTGAAATATTCACACGCTAAGTCGATGACTTAGTGAGGCATAAATAAAATGGATAATGTAACCTTAATTATTTAACAATACAAGAACATTTAATATTATCATATCAAACAAAATCATATAATATTACATATAACGAAATACATACTTACACATCTATCATCATTATCATCATCAATAGTATATTCAATCAATAATTCATTTTATCACATAATCTTGAATTTATTATATATACAAAGCATATAACACATTTCACCAAGAAACACACATAACATCACACAAGGTTTATTTTTGTTATCTATTTTATTAGCCCATGGTACATTTGTGAGAACTAATGATATGTGAGTGTATTGAGGTTGTGCACAAATGATGTCACCACAGCTCTTAATTTTCACCGAAGTGCCACATAGGTTTGCACCGAAGTGCCACATAGGTTTGCACCGAAGTGTCACATAATTGTCCCGAAGGACCACATATAACCCTCGACTCTTGGCATGCTAACTATACCCCTGGCTCTCATATCACATAACATGGGAATTATCATTTATTCTTGTCATATTTTCACATAGTCAGAAAATCATCACAAAACTTAGAGTATTTCACATGTAGTCACATGGGTCATATCTCATAACGTATATCACATGGTTCATGTAACATTTTCATGTAGTCACTTAGATCATTGTCTTATAACACATATCACATAACTTCATATCACATAACATGTAATTCAAGCAAGATGTACTAATACATACATGTATTCACATAACTTATATCATATAACTTAATCTTTATTCTCTTATGATCACCTTTGAACCCATATCATTTAAGTAGGTACTCTTATACATATCTTAATATAATTCGTATATTAATACATTATAGCTTATCTTACATATTTCCATGATCATCTATATCATATAAAGTTTATACTAGTCTCATATATTGATAACTCCGTAAAACGGTCACATTTTGGGACCTTTTCACTTAAGTTATTGAATGTCTAAGAGCTCATTTAGGACCGTATAGATGCATTTAGGACCGCAGATGCATGTGGTGGAATTATGTTTGCCACGACATTTTATTTTGTAATCAGTGCTGCTTTATGGGGAAGGTGTTTGTTTGATGATGTGCAGGATTTGAGAGCAAGGAAAAGAAAAAGGAAAATGCCGTGGCATAAGGAGACTACTGAGCAGAATGAAAATGCCAAGTTGGATTGGCATTTCGAGAGCGAACAAAATGAAAAAAGATATTTTTGGAGTCAGCTGTCCCTATTTTCACGGGATCTATGACCATGACCGAGAAATCTGCCAGGATCAGCGCAGATCCTTACCTGCTGTAGCAGGATCATGTCGGGTGCTCAGTCAACCACCCAGGCTGGACCATTGCCAGCTACTCAGTAGGATCACTGCCAGCTCTGCCCAATCATCACTTGAATTAAGCATGATTTGGGGTATTTTTAGAATTTTGGCATAAATCTTTAGGGTTTTTCTCCCCTATAAATAGAGGATGAATCCACAATAGAAATTATACTTTTACAAGCTGCCAAGAGCCTAAAAATTCAAAGAAAAAGTTCTATGCCAATCCAATTTACCGTGGAATTTCTCCATTGACACGCTTGTGACAGTGGCATTCAAAACATCTGAGAGGAGTTAGTTCGCTGGGGGAAGTTCGTGGTAGCCGAGAGAAGCTCTGGCAGTGCACGCTGAAGGCTTTTTCTCCTCCCCTTAGATATTTTCTTTCATATTTTGTTATTCGGGTTGTAAGGAACGAATGATGTTTGCTTTGTGCTTGGTTATTTCGTACCCCACCATGAACTAATCATATTTGGTCGGAGTTTGCTTGGATGTTTAAGTTTTTATTTCAATGAATGGTTGCTTTTCTATGCTTTATTCTATTTTATTTATGAAACTTAATGCCTTAAAGTTGTAGGAGCTACGAGAGTAGTCTTTTTTTAGGAGGTTTTTAGGGTTTAAGAGAATAACTTGGCAAAATATCCTTAGTATTCGAGAGAAACTAGGGAGAAACTACATAAACAAGGGGTTCTAGGTAGTAACTAGGCCTAATCCACCTTAGAGATAAGGCTAGGATTTCATTCGACTAAAAAGAGTTGCGCATGAACGATAGATTAGATGTTAATGCTGCCGCAAAAAGGTATTATCGAGACATATCCTGTTATCTGGACCAATAGGAACACTACAGGAGTTTACGCCAACCGGTTTTGCCAGGGCATCTTCAATCTGTCGAGTCTCTTACTAGAGATAGCATAGGGCATCTTAGTATACTCTGTCGGGCAGAAGAGGCATAGAGATAAGATCATTCCGAGAGGTAAACTTAGGTTTTCCAGAGTGACTCTCATCATTCATTCCCATAGTAGCTTCTTGTAACCCCCTCAGTCCGATGCAGATAGCCCGATCTGATCTGGAGTGTCACATTAAGGCCACCGGAGCGACCCACTGTAAAAATAGCAGAAAATTTAAAACTTTTTATTGAAACGTGTAACTTATAAAATCAGTTGTCACTATTTAAAAATAAAACATATTTCCAGAATCATATATAAATCAAAATACAATTACATGCCCTCTAATCACATGTACCATACTCTGCAACAACGCCGGAAGAACTCCCTTACTGAAGTCGATAGATGTACTGATACAATTCTTTTAACCTGAAAAGGTGAGTAATAGAGTGAGCTTTGAAAAGCTCAGTAATACAGAACTACCAGATGATGCTGAAGAATGTGTAGATACAGATAAACATATATATCCTTATTATTTCCGAACATTTATAGATTTTTATGCTAAGCAGTGATCCTACTGATATTTCAGATGGTAACGAACAATGAGCTTTCAGTTCAGATTAATATTTCGGATGACTGAGTTCAGGAGATCAGAATAGGTTATCTAGTGTGTTCCCAAAAACCAGTGAAAAGATACATATCTTTTAAAAACAGTAGCAATTTAAAACATATTTACCCGTGCACAAAGCAGAGGAGCATGCAAAAGCGATAAGGTCTTATCCTTGCACATAGCAAAAGAGCCTGGGGAAACTGTAAGGCTTACCCTTGTACACAACAAAGGAACCTGGGAAACTGTAAGGCTTACCCTTGCACACAGCAAAGGAACCTGAGAAATTGTAAGGCTTACCCTTGCACACAGCAAAGGGACATGGGGGAACTGTAAGGCTTACCCTTGCACACAGCAAAGGGACCTGGGGGAACTGTAAGGCTTACCCTTGCACACAGCAAAGGGACCTGGGGGAACTGTAAGGCTTACCCTTGCACCCACTAAAGGGACCTGGGGGAGCTGTAAGGCTTACCCTTGCACACAGCAAAGGGACCTGGGGGAACTGTAAGGCTTACCCTTGCACACATCAAAAGGACCTGGGGGAACTGTAACGGTAATTAATCCTTTAAAATATGAAGATGTTCCATATTTAGAAATCATGTCCAAAAATACTGTAACCAGAAACCATATCAAAATATGTGGTAAATCAGATATAAAAATAAACTGTATTCAAAACATCGGGTATTGTCTCATAAAAATATCCAGTATGTGATTTATCAAGATCATATTTTCCAATGAATATAGGAAACCCGATAACATATTTCAAGTAAACATAGTTCATAAAACCAGTAGATTCCATGATGTTATAAATCAGGAATAATTCATATTTTTCGGTAAAACTCGAAATCGAAAAACATATAACATGTTGCCATGGTTCATAAACCAGTAAATCAATAATTTCGGTGAAACTCATTTAAAAACATATAAAATCGTCATGTCGTACATGTGGAACACACTAAGATATCCAAGTATTTCTCAGAGACACTTAGTAGTTATCAGAATGGATAACATGAAACTAATGTAATTTGATCAGATTCTAAAAATGAGGTCCTATTGAAGGAAATCGGTTGCTAACCAATCTAATCTGACATTTAAGGTTGATACATTCAAATTCTGCTATGATTCATATGCATCAGGAAAGTGTTCAGGAATCTTTACACAAAATATGTCGTTTGATCTGATTATCGAACAACTCTTAGATGAATAGTTCCTAGAACTAATGCTTGTCGATTGGTCAATTCATTGATCTTCCAGGATATTTACTCTTTAATACCATAATTTCTAGTCCATATATCAACTTCGGAATCATCGCTAAATAAATCTTCCAATGTCTTTATTTCATGTTCACGCTTTCACTATATCATGAAATGCTGACGTGCTTGATTTGTAATTCATAATCCATAGGGATGTTACATCACGTAAGTTCATCCGAGTTTTCAGGCTTATTCCAATCTTTTACTTAATCCCCAGTCCTTGAGGTTACCTAGTTCCTTTAGCAGTCAAGTCTATTCCAGTTACTTTGGAACTTTCCAGAGTAATTCTCGACGTTCCTAATTTTGGATACATACGGTACTTCCGTTCAATTCAATTTGGTCTTCGTGGTCGATTTATCTAACAAATATCCATTTCTTATTTCCGAATGCGATCTAGAGTTGAGCTGAGCTGAGTATTTCCAAAATTATCATCAAACCACACTTGAGAAGACGAACACACCTTCAACTGATACCTATGTCGTTTAGGTACTGGCATATCATTACGGTTGATCGGCTCAATTAAGTTATTCCATAACTTCTAAAAATAGTATAACACCTATGCTTATTTGGATTCCTTAATTAATCCAAGACATTTACTTAATATATGCCATAAGGGTATTTTGGTAATTTTGATGTTCAGTTTTATTCCATTCATTTCAGAGCTCGAGGATATCCAATCATTCCTGAGCTTGGTGATATTCTTGGGTCATTTCTATTACATAGGTATTTTGGTCATTTTACATATTCAGTGTATTTTAATCCTTTTATTCCGTCCGATCTTACTATTAAATTCAATCTTATCATTTATTTCAGTTCTTTCAAACAATTCTGATAGCAGAATACCCCCAATAAATTATTCATAAAGTATTTACTCATAACCCGAATATTTTCGGGTCAAGTGCCTTCTCATATTTTTACCAACGGAATATCAAGAATTTTTCTACACTAAGTCAGGATCTTAATAATCAAATTCATACTTAATCAAATCAAGTACAAATCCTCAAAGTACTTTCTAATTCAGGGTCAACTCGGACTATTTTACATCTCAAGAGCATTTCCGTAATTTCTTAACCAGATAACTTCGATATTAACTCTTAACGAAAATAATTATAATTTAAAGATCCTATGTCAATTGCTTTCCTTAACATTCTCTGATCTTGAAATTATTCCTTAACAAACTTTTAGTATCTTGCGCAAACCGTTTTTGGCGTTAAAACCAGTTATCCAAATTTTATAAACAAAACTATTATTTCTTATGCACATCTGTAATTATATCATATCAATATATCCTTTCAGAGTTGCTAATCAACTTCCAGGGACAATTCTTGACATCTTACAACTTAAGGGTATTTTTGTAATTTTACTCTACCGGAGTATTCGCATAATTTCCCATCCAAGTACCTTTAACATTTAACCTTTGATGATATAAAATATAAGTTACAAATTCAGGGCTGATTTCTTTATCACCAATCACAAACTTGTAATTTAATTTTAACAATTCCTCAATCTCTTATATTAATCATTCGATCCGTATTGAGATACCAAATTTCTACCACATTCATATCGAGTGTAGAAACTAATTAACTACACAAATGAGACCAACATTATCTTAATCATGCATTTACCAATATTCACATGTTCCATAAAGCATAAAGAGGTAGTACAGTATTACCTCGATTTCAATAAATCAGAAACTTTAACCACTTCACCTCCTCACGCGCCGCCGTCAACGGAGACCAAGGATGACACCGGTGGACTCGAAACGATGCAAAGAACACGATGGTGCGGGAGGTGTCGTAAACGGATGAGCCGATCGTCGTGAATCGATGAAAAACCAATTGAAATTGAGTTATTACCGACGATACTTCCGACTGAAATTAACGACGAACGAAGACGATTCACGACGAAAGGTTTGAGGGGTATTGTTCCTCGGTTGACAATGAACAAGATGGTGGTTTCGGCTCGTCGTTCAGAGGTCGGACGGTGAGTAGATCAGAGTTGAAAGAGGGGTTGACGGGAGAGGGAAAACTGGAAAAATTTCCAGAAACATACGGGAGATTGGGGGTTTATAATATCTCATAATTAAAAATGGCTAAACCAAGAGTTTAGCCACTAAACTTCCTGCACTTCATAAAATGGTCTGCCAACTTTAAAATTTTACAATTTAACCCACTGTTTCTTTCAAAATACCAAATTAAATCCACCACTTTATAATTTCTTAAATTTAGCCCATAAATTGGGGTGTTACACTTCCCGTGTGAGAAAGATAAAATCCTATTAGTTAAATCGTATATTTACATTTCATTTTGCATTGACCTTTCCATTTATTTTCACTCAACACATTTCAACTTTTCACGACATATCCATCTGCTACCATATTACCACTATTCCATTTCCACACCAGTCATTCCATTTTGCCACAACATTATCATTTGTACATACCATCACTAACTTTACTTAGGTGACAGAGTAAAGTTCCTTGGCAAACTTATTTGATTTCCCCCAATCCCTGTGGAGATGATATTCAACTTATCACTGTATTACTTGTTCGATTGTGTATACTTGCACATATTTTCGCACCATATTTTAGTACTCACAAACATGCGGACAATTTTTTGGTGCCGTTGCCGGGGATTGGCAATTGGAAGTTAATTAGTTTTGTCATAGCATTTTTATTTTACTTGATCATTTTTTTGTATAGTTTTACTTGTTACTTTCCTTGTCTTTTTTAGGCTTTTATTTTATGTACTGAACGTGCTCAAGCAAAGATGTATCAAATTGGATATCAAGGCATTGGTCATGAGGAAGATCCGAATGTCGAGGCAATTCCAAATGCTGTGAATGCAGCAAGGCCTCGTAATATTCGAGATCATTCCCTATTATGGACGACCTAAATCCTGGAATTGTGGCATCCATGATTCAGGCAGCCACTTTAAGCTCAAACCGGTTATGTTCGACATGTTAGACTTTATTGGACAGTTTGGTGGTGCTCCTCATGAGGATTCAAGGTAACATGTTCGGGCATTTTTAGAGGTATGTGACTCCTTTCGACAACAAGGTGTGCATGAAGATGTGCTGAAATTGAAGTTATTTCCATATTCTTTGAAAAATCACGCCAGGGCATGGTTCAATGGATTACCTCCCGGCTCGATAAGGTCATGGGTAGACTTGTGCAAAATTTTTTTTGCTATGGCATAATCCACTAAATATGAACAACTATATTAGAAATGCCATAGCATATTTTCACCAAGGCAATGAAGAGTCTATGTATGAGTGCTGGGACCGATACAAAAGTTTGCTTCGCAAGTGCCCCAATCATGGATTCCACGACTGGACTCAAGTTGTGATGTTTTATAACGGAGTTAATGCATCCACGAGGATGATGCTAGATGCCTCGACAAATGGGAAATTACTTAACAAATCACCTATAGAGGCATTTGAAATTCTGGATATGATTGCTAACAAGGATTATCAATTTTTGTCTACAAGGCTTGGACTTGGGTGAAAATCACTTGGATCTTTCGAGCTAGATTCTAAGGATTCGGTTTCCGCCCAACTTGCTGTTATCACTAATATGTTGAAGAATTTACAAAGGCCAAGCGAGGTGAGAGAAGTGAAGGCAGCCAATTCAGCATGTTTATTATGCCACGACAATCACAATGAGAGTGCTTGCCTGACCAATCAAGAATCCATCAATTATGTTGGCAACCTCAATCGAGGTAACAACAACCCCTATTCTAACATATATAATCCTGGATGGAGTCAACATCTGAACTTTTCTTGGGGAAATCAAGGAACCAATAATGCTCATCAATCGGCTTGGCAACAGAACTTTAGTGACTCTTAGGGTTTTCAAACGAATATATCATGGCATAATTCTAACAAGGGAGTACCATCTTCATCTAACACAAGCTCTTTAGATACCACGATTCATAATTTTATCACAACCGCGAAGACCATGTTACAAGACCATGCGACCTCTATAAAAAGTCAATAAGCTTTACTTTAAAGCCACATCTCGTCTTTGAGGGCATTGGAAGGTCTGGTTGGCCAAATTTCCACGTCATTACATTTTTGCCCACATGGCAGTCTACCTAGTGATACTGAAGTCACTAAGGATTAAGACAGGGAGCATTATGGTATATTCACCTTAAGGAGTGGCACCCAAATTTATAAAGATGCTAAGTTTGGGGGGGGGGGAGGAGACACTCGGATAGCCAAATTATGAGATTGTACACGAAGATTCGAAGGTGCAAGAAGATTTATATTCACTGGAAAATAAGGATGAGGGTTCGAAGAGTGCAGCCAATGAAGAGAAGAAATATTTTGCCACGGTAAAAGAAAAAACCCAATCAGTTGGAGTTGATGACCAAAAGGAAGCTGCACAATTTTTCCATAACAAATTTTTATGTACTGATAATCACTTGAAGGAGTTCGAGGATATTCCAAAGGAGATGAGTCAGTCTAGCTTACCCATAGCTAGACCAAGTATGAAATTTGAACATCTGGATTCTATTGAATTTACTTATCCTAAACCCTAAGTAATTGTCCATCTGTCTATGCTAGAAATTATAAATGAATTAAGGAATAAAATGGAGATTAAGGAAAGATTTCCTAATGAAAAATTATTATTTGCCACATCAATTTTTGTGGTATACTAACATTGTCAATTTTCTCGTTAGTGTTGTTTTGCTTCCTTACTTGAATAGCCTAGGAAAAAACAAGGTCATACACGATGGTGGCTACTGTCATAGGGATAACCCCGACCTCTTCAACAAATTTGCTGGCCAAATGATTTCAAGATGCCACATCAAAAAAGAGCGAAAAGAGATATCATTCGACTACCATTCAACTACTTGCAGAGAGCACTTTGAAGGAGAGAGGACTACTGCAAAGATCCTATAATTCAAACGTGAAATACACAAAATGCCAGGACAAAATATTTTGAAGGTGGAACTGTTATATGTGTGGGGCATTTGTGTCTACACTGGCGCTCCGATCGAGCGTGACAAATCTGCACTTCTCATGCATGATGTTGAAACTGGAAAAGTATCTTGAAGATGCCGTGACATTTTAGTTCAGTTTTACCTTAGTTTTTAGTAAGCATTGAGGATAATGGTTCTCTCAAGTTTGGGGGAGGTAGGGTTCTCAAATCATTGCATGATAGTATTAGTAGAATGAATATGCCATGACATTAGTAAGTGTTCAAATAGTTTTTTGGAATAAATTAAGGATGTCCGATGATGATGAACTCTTTATGGATAGAATAGAATGTGCATGACTGTTGAGGATGATAGAACCAACTCTAGGACTTGCTTCTTTGAAACCTTTGAATACACGATTTTATGTTTTCCATGCTTGAGAAACTTAGAAATTTTTTATAAGAGAATTATTAAATGTCGTGGCATAAAACTTTGAATGATGAAAACCCCACATGCTAAAAAAAGAATGAAGTTATGAATAAATGCCTTGACATATCTGTAGAGGGACACTCCGCTATGCCATAGCATTGTCTGGAAACTACATTTAAATAAATGGCAGCCACAACATATGAGTGAATGAAAGTAGTCATTGGATGACTCTACCGGACTAGCTCGGGGGTGGAAGGTATGCTCCCTTTCTCCTAAAGTGTGGGATGGTAGATGTGATGGGCTGACTACCCTCGTAGCAGCGTAAAAAAAAGAAAAAAAAGAAGACAACAATGTGGGAGTAAACTTTTAAATGTCGTGGCAAAACAAGAAAGCTTGCGTAGAAAATTTTAGGTTTGTTAAGCATGGACTGGATACAAACACACACAAACCCACACAAAGAATCTTTTCAAAGAGGATAATACTTGATTAATCAAACTAGTCTAGCATGTTGAACCCAAATGTTCTAAGGGCTGAAATTATATCCCATATAACTATTCTGCTTCTGAACTTGCCATGGTATTTTTGTTTTTCTTACTACTATCCATTGTTTGAGGACAAGTAATAGTTTAAGTTTGGGGGTGTGATAACTCCGTAAAAAGGTCACATTTTGGGACCTTTTCACTTAAGTTATTGAATGTATAAGAGCTCATTTAGGACCATATAGATGCATTTAAGAGCATATAGTTGCATGTGGTGGAATTATGTTTGCCGCGATATTTATTTTGTAATCAGTGCTACTTTATAGGGAAGGTGTTTGTTTGATGATGTGCAGGATTTGAGAGCAACTAAAAGAAAAAGGAAAATGCCATGGCATAAGGAGACTGCTGAGCAAAATGAAAAAGATGAGTTGGATTGGCATTTCAAGAGCGAACAAAATGAAAGAATATATTTTTGGAGCCAATTGTCCCTATTTTCATGGGATCTCTAACCATGACCGAGAAATCTACCTGGATCAGCGCAGATCCTTACCTGTTACAGCAGGATCCTTTCGGGTGCTCAGTCAACCACCTAGGCTGGACCATTGCCAGCTGCCTAGCAGGATCATTGCCAGCTCTGCCCGATCATCACGTGAATTAAGCATGATTTGGGGTATCTTTAGAATTTTGACATAAATCTTTAGGGTTTTTCTCTCCTATAAATAGAGGATGAAGCCACAATGGAAAATATACTTTTACAAGCTGCCAAGAGCCTAAATATTTAGAGAAAAAGTTCTCCGCCAATCCAATTTGTCGTGGCATTTCTCCATTGACAGGCTTGTGGGAATAGCATTCTAAGCATCCGAGAGGAGCTAGTTCGCTGGGGGCAGTTCGTGTTAACCAAGAGAAGCTCCGGCAGTGCACGCTGAAGACTTTTTCTCCTTCCCTTAGATCTTTTCTTTCATATTTTGTTATTTGGGTTGTAAGGTACGAATGATGTTTGCTTTGTGCTTGGTTATTTCGTACCCCACCATGAACTAATCCTATTTGGTGGGAGTCCGCTTGGATGTTTAAGTTTTTATTTCAATAAATGGTTTTTTTTGTATGCTTTATTCTGTTTTGTTTATGAAACTTAATGCCTTAAGGTTGTAGGAGCTACGAGAGTAGTCTTTCCTTAGGAGGTTTTTAGGGTTCGAGAGAATAACTTGGCAAAATGTCCTTAGTATTAGAAAGAAACTAGGGAGGAACTATATAAACAAGGGGTTCTAGGTAGTAACTAGGCCTAATCCACCTTAGAGATAAGGCTAGGATTTCATTCGACGAAAAGGAGTTGCACATGAACGATAGGTTAGATGTTAATGATGCCGCAAAAAGGTATTGATGAGATATATCCTGTTATCTGGACCAATAGGAACACTATAGGGGTTTACGCCAACCGGTTTTCCCATGACATCTTTAATATGTGAGTCTCTTACTAGAGATAGCATAGGGCATCTTAGTATACTCTGTCGGGCAGAAGAGGCATAGAGATAAGATCATTCCGAGAGGTAAACTTAGGTTTTCCAGAGTAACTCTCATCATTCATTCCCATAGTAGCTTGACGTGTGAGAAAGATAAAATCCTATTAGTTAAATCGTATATTTACATTTCATTTTGCATTAACATTTCCATTTGTTTGCACTCAACACATTTCAACTTGCCACGACATATCCATTTGCTACCATATTACCACTATTCCATTTCCACACCAGTCATTTTGCACAGCATTATCATTTGAACGTTCCATCACTAACTTTACTTAGGTGACAGAGTAAAGTGCCTTGGCAAACATATTTGATTTCCCCCAATCCCTGTGGAGACGATACTCAACTTATCATTGTAGTCCTTGTTCGATTGTGTATACTTGCACATATTTTCGCACCATATTTAGATCATATATTTTAGTCTCACATATTCACTTAGTTTAGCTTCACATATTTTGTTACCTAAACATGTATTCTCATATGGTTTCCTATATAATTGCCATACAACTAATATTACATGTTAATATAATTACTTATGCCAGTATTTCCTATCTTATATCTAATTCACATTTTATTATTATATATATAAATGCTACTTAACTTATCTCAGTCTTCATTTAATCACATAAGTCCACTATATCTGTCCACCTAGATCTAATTCATATAACTTATACCTTGTTATCATATATTCACCTAAATCATTATCATACAATATAGCTACGAAATTCCTTAAATCGATAACACCTAGGTACGAAATTCCTATTACATGGTTAATATATTATTATTATATCTTCTCACAAACATATAGACACATATCATCATTACCTAACTTATATTACATGTCCATGTAATCATTAATATTTACACCACATAGCTTGTACCACTTCATCTTATTATTTCTTAAGTCATTGTTATTTACATAATTCATCATCATGTAACTTATATCACTGAGTCACATCATTACATAAATCATATCACATAATCCAGCTACCAACTATACTTATTTGCATTCATTCATAAAATCAAAACATGGAAATAGACTCATCACAAGTCTAATTTTCATATAATCATATACTATAATCATATGCACTCACCTGAGCCTCACTAGTCAATACAAACACTTACGACCCTTGCACATTCTTGTAGCTTCGAATCTTCTTGAACTTATCTTCGATAGATATCTACATGAATATACGATTTATATGAATATCAGAGTTTGAATTACTCGAAAAGATTCTTACTAATATAAACTAAACAAAGTACAAATTCCTTATTTCCAACTTAGGTAGTATCGGTACTACAAGCACAGTACCGATACCTCTATACTTATAATATCAATACCATCCCACGGTATCGATACCCATTTTGAATTCTGAAATTTCGTTGCAAGAAATGGTATCGATACCTCCCCATTGGTATAGATACCCACGGTAGCGATACTATCACTTCTGTATCGATACCCCATGAAGATTTACCACTCTTCTTCCTTATGGTATCGATACTGTTCATTCAGAATCGATACCGTACGCATAATTTTCCCATAAATTGCCTTGTAGTATTGGTACTTACTCAACCAGTACTGATACTACTATCCCAGAAAATATTTCTTAAACACAAAATTTACCAATAGTTTACTTAAACTCCCTTTATTTAATTCCCTTCATTCTATTACACTCAACTATACTTACTTAAACCATCTTTTAGCACTATAATACCTCATTATCTTCAATATTTCAGTATAACTCTTGAAACCGAGAATCTTACTAAATTTTCAACATGTTCCAAATTCATGTCTAACACTTTGAATCTCTTATTTCAACTCATGACAAGTTAAATTTAACTTCAAAATACCTTTACTCTTTCTTTTTCAACAATTCACTCAAAAACTTGTTTTTACTTAATCTCCCATAACTTGTCCATATTTTAATTTCTAATTCTCTTTAAGCTTCCTTATGCTTTCATAATGCTCCTAGAACCAAAACCAACCTTAAAATGAAAGGAATGGACACTAAAAAAAATATACTCACCTTATGCAAGAACCCACAGTGGAGAGGAAGAAGAAAGCTGAAGAAGGCTCTGGATAAGTTTTTCTCATTTCCCACGTATTTTAGATCACTTAAAGAGGGGAGAAAAAAATCTTTCCTTCGAAAAGATAATAATAACCTTATAATAATCCAAATTTAATATCAAGTCCTAAACAAAATTTCTAAAAATACATCCTTAAACTTTTCAAGTTATTCTATTTAAACCACTAAATTTTTAATTTTTACAATTTGGTCATTGGCCTTGTTTTGGAGATATTACAAATCTCCCCCTTAAGAAAATTCGTCATCGAATTTTCTCTGCACAAATTGATAGAAACATTATCTACATATATCTTCAAATTTTCACATACTGCTTCTATTACTTTAACCTTTCGAAGTTGCACTTAATAACTTGTCTTTAATTTCCAAAGAACTCAATCCATTTCCTATCTTTTCACTCCTTAGATTCTACACTTACCTTTGAACTTTAAAAAATCCATATAATGTTACTCATCATGTATACAGTAACCCCAATCCTTACCACTCAAGATCATGAATCAGTTGATTTCTTTCATCATTCAAAGCCTTTACTATTCTACAATCCTTATCTGAATTACGATGCACATAATCTTTTCATATGACCTTAAGTACTTATCCAAGGAATATTCACCTCTTTATAAATCTTTTCATACTTGATCCTTTAAACTCTATCTTTTAACTTCCTTATCTATTTATTCTTGCAAAAATCAATATCTCATTGTAACATAGGTCACATCATTTCCTTTATGCTCATATACTCTTTTTATATAACTCATATTTATCTCTTATTACCAATATTTATCATATCCTCATAACTTTGATAAGCAATTCTACTTGCACAAAACCTTATTCTTGTAAAATCCTTGTTCTAACCACAATACGCATATCATTTTTATCATCTCATGATCAGAATATACATATCATTTCTAACCACAATTCTACATTCTTAGCTTCCTTCAGATATATGAATCCTTATCTCTTTGACTAAATCACATCTACATGATCAGAATACACCACCATATCCAAATCCACATCATACTTGATTAACTTAACCTTATATATTTTTCAAATCTTACAACTCTATTACCCTTACCATTACAATTAGTTAGTATCAAATTTTCAATCTAGGGCATAAGCCCTAATCAAACCAATCATATACATCCTTTTCAGTCGAGATTAACTGTATTTTACTCAACTTATTAAACACACACTCTTACACCTACACAGTACTACTCCCATGTTTGAAACTCATAAACTCTAGCTTCATTTGTCTTATAAACTTGTCACCGATGTACTTATTCTTGAACTCTTCTACAAATTCTAACCACATCATTTGATCTTTTAACGTTCTTATGGTGACATTTGTCCACCATTTTCTATCTTATCCATATAATAACAAAACTACTCTATATAACTTCTCCTATTCAACGCAGTGGAGAACCGCTAACGCTATTCTAACGTGTTTTCAACTTTCTGAAAATATCCTTTGATCTTACAAGGCACTTCCTAAGGTGTTCGCTCTTCATCATGCCTGGCCAGGACAGGTGAATTGCTGCCACCATCAGGTCTATCACCTTTCGCTTATTCGAAACTTTCATTACTATATTTATAATATAACATAATATTCATACTCTATTAACAAGACAACTCACTCCTTACTCTATCAAATTAGAAAATTTTCACTTTGTGTTGAAATGTACAAATTTTAAAACTCATTTAACTTCGGATTAAGCCTAGAGTTGGCTAAACCTTAGCTTCGATACCATTAAATGTAACACTCCAACTCAAATTCGACCCGGATACAAGTCCGAGGTGTCACATTAACTTTTCAAAGCATATACTTGAACAAGATAATGATCATTTAAACTTATTTTAAATAAAACTGCTTAATGGATGCATTTTCAACCAAAAGTTTTACAAACCGATCAGAGCGTATACAATTTAAATCCTTAATTACATGCCAACTACCTTCACTATAACAAAATAAGTATAATTACATTTTTTTTCTGATCTGATCTTCGAAAAGAAGATGCTGACCTGACTTGCCTATCATTGCTCCTTTTCTTTTCTCGGAGCCTACTTGTGAAACATTCACACGCTAAGTCGATGACTTAGTGAGGAATAAATAAAATGGATAATGTAACCTTAATTATTTAACAATACAAGAACATTTAATATTATCATATCAAACAAAATTATAATATTACATATAATGAAATGCATACTTACAGATCTATCATCATTATCATCATCAATAGTATATTCATTATCAATAATTCCTTTTATCTCATAATCCTAAATTTATTATATATACAAAGCATATAAACACATAACATCACACAAGGTTTATTTCTGTTATCTCTTTTATTAGCCCATGGTACATTTGTGAGAACTAAATATATGTGAGTGCATTGAGGTTGTGCACAAATGTTGTCACCACAGCTCGTAATTTGCACTGAAGTGCAACATAATTATCCTGAAGGAGCACAAAGGTTTGCACCAAAGTGCCATATAATTGTCCTGAAGGACCACATAGAACCCTCGACTCTTGGCATGCCAACTATACCCTTAGCTCTCATATCACATAACATGGGCATTATCATTTATTCTTGTCACATTTTGACATAGTCACAAAATCATCACATAACTTATAATATTTCACATGTAGTCATATGGGTCATATCTCATAACGTATATCACATGGTTCATGTAACATTTTCATGTAGTCTCTTAGATCATTGTCTTATAACACATATCACATAACTTCATATCACATAACATGTAATTCAAGCAAGATGTATTAATACATACACATATTCACAAAACTTATATCATATAACTTAATCTTTATTTTTTTATGATCACCTTTGAACCCATATCATTTAAGCAGGTACTCTTATACATATCTTAATATAATCCGTATATCAATACAATAAAGCTTATCTTACAGATTTCCATGATCATCTATATCTTATAAAGTTTATACTAGTCTCATATATTCACTTAGTTTATCTTCACATATTTTGTTACCTAAACATGTAATCTCATATGGTTTCCTATATAATTACCATACAACTAATATTACATGTTAATATAATTACTCATGCCAGTATTTCTAGCATATATCTGATTCTTATTTTATTATATATATATATATATATATCAATGCTACTTAACATATCTCAGTCTTCATTTAATCACATAAGTCCACTATATCAGTTCACCTAGATCTAATTCATATAACTTATACCTTGTTATCATTTATTCACCTAAATCATTATCATACAATATAATATATGTAACATAGTTCCCTTAAACTTAGAACATTTCATAGGGTTCATATTCACATGCCACCTGTTCACATAATTACTTAAATCGATAACATCTAGCAACGAAATTCCTATTACATGGTTAACATATTATTCTTATATCTTCTAATAGACATATAGACATATAGATCATCATTACCTAACTTATATTACATGTCTATATAATCATTGATATTTATACCACATGGCTTACACTACTTCGACTTATTATTTCTTAAGTCATTGTTATTTACATAATTCATGATCACATAACTTATATCACAAAGTCACATCATTACATAAATCATATCACATAATCATCTACCAACTATACTTATTTTCATGCATTCATAAAATCAAAACATGGAAATAGACTCATCGCAAGTTTAATTTCCATATAATCATATACTATAATCATATACACTCACCTGAGCCTCACTAGTCAATACAAACACACATGAGCTTTACACATTCTTGTAGCTTCGAATCTTCTTGAACTTATCTTCGATCGATATCTACACGAATATACGATTTATATGAATATCGGAGTTCGAATTACTCGAAAAGATTCTTACTAACATAAACTAAACAAAGCATTGATTCCTTAATTCCAACTTAGGTAGTATTGGTACTACAAGCACAATATTGGTACCTCTATACTTTTAGTATCGATACCATCCAATTGTATCGATACCCATTTTGAATTATGAAATTTCATTGCAAGAAATGGTATCGATATCTCCCCAATGGTAATAATACCCATGGTAGCGATACTATCACTTTAGTATCGATACCCCATGAAAATTTATCACTCTTCTTCCTTATGGTATTGATACTGTTCATGCAGTATCGATACCCTACGCATAATTTTCCCATAAATTGCCTTGTAGTATCGATACTCACTCAACCAATACCGATACTACTATCCCAAAAAATATTTCTTAAACGCAAAATTTACCAATACTTCACTTAAACTCCCTTTATTTAACTCCATTCATTCTATTAAACTCAACTATACTTACTTAAACCATCTTTTAGCACTATAATACCTCATTATCTTCAATATTTCAATATAACTCTTGAAACCAAGAATCTTACTAAATTTTTAACATGTTCCAAATTCATTTCTAATACTTTGAATCTCTTATTTAAACTCATGACAAGTCAAATTTAACTTCAAAATACCTTTACTCTTTCTTTTTCAACAATTCACTCAAAAACTTGTTTTACTTAATCTCTCATAACTTGTCCATCTTTTAATATCTAATTCTCTTTAAGCTTCCTTAAGCTTTCATAATGCTCCTAGAACAAAAACCAACCTTAAAATGAAAGGAATAAACACTAAAAAAACATACTCGCCTTATGCAAGAACCCACGGTAGAGAGGAAAAAGAAAGCTGGAGAAGGCTGGATAAGTTTTTCCCATTTCCCACGTGTTTTATATCACTTGAAGAGGGAAGATAAAAATATTTCCTTTGAAAAGACCATAATAACCTTCCAATAATCTAACTTTAATATCAAGTCCTAAACAAAATTTCCAAAATTACATCCTTGAACTTTTCAAGTTATTCTAATTAAATCACTAAATTTTTAATTCTTATAATTTGGTCACTGGCCTTGTTTTGAGGATGTTACAAATCTCCCCCTTCAGAAAATTCATCCTCGAATTTTCATTGCACAAATCGATAGAAACACTATCTACATATATCTTCAAATTTTCTCATGTTGCTTCTACTACTTTAACCTTTCGCAGTTGCACTTAATAACTTGTCTTCAATTTCCAATGAACTCAATCCATTTCCTATCTTTTCACTCCTTGTATTTTACACTTACCTTTGACCTTTAGAAAATCCATATAATGTTACTCATCATGTAGACAGTAACCCCAATCCTTACCACTCAAGATCATGAATCAGTTCATTTCTTTCATCATTCAAAGCCTTTACTATTATATAATCCTTATATGAATTATGATGCACATAATCTTTTCATATGACCTTAAGTACTTATCCAAGGAATATTCACCTCGTTAGAACTCTTTTCATACTTGATCCTTTAAACTCCATCTTTTAACTTCCTTATCTATTTATTCTTCCAAAAATCAATATCTCCTTGTAACATAGGTCACATCTTCTCCTTTATGCTCATATACTCTTTTTATATCACTCATATTTATCTCTTACTACCAATCTTTATCATATCCTCATAACTTTGATAAGCAACTCTACTTGCACAAAACATTATTCTTGTAAAGTCATTATTCTAATCATAGTACACATATCATTTTTATCATCTCAAACTTTTCTACTACATTCTTAACTTCCTTCAGATATATGAATTCTTATCTCTTTAACTAAATCACATCTACATGATCAGAATACACCACCAAATCCAAATCCACATCCTACTTGAATAACTTAACCTTATATCTTTTTCAAATCTTACAACTCTATTACCCTTACCATTACAGTTAGTCAGTAGAAACTTTTGAATCTAGGGCTTAAGCCCTAATCAAACCAATCATATACATCCTTTTCAGTCGAGATTAACTCACTGTACTTTACTCAACTTATTAAACCTACACTCTTACACCTACACAGTACTATTCCCCTGTTTAAAACTCATAAACTCTAGCTTCATTTGTCTTATAAAATTGTCATCGATGTACTTATTATTGAACTCTTCTACAATTTCTAACCACATCATTTGATATTTTAACGTTCTTATGGTGACATTTTTCTACCATATTCTATCTTATCCACATAATAACGAAACTACTCCATATAACTTCTCCGATTCAAAGCAGTGGAGACCATCTAACGCTATTCAAACGTGTTTTCAACTTTCTGAAAACAATATTTGATCTTACAAGGCACTTCCTAAGGTGTCCGCTCTTCATCCTGCCTGGCCAGGGCAGGTGAATTACTACCACCATCAGGTCTATCACCTTTCGCTTCTTTGAAACTTTCATTACTATATTTCTAATATAATATAATAATCATACTCTATTAACAAGACAACTCACTCCTTACTCTATCAGATTAGAAAATTTTCACTTTGTGTTGGCATGTACACATTTTAAAACTCATTTAACTTCGGATTAAGCCTAGAATCGGCTAAACCTTAGCTCCGATACCATTAAATATAACACCCTAACTCGTATTCGACCCGGATACAAATCTGAGGTGTCACATTAACTTTTCAAAGCATATACTTGAACAAGATAATGATCATTTAAACTTATTTTAAATAAAACTGCTTAATGTATGCATTTTCAACCAAAAGTTTTACAAACTGATCAGAGCGTATACAATTTAAATCCTTAATTACATGCCAACTACCCTCACTATAACAAAATAAGTATAATTACATTCTTTTCTGATATGATCTTCAGAAAGAAGATGCTGACCTGACTTGCCTATCATTGCTCCCTTTCTTTTCTAGGAACCTACGTGTGAAACATTCACACGCTAAGTCGATGACTTTGAGAGGAACAAATAAAATGGATAATGTAACCTTAATTATTTAATAATACAAGAACATTTAATATTATCATATCAAACAAAATCATAATATTACAAATAACGAAATGCATACTTACACATCTATCATCATTATCATCATCAATAGTATATCCATTATCAATAATTCATTTTATCACATAATCTTGAATTTATTATATATACAAAGAATATAAACACATAACATCACACAAGGTTTATTTCTGTTATCTCTTTTATTAGCCCATGGTATATTTGTGAGAACTAAAGATATGCGAGTGCATTGAGGTTATGCACAAATGCTATCACCATAGATCGTAATTTGCACTGAAGTGCCACAAAATTGTCCTGAATGACCATATAGGTTTCCACAAAAGTGCCACATAATTGTCCCGAATGACCACATAGAACCCTCGACTCTTGGCATGCCAACTATACTCCTAGCTCTCATATCAAAGAACATGGGCATTATCATTTATTCTTGTAACATTTTGACATAGTCACAAAATCATCACATAACTTATAATTTTTCACATGTAGTCACATGGGTCATATCTCATAACGTATATCTCATGGTTCATGTAAAATTTTCATGTAGTCTCTTAGATCATTGTCTTGTAACACATATCACATAACTTCATATCACATAACATGTAATTCAAGCAAGATGTATTAATACATACACATATTCACAAAACTTATATCATATAACTTAATCTTTATTTTTTTATGATCACCTTTGAACCCATATCATTTAAGCAGGTACTCTTATACATATCTTAATATAATCTATATATCAATACAATATAGTTTATCTTACAGATTTCCATGATCATCTATATCATATAAAGTTTATACTAGTCTCATATATTCACTTATTTCAGCTTCACATATTTTGTTACCTAAACATGTATTCTCATATGGTTTCCTATATAATTATTATGCAACTAATATTACATGATAGTATAATTACTCATGCCAGTATTTCCTAGCTTATATCTGATTCTCATTTTATTATTATATATCTAGCAATGCTACTTAACTTATCTCAGTCTTCATTTAATCACATAAGTACACTATATCAGTTCACCTAGATCTAGTTCATATAACTTATACCTGTTATCATATATTCACCTAAATCATGATCATACAATATAATATATGTTATATAGTTCCCTTAAACTTAGAACATTTCATAGGGTTCATATTCACATGTCACATGTTCAAATAATTACTTAAATCGATAACACCCAGCTACGAAATTCCTATTACATGGTTAACATAATATTCTTATATCTTCTCATAGACATATAGACACATATATCATCATTACCTAACTTATATTACATGTCCATACAATCATTGATATTTATACCACATAGCTTATACCACTACCTCTTATTATTTCTTAAGTCATTGTTATTTACATAATTCATGATCACGTAACTTAGATCACATATTCACATAATTACATAAATCATATCACATAATCCAGCTACCAACTATACTTATTTTCATGCATTCATAAAATCAAAACATGGAAATAGACTCATCGCAAGTATAATTTCTATATAATCATATACTATAATCATGTACACTCACCTGAGCCTCACTAGTCAATACAAACACTTATGACACATGCACATTCTTGTAGCTTCGAATCTTTTTGAACTTGTCTTCGATCGATATCTACACGAATATACGATTTATATGAATATCGAAGTTCGAATTACTCGAAAAGATTCTTACTAATATAAACTAAACAAAGCAGTGATTCCTGAATTCCAACTTAGGTAGTATCGATACTACAAGCACAGTATTGGTACCTCTATACTTGTAGTATCGATACATCCCACGGTATCGATACCAATTTTGAATTATGAAATTTCATTGCAAGAAATGGTACTGATATCTCCCTATTGGTATTGATACCCATGGTATTGATACTATCACTTTAGTATCGATACCTCATGATCATTTATTGTTCTTCTTTCTTATGGTATCGATATTGTTCATGCAGTATCGATACCCTACGCATAATTTTCCCATAAATTGCCTTGTAGTATTGGTACTTACTCAACCAGTACCAACACTACTATCCATAAAATATTTCTTAAACCTGAAATTTACCAATACTTCACTTAAACTCCCTTCATTCTATCAAACTCAACTATACTTACTTAAACCATCTTTTAGCACTATAATACCTCATTATATTTAATATTTTAGTATAACTATTGAAACCAAGAATCTTACTAAATTTTCAACATGTTCCAAATTCATTTCTAACACTTTGAATCTCTTATTTCTACTCATGACAAGTCAAATTTAACTTCAAAATATCTTTACTCTTTCTTTTTCAACAATTCACTCAAAAACTTGTATTACTTAATCTCTCATACCTTGTCCATCTTTTAATTTCTAATTCTCTTTAAACTTCCTTAAGCTTTCATAATGCGCCTAGAACCAAAACCAACCTTAAAATGAAAGGAATAAGTACTAAAAAACATACTCACCTTATGCAAGAACCCACGATGGAGATGATGAAGAAAGTTGAAGAAGGCTCTGGATAAGCTTTTCCCATTTCCCACGTGTTTTATATCACTTAAAGAGGGAAGATAAAAATCTTTCCTTTGAAAAGACCATAATTCCCTTCTAATAATCCAACTTTAATATCAAGTCCTAAACAAAATTTCCAAAAATACATCCTTGAACTTTTCAAGTTATTCTAATTAAACAACTAAATTTTTAATTCTTATAATTTGGTCACTGGCCTTATTTTGGGGTTGTTACAAAAACTAAATACTAAAAATAAGTTGGTAAAATTAAAAGATATGTTAATATATTTAAAATTAACATTTATTCAATTTAGTTCAAAATTAAATAATTGAAGCCAATAACTATTTTGATTTATCAAGACTAAAATATTAACCTAGATTTTGGGGCGTGACAATTCTCCCTTCCTTAAGAAAATTCTATCCTCGAATTTTTTTTCCGACTTGATGACAGATTTATGTCACAGAGTTAACAAGAAAACATTTACCCAAACACAGAGAAAACCAAAGTAACTAGACTTAGGATCGACATTGGAATCTCGAAATATGTCAAAAACAATTTGAAAACATTTGTGACATAAAACTAATTTAAATTTTCATTTTCTTTATTTTCAAATCAGGTTTACAAATGAATTTTATTTATCAGTTTAAAATATTATGATTCTAGTGGGCTTTATAGTTCGAGATTAGTTAACCTAGCTCTGATACCACTAAATGTAATCCCCAAGACCCAACCTAAACATTACAACGGAATCTTGAAAGTCACATTGATCACCGAAGTGATCCAAAATTTAATTCAAAACAACTTATCAGATATTAAATCATAATTACGAATAATTTATTCAGTTATTATCACTTTATCGAAAACTATTTTATCAAAATATAATTTAAATTCGAGAATCTGGTCCTCGAGATGTTGATTTGATTCTAACATCTTGAAATATCTAAATGGGAGAAATAAAGAAGGTGAGCTACAGAGCTCAGTGCGGTCAAAATGTGCAAATAAACAAAGTATTCAGAAAAGTCAACAAGCATAATCATAGTACGAGTCATAATATTTATGGTATGAATAAATATGTAAATATAAATGCACCCATACACCGTACACCGCCTGAAGAGTAGGTTCCCCATAACCACTTTAACTATAACACACCATCTGAAGTGGAGTCCGTCACAAAGGTAGTGGCCAGTGAATTCGAAGTGAAATTCACCCCGTTGGGTGAATACACTCAGCTTCTCCTATCAATCCCAACCTAGAATAACATGGAAACATGATATATATATACCTAAATTTTGATATGTTCCGAATGTAAAAATGTTTATATAATATCAAAGACCAAATGCATAGCATAAATTCTGAAGCCAATATATAGCATATGTCACATAACATATTTATCCAAATTGAATTTAATACAATAATATCATAGAACAGTCATGCTTCAAACCAATTTTTAACCAGTCAAACAATTATCACAAAACAAATTTAGCACAAAAAGAGACACACAGAGATTCAATTACATCATCACAACATCAATCAAAATTTAATTATTTCAAATTCAACAGAAAAACTATTAAACTTAATTAAAACGGTTGTAGCACGGTAAGACACACACCTTAAATAGTACAACGATAAATATATTAATGAACAAAGACTTTTGGTAAAAATCTTGATTCGAAGGTTTAGTGGAGAGGGGCCTCACGATTTTTAAAAAGCTAACTAAATTAATAGTCGCAAAATTTGAAACGAAACAATAACGGAGAAGACAAATTTGTTCTCTCTTTATTTCGTGGCAATATATAGAGTTTAGAAAAAATAAAAATATACTTTATACATTGATAAGATCAATTTCAACTATGATAGAAATAAAGATAGAAGTCTTATTTAAAAATAAACTCTAAAATAGCTAATTTATGGAATATATTTTAGAATTAAAATAAAGAAATAATATAATACGTAATAAAAATAAAAAATTTAAGATAATAAGATAATATTTAATGAGATAATGAGGAAAAGAATTTGAAATAAAAACAAACTTAAGAATTACACTTTAAATAGAATTCTAAAACCGAAAATTTGAGGAATATTGATTACTAAAAATAAGTTGGTAAAACTACGAGATAAGTAAATATATTTAAAATTAACATTTATTCAATTTAGTCCAAAACTAAATAATTGAAGCCAATAAAAATTTTGATTTATCAAGACTAAAATATTAACATAGAATTTGAGGTATGACATTACCCATAAGATAAGACTCAAAAAATGAAGAAGAAAAGAATGTGGATAAGAAGAAGGTTGGAATTGCTCTCTTGTTGGGCCAATCTTGTAATATTATTTTTTGGGTCTGTTTTGTATTGGATCTGTAAAATAAATATAAAAATATCATACTTAGGGTGCGTTTGGTTTACGAAATATAAGATTACCGGTGGGAATAAAAGATTATCAGGTAATAGGATTACTGGGAATGTTGTATTTTGTGTTTAGTTGGTTTAGCAGGAATATAAGATTACCGAGTTTGGTTAAAGGAATAAAAGATTATTTGAATGTATATTTAACCAAATTGTCTTTATTATATATATTTTTTAACAAGTTGAAAAATATTTATATATTTTCTTTAAAAATTTTGAATTCATAAAATTTATATAATTTTTTTACAAAATTGAAAATATAAAAAGGTTTAATGAAAGGGTAAAATTTTATTTTAACCCCTGAATTTCATATAAAATTTTAATTATAAACTTTTTTTGTAAATCTAAAATAGTTTAAGGATAAATTTGTAATTTAACATTCGTAGAATTTTTATTATTCAATGACAGAAGAATGATATTTTTGAAAAAAAGATTTTAAGGGCATTTTAGTCCAACACGCTTGTAATCCAACAATACCTAAGGAAAGGAAGGTAATGACATTCCCGGTAATATACCCCAAAAAATTCACTATTGGTAATAAAACATTACATGGAATGAGATTCCCGGCCAACCAAACATGGGAATGAGATTCTCGGCTAACTAAACACGGGAATGTGGATTCCATTCCAATGAGAATCCCACATTTCTTGAACCAAACAGCCTCTTACTTTTCATTATTTATAACCATTATATCATATTATATAATAATAATAATAAAAACTAAAATTAAAATTTAAAAATAAAAATACCAAACTTAATTATATTTAATTATGATATTAATAATAAATAATAATATAATATAATATAAATAAATGATAAGTAATAGGAGATAGCAACAACAACAACAACAATAATAATAGTAATAAAAGTTAAATAAATAAACAAAATAAAACAAAATAAAAAAAGTAAAAAATGAAATAGAAAAGAATAAGAAGAAAATGAAAATATCCTGAACAAAATTTAGTGTATACAATAAAAAGTTCAACATTAGTTATTTTCACCCTTTTGGGTGTAAGTAATTTGTTTTAAACAATGAAAAAGACAATTTTGATACAAAAAGTGAGAAAGAAATATTTCTTGAATATTCCATGAATTCTAAAGTTTTTCGAGTCTTTAATAAAAGAATTCTATTGGTAGAAGAGTCTATTCATATTGTTTTTGATGCTAACCCCCTTCTAAGGAAATATTCTTATATTGAGGATGATGTAGGTATTATGACCTTAAATGAAGTTGGTGAACCATCATCTAAAGTGGATATGCAAGAACAAACACAAGATACTCTTGATGTGATAACTCTAGATGAAAAAGAGGTCCCTTACCAAAAAGTAGTATTACTATGTTAAAGATGGTGAGATTTTGGGTGATCCATCCAAAGGGGTAACTACTAGATCATCTCTTAAAAATATTTGTAATTTTGTTGCATTTATCCCATGCATAGAGCCTAAGAATATCAAAGAAGCATTAAATGATGGATTTTGGGTAATGTCTATGCAAGATGTGTTAAATCAATTTGAGAGGAGTCAAGTATAGGTGTTTGTTGAAAGACCTAGTGACAATTCTACTATAGGTGCTAAATGGGTATTTAGGGAAACGAACGATAAACTTTCATTTTTCCTCTGACTGCCTTCTTCGACGACCGTTTGAAGCTGAAATTTGTAGACTTATTCTCTCAGTGTCGAATTGTTAATTCTTTCTGATCTGAATTCAGTTTGTTTGCTCATAATCCCTCCGTGGAAATTTCATATTTTTCCCTTTTTACCTCTGGGTTTACCTTGATTTATCTTGCAATCTAATGTTATGTTGGTTTTGGGTTAGTTTTAGTTTAGAGCTAATTGGTTGATAGCTTTTGTTTTTTTAAGTATATTTTTATGTTATTAGTTTTATCTGCTCAATATTGTAGAGATTCTACATTATTGATTGTATTTCTGATGTGGGTTTGCCATAATTTCTTCTAAGTGCTTGATTTTGTTAAATTTTGGGATCTAAAACCTTTTTTCCTTCTCCATTCTACTGGTTACCATTGGTGAAAAGGGCCTTCCTTTTATCTTCTTTCGGATGATCATATTATTTTTTATGTAATTTGTGTAAGCATTTTTCATTATTTATTTTCTTCTTCCTTTCCAGTCTCCATTTTCCCTTCTCCTTTTCATTCAGATCTGGTTTAGATCTAGGATTTTTGTTCTTTGTTATTTATCGGCTGTTTATTTTCATGTTTGTTCTACGGTTTGTAAGAACTTTCCATTTTTAGCTTGGTTTCATATTTACTTGCAAGTGACACCATTTTGACTATACCTGTTGATTTTCAGGGTTTTCATTGTTATGATCTGAAACGATTCTATTTTCAACTTGGGTTTCTGAAAAGAAAAGTCATTTCTGTTGTTTTTTCCTCTCTATTGGTAATATATGCTAGAAAGTTTAAGCATTGGTCAGCTTTTCTTTTTATATATATCCCGACAATTTCAGTTGTTTCCCCCTTTTACTATTTTGTTAGCGTTTGATAGTTAACTCGAAGAAGTGCGCTTTTGTTCATTTTTCATAGTTCCTCATAGCTTCGGCTATTGATGATCACTTGAGGTCATGTCTTTTTTTAGAGCCCATAGGGCATATAAGGGGAGGACTCGATAGAGTGGTGTCAAAGAGTCTAGATTTAGAGTTTGTACGTTGAATGTAGGCACATTAAATGCTAGGCTGTTGGAGCTGACCGACGTACTAAGTAATAGGAAAATATATTTTGCATGTATTCAAAAGACTAGGTGGAAAGGGGCTCGCTCCAGAGAGTGTAATGGGTACAAGTTATGGTATTCAGGCGTAGATAATACTAGAAATGGGGTGGGTATCTTGGTATGCTCTAGGCTGAAGGAAAATGTAGTTAATGTTTGTAGATACCGTGATAGGATCATGATTATTAAGGTTATTATAGAAGTGGAAGTGGTGAATGTCCTTTCAGTGTACGCCCCACACGTTGGCCTGGGGGAGGAGGAGAAACTTTGCTTCTGGGATTTGTTAGATGATGTACTTAGGAGTATTCCAGAGGACCAAAGAGTTTTCATAGGGGGAGACTTCAATAGCCATATAGGTAGTGCAATCGACGGGTATGACGGTGTTCATGGGGGTTTTGGTAGTAGGAACGAGGAGGGGTGTACGTTGCTTGAATTTGCTATTACATACGATATGGTGGTCACTAACTCCTTCTTTAACAAGAGAGATGTGAACTTGATTACGTTCAATAGCGGGGGACATTGTACCAAAATCGACTACATCCTGGTTTGAAATCGGGATCGATGGGCTTGCATTGACTGTAAGGTGTTCCTTGAAGAGGCATGTGCATCATAAAATAGATTATTGGTGTTGATGTTCCGCGTACGCCATGGGACAGAACACTCATAGGAGGGCTAAACTAGGTAAACCTAGTATCCTTTGGAATAACTTACATGGAGTGACAGCTGATGACTTTAGAAGTAAGGTTTTGTCTCATACAGGTTTTGGAACTACAAACTCAAATAATGCAGATATGTTATGGAAAAATATGGAAAATTCCATCAGAGAGGTGGGAAAAAAACACCCTTGGGTTGTCGACAGGGAAGGTTAAGGAACATAAAGAATCATGGTGGTGGAACGACGAAGATTAAACTAAGGTGTAGACAAAACAAACTTGCTTCAAGGAGTTTCTACAATGCAATAACGATGAAGAAAGATTGAGAGCTAAACAAAGATACAAGGAGGCAAAGCAGGAAGCCAAGAAAACAGTGGCTAAAGCAAAGGATAGGGCATACGAGGAAATGAACAAGAGATTAGACACCAAGGAAATACAAAACGACATCTTCAGGATTACAAAACCCAGGGAGAATAGGAAAAAGGATCTAGGTAGCATTAGGTTTATTAAGGAAAACAATGGTGCTCTTTTAGTGAAAGATCATGATATTAAGAGGGTTTGGGGTAGTTACTTCTTTGGCTTATTTAATGATAGTGCCTCTCCCTGTAGAGATAGTACTATTGATGGGTCAACTGACCATCATACTACGACCAACGACTGCCATACAAGTAGGATTGGGATTGAGGAAGTCAAAATGACTCTTAGAAGATGGGGAGGGACAAAGCTGTCGGTCCAGATCAAATTCCTATCACTGTGTGGTTGGCCCTAGGAGAAGAGGGAGTTAAGTGGTTGATCAACATCTTTAATATTATTTTAGAGAATGCTAAGATACCAGAGGAGTGGAGAGAGTCTACGGTGATACCAATATATAAGAATAAAGGAGATCCCCAACGTTGTGGTAACTAAAGAGGTATTAAACTACTCAGTCATACCATGAAGCTATGGGAAAGGGTGATAGAGGCTAGGTTGAGACAGGTTACTAGGGTTTTGGAAAACCAATTTGGCTTTATGCCAGACAGGTCTACTACGGAGGCGATTCATCTATTTCGACGGTTTATAGAAAATATAGGGAAAAATAAATATTTTCACATGGCATTCGTTGACTTTAAGAATGCGTATGATAGCGTTCCCCGTGATACGATCTGTAAGACCTTGGAAACGAGACGGATCCCAACTGCTTATATCTGGGCGATTCGTGATATGTACTATAGATCTACTACATACGTCAGGACTACAGTTGGCGACACTGAGGCATTCCCGGTGGAAATCGGACTCCACCAGGGGTCATCTCTTAGCCCTTACATCTTTGCCTTGATTATGGACGACATCTATTGTGCGACACCAGACGGTGTTCCATGGTGTATGCTTTTCACTGACGATATTTTCCTAGTTGCTAAAACAAAAACTGAGCTGAATAGTAGACTGAATACATGGAAGACTGCTTTGGAAGAAAAATGTCTAAGGATCAATATTAAAAAGACGAAGTATTTATGTTCAAACTTCAGTGGGAACCAAAAAGATAAAGATGTAGAAGTATGCATAGAAGGACATGTTCTCCCCTCAAAGGATTGTTTCAAGTACCTATGGTCTATAATACATAAAGATAGGGTGTAGATGATGATGTTACAAACCATATAAAGGTGAGATGGCTAAAGTGGAGGGCTGTTACTGGGGTTTTGTGTGACAAGAAGGTGCCTCTAAAACTTAAGGGAAAATTTTATAGAATGAAAATAAGACCAGCGCTGCTGTATGGATCAGAATGTTGGAAAATCAAGAAGGATCACGTAAGGAGGATGAAGGCCGCAGAAATGAGAATGTTTCGATGGGAATGTGGTAGGACTCTGTGGGACATGACACCAAACTTTGCATTTAGGATGTCCTTGGGGGTGGTGTCTGTATCCGAAAAATTGAGGGAGGGAAGACTACGGTGGTTTGGGCATGTCCTAAGGCGACAATCGTTGGATGCGGTTAGGAGGGTAGAGTCAATTACAGTCGACGGTGCCAGAAGGAGAGGACGACCAAGGAGGAAGTGGGTAGACTGCTTGAGATCTGATTTTAAGGATTTAGCCCTTACCGAGGATATGACCTCTGATAGGAAATTATGGAGACTTAAGACCAGGGCAGCCGAGTAGTGTGGGTCACAGCAATAGGGTGTAACATCCCTGTCTTATTTTTATTGCCTTTGTAGTAATTTCCATGACTTCTACTTTTTACACGTTTCTTTCATTGACATTTATAAAGGCTTAGAACTAGGGTAGCAGAGTAGTATTGCCTTAGTTTATGTTTTAACTTATTTAACTTTATTCCTTCTCGTATCTTACTATCACTGAATTTTGTGTATCATTCTCTTCATGATTCCTCATTTTAAATTTAGTCGGGTCTTACGTTTCTGTCTATATGCAGATATTTTTACGCAGGGATTTATTTACAGGGATTACTTTCCATTAGAGACGCGCATATGAGGACTACATATGAATAATGTTCAACTATGTATTTATTTATTTATTATACATGCATTGTATTTTATATTTATTTTTAATTTTTTGACTGCCGGAGGTCTTACACGGAAGCTGCTCTCAACCTGGCGTTGGGGGCAGCCTATTACCCTACCTCCCCTTACCCCATTGCATATGGGAATATGGTTTTGTTGTTGTTGTTGTTGTTAGATGAAAGTGGTAACATAGTGAGGAACAAGGCCAGACTTGTTGCTCAAGGGTATACTCAAGAAGAGGAATAGATTTTGATGAAACTTATTCTTACATAGCTAAGATGGAGGCTATTAAAATGTTATTGGAATTTGTATGTTTTCATGGTTTCACTTTATACCAATGGATGTTAAAAGTGCATTTTTAGACAGTTTTATAAAAGACAATGTCTGCGGAACAACCTCTTTGTTTTGAGGAATCAAAATTTCCAAATCATAATTTTAAATTGACAAAAGCTTTATATGGCTTAAAACAAACTCCTAGAACTTGGTATGAAATATTGTCAAATTTTCTTATTGAAAATGAATTTTCAAAAAGGAAAGTTGACAATGCCTTATTTATAAAAAGTAAAGGTAAAGATTTATTAGTAGTTCAAATTTATGTAGATTTTTGGTTCTACTAATGATATTTTTTTCAAAGAATTTACTAAGCTAATGCAAGGTGAATTTGAGATGAGCATGATTGAAGAGCTTTCATTTTTCTTGAGTCTCCAAATCAACTAAAAGAAAGGTGACATCTTTATCAATCAAGCAAAATACATCAATGGTATGCTCAATAAGTTTAGATTGGAAAATATGAAACCCCAAGCCACTCCTATGAGCTCATCTACAAAGCTTGACAAGGATGAAGAAGTTAAGTGTGTAGATGCTAAACGTTATAGGTATATGATTATATCATTACTTTACCTTACTGTAAGTAGACCATACATTATGTTTAGTGTTTGCTTATGTGCTAGATTTTAATCATATCCTAAGGAGTCACAATTACAAGCCATTAAGAGAATCTTTAGATACCTTAAAGACACACAGAGTATTAGAATTTCATATCCTAGAGACTCTAGCTTTAGCTTGCATGCCTTCTCGGATGTGGATTATGGAGGTTGCAAATTAGATAGGAAAAACACCTCCAGTATTTTCCAATTCCTTGGTAACATGGTGATTTATTGGTTTTCAAAGAAACAAAATAGTGTAGAATTATCAACCAATGAGGCATAATACATTTTTGTCGGTAGTTGTTGTGCTCAACTTTTATGGATGAAACAACAACTCGTGGACTATAGAACTGATGTTGGTACTATTCCTATCAAGTGTGACAATACTAGTGTTATTTGTATCACTAAAAATATCATCCAACATTATAGAACTAAGCACATAGAGATTAGACATCATTTTATTAGAGATCATGTCTCCAAGAAAGATATAGTTCTAAAGTATGTAGACACGTTACATCAAGTAGCCGACATTTAAAAAAAACATTTAAACAAAGAAATATTTTGGGCACTTAGGAGATAATTAGGTCTAACCAACCCACCTTGACTTTTTGTTTAAATAATTTATGCACTTTTATAATTTTATGAAAGATGCATGCAACATGACTTGCCTACTATGCAATTAGTTAAGGGGAGTTTAGGATTTTCATGAAAATTGACAAAATGTTCAAAGTGTTCTTAAATGTGTATTTTTTTTTTGTTTGAACATGCTTGCCTTGCCTACTTAGAGTTTCCTATACCAATATTGATGCCCTAAAGTATGCATTATGACTTTTGACCTTTGGGTGCTCCATAACTAGAATTTTCATGCAACTTTAGCATTCATAGGTGTTTTTGTTGTTTAACCTTGTATGAATGAATGAATTCTAATATCTTGGTCATAATTTTATGTCTCATATGGTCATATGTGTTGTATGTGATTAATTGGTAATAAAAATGACTTTTTTGGACTTATTTGCTATATTTTTGGACCATTTTATGCATTTAGTACTCGTATTGTTTATCCAGTACCGATATTGTTCTTCTTTTAGTATCGATAATGTTCTTCAAGTGTCAATACTATTCATGCAACATTGATGTATGCATACCAACTTTTTTATGCTTTGATGTATCAATACTCAGTTAACGAGTACCGATACTCGAGATCAGGTTTGCCCTATTTCAGCCAAAAATCACATATTTTTTACTTCTCTAAAACAAAACTAGCTGCCGCCGAAACCTCCTCCCCTTACTCAAAACAAAATTGCTACAATCCTTCATTTTGGAGTTGTTATCGCACCATTTTTCAACCTTTTAACCTATGTTCATCATCAAACTCATGCATTCAACATGTATTTCATCTCAATCCAAGTTTTCAAGGTAAAATTTTCTAAAAACTTTAACTTTTTTTTTGAATTTAGGTTTAGTTCTTGTTACTTTTTTACTTAAATGAGCATACTTAATATTGTATTTTTGCAATATAATCTACTATTTGTTTCTCAATTTTTACTAAAAATTTTGATTTTTTTTTAAAATATTATCTTGTTTATGTAGTCTATAATTGCTTACATTGTCTATATTTACATTATATATATTTCTCTATGAACTTTTATACATATTAAAATATATATAATTTTTTTATCATGCATAATTTATTTTCTTATATATATAATCATATTACTTTTTTAGTTACAATATATATATATATATATAGAAAAACATAAAGCACATTTTTTTAATTTTAATTTTTTTTCATATGCCTTGAACTATGGACTCATATTGAGTTTTGGGATTAATTGGTTGCAATAGTATATTGTGTAATCTTTTGCAGGTTATTTTGATCCCAACTTTTCAAAATGTCTCACAAACGTCTTCGATCCTCATCTTCTCGAGCTAATCCACATCCAAATCCTCCTCCCAATACTAATTCACCTCCTAGTGAACAAACTATTTTGAATTCTTGTTTTAATGAATCAAATCGTTAAAAACTTTATGAGAGGTATATTCAACATTTTGAAACTTATGTCATTAGGAATGAGCGTATTCCTTCATTTCCCGCTATAAATGCTATAAATTTTAAATATATTCCCCTTATTAAGGCTTTGAAGCTCAATAATACTTTCAAAGTAAAGCTCGTTGTTTATCACCAACTTGTCTACATTTTCTACTATAATGCGATTAGTATGTAAAATGAAGCTAGAACTCATATCGAGAGTATTCGCTCCTATCTTTTGGGGCAATTGATTCTGATACCATAGTCACTACCCTTGGTATAGATAACACCGGTATAGATAATGAAAAAGACTATGTTCCTTCCACCTTAGAAGTAGGCGAAAGTGCAAGAGTCCTTGACTTTCACGAGCGGCTCTTGTATTTGATTATTTCTTAGTGGTTTAGATCATACGGAGGTAAATATTCCTTTCTCCATAGTGTCGGTGCTTGGTGGCTTCATTACTTCCAAAACAACAAAAGGATAAACTTTTTCCAAATTGTTTTCGGTGAATTAGTTGACATCGTTAACAATATCCCTTCTAAGAGAATAGAGTCTTTTGTCTATGGTTGTATTTTGAGTTATATATTTTCAAAGTGGGTCTCAAAGTAGAACTTGATTTAGCTATCCCCTTGACAACCTTAATTGATTTTAAATCTCTTTGTAAGTCGGGTTGGGAACAAGTCGGAAATACGTGGCAAAGAAAGGACAAAGGGTAGCAAGGTGCAAGTTCTTCTAGAGTGGCTCCAACTCAACTCAAGATGATGATGTGTTAGACGACGATCCGGTAAATCACGTTCTTGATGAGCCTCCTCGAGCTGGTGGTGAGGATGCTAGTTCAATATCTCATTGCTTTCAATCCATGATGGAGATGTTGGACTCGAGGTTTGCGACCATGGAGTCTCACTTTTCTGCCTTGGGGACTCAGGTGTCCGAGATAACTTCTCAACAGTTGGCACTATAGGCGATGTATGTGGATTCCTGACGTGACATCGTTGCTTGTTTCAACTCGGTGACGAATAGGATTGATGCTCTCTCTTGAGATTTTACTTCTTTCCGTGCACCGCCTTCGAATTTTGATCATCCTCCTCCGTCGGATGCTTGATCGCTTTGTGCTTTGCTAATTGCTATTTCTTTGGTTATGCACTATCATTCTTTGGATTTATCCTACATGTTTCTTCATACTTTTATATTTTAGATTTGGTATATTTTTATGATTTGGATGATTTGATGGATTTTTATTTCATGTGGATGTTTATTGTGATTTTTATGATATTTTGAATATTTGATACATGTTTAATTTTTTTGTGACGATGCATATTATTTAAGGGTATTGTTTATGTTGACTAACCTATTTGGAAAGTTTGATCTTCATAGCTTTGTTATATATCTTGGTTATTCTTAGGTTTTTTTATTTAACAAAAAGGGGGAAAAATGTTAGAGTAAGGAGGAATATGTTTTTCAAGAAAATCTTAAAATTTCTTAAATGTTTTGTTATATCAAAAAGGGGGAGATTGTTGAACATACTTTGATATACCAAAAATGTTAAATTTTTTTAACAAATTTGAAGATTATATTCGATTCATTCATTCGAATATATAAATTGTTTTTAAGGTCAAAAACTCTATTTTACACCTCACTCTATTGAAAAATTGAGTCTTATACTGGAAATATCTTTGAAATAATTTTTACTAAGGATTTCAAACTTCATTCGGGTCAAAAATCTATTTTAAGCATAGTAGTATCGGTACTACAAGAATAATATCAATATTATTCATGAAGTATCGATATGGTATCAATGTTGAAGCCCAAAATAACACAATAATACCGATACTGCTATGGTAGTACCGATACTACATGTAGGTTTGACAAAATAGAATGCTATTTCGGTACCGATACTAGCTCAATACTGATACTACTTTTAACAGTAGTATTGATACTCCATATAGTACTATCAATACTTCTCTTTTGATTTTATAATTATCAAATTCCAATTTGCTCATTTGGTACCGATACTAGTCCTAGTATTGATACTACTTATAATAGTAGTATTGATACCCATTGTACCAATATCGATTCTGCCCTTCCACAATGACTATATTTTTTTATTTAATACAATGAGTACCAATACCCAAAGTCCGAGTATCGACACTACAATCGTTTGAGCAGCATTTATTACAGGAAACTACCTCCCAACGACTCTATTTACTCCCACAACAACCCAAACAGGTAGAATTAATAGAGGGAGTATAAAAACAAGATTCCAAGACATATGCGAAGACAAGAGATCAAAGAGAAAGCCAAAAGCAATCAATTTGACCAAATTTCAAGTCAACATTTTTCAACATTCATTTTTCTTTCAAAGAACACTTTTGTACTCATTTGTTGTTACTTCTCAAGTATTCTTATTTGTTATTGAATTGTGCAAACACATTCCTAGTGAGATTTTTTATAAGTTTACAATTTGTAATTTTCTCTTTGAAAGAGTATCTCAACAATTTGAGATATAATTCTTGAGGGAGTTGTAAGGTTACACCTTAACCTCAAAGATTTCTACAAATTAGTGAATTTGTGAAAATCATTAGTGTGGTTAGCTAATATAGTGGATGTAGACATTAGTTTAAAAAGTTGAACCACTCTAAATTCTTATGTTCATTTTTCTAATTTCTCTTCAAGCTTTCACCAAAATTTTTATTTGTTAATTCATCCCCTCTTGACTATTTTATCCATCCGATTCATTCAACACTAATATCAAAATATCTTTATTTAAATTCAACGGTGATAAATCAAGTTTAAAATTGGGTATAATTATTCAGCTTGGATTTAACTTCCTAAAACTTGTTAATAATTTACATTTTTGAACGAGTTATCCCTCTCTCGAGACAACAAGCTTCGACTGCATTTTCTCCTTTCTCATTCTTCCATTCCTGATGGAATTAAGCCAAGGTGTCACAACAGCGCCATACAACATGTAAACAACAGCCCCTATTAATAGCCATACGAAAATGTTAGTCCATGTTGCAACTAAAGATGAGAACGGGACAAGTTGAGTCGAATTTTTTGTCAATATGATCCAATTCAAAAATATATACCCTCCACTTAATTTGACATGAATCGTAGAGTATATTTTTTCCACATGAATCTAATTAAATCTCAATTTTTGGAGTATAAACCTGATCCAACCTGACTCAACATAACATAAGGACTTAATTAAAAAAATTAGAGAGGAAGTATTATAGTAATTATCCATAAATTTATATGAAAAAATTGTGCTATTATCCCTAGATCATGTTGGAAGTTTTTCATACCTCACTCGAAAGCGACCTGACCTCACTCTATATAAAATTCGACTCGAATCTGACTCGAACCTAAAATTATTTAAAAAATGAACCTATCAAGTTGGGTCAAGTTAGAATTCATCGATTTCGAATTAAAAATACACCTTTCTCATTGAATTATATTCTCTCTCCTATTTACTCACCATACTTTCAATTTTTCTAATTTACTCATTGAACTTTCGAATTGCTCATGTTTTGATCACTCTGAATTATTTTATTATTATTTATGTATGACTTGGGTTTTTTTATTAAAATAAAACAGAAGGTGGTCGGACGCCGTTATAGGCCACCATCAACTGCCGTAGATGGTGGTCGTTTGGTCTCAAATTTCATGTGTCGGTTCTTCTCAACCCCTGAGTCCAAATCTGGTGGTTATTTCACTAGAAAATGTCTTAAAACCCATGAATATCGACTGAAACGTTTCAGCTTCATCACTTTCGATCTATAATTCATGGACTTTAGAGCAAATTCTGGCAAAATGGAGGGTGGATTCATATTAAGGGTGTCGAGACGAAGTCACTCATGAAATTTGAGACCGAACGACCATCATCTACGTTGGTGGTGTCCGACCACCTTTTGTTTTTATATTATATTAGATAATAATTAAAAAAATGTCACATCATACAGAAAAATAATAATAAAATAATTTAAAGTGATCAAAACAGAAGTAATTCGAAAGTTCAATAAGTAAATTAAAAAAATTAAAAGTATAGTAAATAAAATAGGAGAGAAAATATAATTCAGTGCGAATAGTATTGTTTACCCCCAAATTAAATTGTCATCCTTAATTACAGTCCCGACGATTTTAAAGGAAGTCAAGATAAGAATTCTCGAAAAACCAAATAAAAAATTAAACTTTAGTTTTAAGACTCGCCCCAACTTAATGAGCAGGTAGACATTGATAAGAAGAGTGCAAGCAATTTGTAGGAGTGGCACAAAATGGCATATGGAACCTGAGAATAATATCAAATATCGCCTCATAAAGTAATTCAAGTAATTTGAATGTCATATTAGGTTTTAAAGTAAATTAGACACATATAAATCTTAAAAAGTGACAAACAAGAAACTTAAACAATCATACTTAATCATGCAGCGGAATATAATAAATGGCATACATAATTAAATAAAATAAAATTCTGCTTCTATATAGCTTAACTCAACAAATTAATCAAGTAAAGACAAAACAGTCATTTCATTACACGTACAAGATATTGACATAAATTTTAAGAATTAGACCAGTTATTAGACATTACTAAATATGAAACACCCATGGTTAAATTTACAGTGAAATCAAACATTGATTAAGCACTCAATCGAACATGCATACTTTATGATGACATATTAATATTATTGTTGATTTTTAACTGTCGATAATCAAAACAGAACCATAACTTAATATTGATTATGATTTTATAAAAATTAATAGTTGAATAATTAGAAAAGAACTGTATAATAAACGGATGACCAATATATAATTTATACACGTGAAGTAGGTTGGAAAGAAAAAGGAAAATAAGAGATAATATTATGGATGGATGTAGATAACCCTTAGATACAATAAAACCCCATTTATTTATTTTTTTCTTTATATTCCTAACCTATTTTTTCTTAAACCCACATGTAGATACCTGTTTTTGTCCAGGTTTTAACTGTTTATTATTATTATTTTCGAGTTACAACAACAACGACCCAATTACAAATAAACTCAACAGTACCCTAAACAGGGCCCAATGCCACTCGGCCCAGAAGGAAGCAGACCTACATGCCTAACACGGTTACAATCAACCCAACCTGAAGCCCAAGATCAGACTCGAATATGAGAACCCAAACCCAATTAGGGTTTCTTCTCTGCCCAACACCGCCTTCATTGCTAGTCGTTGGATTTGGACCCATCCAACGGTCCAGATCACCTAAAACTTAGGGCTTTAACCCTAAATATCAATTAGCCACTACCGTCATCAATGAGAAACAATCAACCGGCGCGTGCGCTTCACCGTCCATCACCCAGTCGCGTGAGCCACATTAGAAAGCTCCCTGAGTTGTCGTCATCATCAACAATGACAAAAAACAACCCCAATCAAGTCAATCAACCAAAACAGTCTAAAAACCCAATAAAAAATAAGAACATCTTCAAAATAAAATCTCTAGACAAATTCGGCCTTGTCACAAGCCGAAAATAGGGTAATCATGCCCTATCTTCTCGGTAGCGGCACAAGTCTTCATCAAACCATCACATGCAAGAAGATTAAAGGAGGGAGGCAAGCAACATTTACAAGGGGGATTCAGACTAAGCAGAGAAAAAATAGAAAGGGGAAAAACCAGAACGAAAACATTGAAAAAAACCTTTGAACAAAAAAAAAAGAACAAAAAAAGAAACTAATCCTAACCAGATCGTCAACCGTTGCTGCATCAGACCAAAGAAGCCCATCTCCAAAGGTAAAATCCTTATTTTTCTTCGGATCTATTTTTAAGGTTCAATTTTGGGGGGTTTAGAGAGAGGTAGAGGATAAAGAGATAAGAGGAGTAAAAAAGAGGGGGTTCTTGAGATGTTTTACTCCCTGTGGTCACCGATCTGCGATGGTCGAGGAGTTGCGGTTTACTTCCTCAGCGAGGGACTGGGGGGAAGGAAGTGTGAGAGTTTTCAATTAAAAGAGAAAAAAAAAGAAATGAAAAATGAGGGTGGGTTGGCCGGTTTAGGCTCGAGTGTTAGCCATTTATATTACATATAAAACGGCGTTGTTCCAGAGAAGGGAAACTTACGTGTTTGGTGCTTGGGTTAATCCCATTCGGGACCGTTTCGCCTTGTAACTTCTCATTTTGGTCATCAAATGAAACTTTTTTATGTTTTTTAAGCTTTGGATCTTATTACACTTACATTTCGGTCATTATATGCTTATTGATTGGTTTGGGAAAATGCCCATTATGTTTATTAATTTATGATTTAATGCATTTTAATCCTTTTTTTTGTAACATGCGTCTTGGTTTAGTTTAGGATTTTGGTTGGTAGCTTATAATTCAGTTCATTTTAACCCTTTGATGCTCCATGTGTAAATACACGTTTTTAGCTAGATCTTTTATTTTTCTGTAATATTCATTCTAGTAACAATTTTTGGTTCGAATATGAAATTTCATGGTTGGTCAATTAATTTAATTTTATTATTTTTCCCTCTTCATGATTTAGTCCTATGTTTATTTATTTTATTTCTCGTTTAATCTTTATTATTCTTTCTAGAACAATTTAATTAATTGTGTAATTTAATTTTGTGCCTTTTTTAAAATAGATGTTTTAGTATTATCATACATTAGAATAAATTTTACATATTTATATTTATTCAATACTTCTTAATCTTGTATGTATAGATAATGTTCACCTTTATGTTCTTATCTTATTTGTTTTAATATGATTTATGAAATATTCTTTTGCTAACATTATGTGTATCCCATATCTTTGATATTTTTAGTGGTTTATTCGAACATTTTCGAGAACATTGGTCGTAGAATGGGCGTGGAAAGCATTGCTTGGTCGAAGTAGTGCGATCCGATACGACATTTGAACTAAATGTGAACTCAAAATAAATCGAGTTTATTTTTAAAAAAATGAAAAATAAATAATTTTTATTCAAATGAAGCAATGTGTGTTTCTTTAAATAGTAATTTAGTTTATTTATATTTGATTTGTGTTGTTTATAACGTTGGGGAGGGAACATTTCTCGTATAAAGGAGAAATAAATGTGATAGCCTTCCCATTGGAGGATGTGCAAATCTCGTGATTTCTTATCAAATTAAGGAATGTTCTCTAATAATTAATTCGACGATATGTAAATTAATATTTATACAAATTTAAAATTTTCACCATTTACGACGATATGTAAGCGACTAAGTACCAATTTTGGGCGCTGTGGAGGTACTTATCCTTCTCCACACGTAACCGACTCCTAGACCCATTAAGTCGAGTTTTTTGTAAAAGCATACCAATTTTTGTCTTAAAAAATGATTTTACTTAAAATTGTTTTAAAGGACGTTTTTAGGTATTCAACTTACCTAGCCCAAAGGTCGATGTCGACTCCTGTTCAATTTTATTCAAAAATCGCCAAATTTTCAAATAAAGTCATAATTGTTTTTTAAACTTAATTGTTTTTCAAAAGAAAATGGTCATGATAGCATGGCGACTCCACTGGGGACTTTAGAGAGTCAGGTTGTAAGTCGCTTATACATTGTCCTTGTGGTGGAAATTATGGGTTTGAGTCTATAATTAACTTATGATCCATTTATTGAAGTTTTTAATTTCTTCATTTTTAAATTTTAATACTAATATTTTAATCTTTTTTCAGCAATGTCCAAGTTTATATTGAGAGTTTTCTTTCTTCTTTAGAGTCAAAGGTTTGTATGTTCCTCCTCACACACCTCACGTGCATTTGCATGACATAAGCTCTAGACCTGAGCTTCGTTCCAGGTAAGTAGGAGTGAACACTTTACTCTTGTAAGAATTTATTCTTTTTATGAGCCTTAAAGCAAATAATCTCTGGGATACACATGCTATATACCTTCGTAGGGATTTATTCCTCATATGGGTATAAGGAAGTGAATCCCCTCGAATTGAACTCGATCCGTTTAATCCTATAATGAGTGAGGATTGAGGGCTTGGTAGCCCAAGGGGGCACTGACATCAAAGAAAATCCGAATTCCTTTTCCTCAGAGAACCGAAACCATGCATATTGTGAACCGTAAAACGGTCACCCTAGGTATAGCCATATCGAACCTCAGGCTATCAGTAGGTGCCAAAATAAGTTTACATGAAAGTGGAACGACTCTAAACCTTTACATTTTGCTTTAAATTTATAGAGTAATTTTTTTTGAATAAAAGCATACGAACTAGAAACCATGCGGTTAGCATCAATTTTGTGAAAATAAATCATTTGGGTAGAAAGCATGTCCGGGTAGGATTGCTATTTAATTAAAGCCTGCTCGGGTAGATACCATGATTGGGTAGTTGTTATAATTAAATAGCATCTTTTAATTCTATCGATTATCTTACTTATACTAACTCATTTCTTTTCTTTCTGTGTCATTTTCACATTTTTTGCATTGAATTTCATCAACATGACATAATGTGAAAGTGTTGATCTGAAAGAGGATATTTAAGTGAAATTTTCACATAGAGAGACAAAAGTTTTCAATCAAGCAGTCGCGTACGCAAACATGCACCTAGGGTTAAAAGAAGTTCTGAGAATACAAGAAAGAAACTTGTCTGAAGATCATGCAACATTCAAGACTGGAAATATGATTCATTAACCAGAAAAGTAATCCAGTGGTAGAGTCTTATCTATGATTGTTTCATCACTAATTACCAAAGAGTGACGCGTGACTTCATCATCGCAGGGGCATTAATTGAGATAGGTTACAGAGCGCCTGAGGGGCATCATTTTCAAGGATGAAGATCCAAAATAAAGCGCCAACCCCTTTCAGACTCAGCATCTAAATGAAAGCATGTATGTAAAATGGACTATCTTGTAATGTGAAGGCTTTTATCTCTGATGAAAATTATTCTATGATATTCATCGTTGGGGTCAACATTTTTTGCATCTGCATTTCCATCTTTGCATTTTACACCTCCATTCCATTTATTCAAGCATTTTCACATGCATCATTCATAAAAACATGGAATCAATTTATGGAGGATTCAATGAAGTGGTCCTAATCATGTGACACCACACTAAGAATAGAAGCAAGATTCGAAAAGGTAAAAAAAGAAGCTAACATTAGTATGGTGGGAACCTACTCAGCCAACCGTAGGGCTGAGCCTTATAAGATGATCCGAGTAAATAGTCAATTTGATCCAATCCCAATGACCTATGAGGAATTACTTCCAATGTTGGTTCAGAAAAATCATGTGACTCCCAATGACCTGAGGTCTATGACGTTGATGCCATATGCAGCTATTACTTAGGAAGTTCAGGGTATCCCACTGAGAACTGTAGAGAATTGAAGTGCAAGGTCTAGAATCAGATTGATTCAGGGGCATGGACGTTTAATGAATAATAGGGCATTATGATGCTAATCAAGAAGAGATCTTGGCATCCACCAGGAAGTTTTTTTTTGTTTTTGCAATTGCATTAAGAGCATTGTTTTGTTTAAACTCATTTTTTTTTCTTTCTTTAATATTTTCTTAAATATTTTTAATCTTTTGATGATTGAATTTATGCTACCTTTTAAGGTTGAATAATTGAACGAGTTTAATATTGTAGTTTGTCAAATATCGAATGAATTACATATTTTTTTGTTCATTAAGAATTATATATTTTTGACATATGGAAATATTAGACCTTTCTTATACCATCTAAAACCAAAAATAAAACCTCACGATTCATTACCTGAATAATTCATGGTCACTATCAAAAGACCAAATTTTGACGTATCTTTCTTTGAGATTTTGAAACATTTCATTTATCTTTTTCGAGACACAAAAAAGACATACCCTTACCTTTCGTTGAACCAATAAAGTCACACCATCATCTTCTTAGACGCAAAATCGACATTTTTTCTACCAATAAAACCTAAAGGCATGGAGTACAAGGTGTCCACTTGAACATGAACCTTCGTACAAGAATAAACAATGTGGGTCATCTCGAATCAATTTTTTGAAGATGAGCCTGAATAATTGAGACATGTTAGAAGAAGTAAGAAAAAAAAGGAAACTAATTCAAAATAATTCTATCATGCATTAATTACATTGCTTTCATATGAATAAAAATTAGTCCTGAAAATATATCCCCTTAGGGATACCTCTTATGCAAGGACTTCTGTTTATGAAAGGATGAATGACTTTCTTTCATTATCCCTTGACAAAAAGAGAAAATATATATCTCTTGTGTCTCCATTTGAGCCTGAATTATATTTTCTTCTCATTCAACCCTAACCAAGGATCACCCTCCACACTAGGGGCAAGGTGAAGGAAATCTGCTTGAAGGAGTAATGACCATCAATTCATGTCATTGTGAAATAAAGTGAGAAATAACAAGGAACCATAAAGTAGATCAAATGAAAAGTGCGAAGATTAAATCAAGGGGAGGATAGAGAGAAAAAGAGAGGAAAAAGAGAAAAAGAGAATAAAATGGAAAAAAGAAAGAAAAAGAGAACATATTAAGTATTTCAAGATGAGTGACTTATTGAGCTCAAGCCACAAGATTAAGCAATTACAATTTGTTCAAAGATCCAGAATCAATTCACCAGAAGATCAAAGAACATCAAGAGAAAATAAAGGACATAGGAGCAGACTCAAATCGAGCAAGACAAGATTGAAAGCATCATAATGAATTGTTCCTTTGTTCAATTACCCTTAAAATACTTGTTTGGGCCTATTTATCCCTTCTAACCATAGCCTACATTACGTGCCTAAAAAGTTCCTTCTAATCATACATGGATTTCTAAATAGAAGATATTATCTTCAGATTTCATCTCGCCCCTCAGGATTAATCATTTATTCACAAAAGGTTTTCTAAAATCTTTAATACATGATAGAGAAAAAAATGACAAAGGGGTTCAAGACATAAATTTTTGGATAACATCTTGAAACCAAAGGATGATTCGAGTTGAAAACCTGAAAAGACGACTCGAATATAAAGATCATAAAACTATTATATTGGAGGCGATCTCACAAATCCCTTGACAAGACATTGCACAACCCGAATGTGTTCATGAGAGCTAAAAGTTAGAGTACACTCCAGTATATAAGCAAAGAAGCTACTCTATCAGATCAGTGAACATACAAAGAAATAAGAATTCCAAAACTTGACCAAATACAACAACCAGAGACATCTTATCCTTTCCTTACTTAACCTTACCTCAAAATTACCATTAATCTTGACACTTGTCAAATAGCTATAATTTTTTGAAGGGTTAAAAGTGTAATTAATTCTTTGATATCCAATAAACTCTGGTTTTATGATTTGTCTCAATTGTTAAACCTAGAAAGGGGCATTTTTTTCAAAAAATTTTATTAAACATTTATCAAAATTCTTTTAATTGATATTTTTCAAAATTTTGAGAATAAAATAAGAAGAAAAACATTTTCAAACAAGAAAATCTCTCTGGAGTAGATCTTGGTGGTTGACATGTGGCTCTCAGACACAAGGATCATGCTTAGAGTTAGTGTTGGAGTAAGAAAGGATAAATTTTGGGGCATTTTTTAAGGCCCATATCTTTCAGAAAGGCTAGATCATTGAATTGAGTGGACATTTATGAGGCAGAAAGGTATAGAATGAAAATTGTGAAGCAGAGAAATCATAGCTTACTATATATGATCGTGTCCATTATCACAATATACAAGTTGCATTATTATGGTGATTGTCCATGCATTAATATTGGTAAACCAAAGCGTCCCACTTATATTCCCAAACTTTACTCTTTGGTGTCCTTGAAATACTATACAAAAATCCTGAAAACCATGCAAAGAGCTTCCCTGGTTGAAAAATCTAGACAAAAGCCACAGGAAATGATGAATAATTTGTCGAATATTTGAGGACATCCAAACTTCCTGGAGCTCCACAGTTCCTCTTTTGTGTTTTATCTGATAAGAAAATTCTGATCTCTATGAGTCTTGCCAAGTTTGGAATTGTCACAAATGTGTATGGATCCAACTAGGGTCAATGGTAAACACCTTACACATTTGCTTTTAGGAGTCAATGCAAAGCTTGGAGGACTGAATTCGATGATAGCAATTGAGAAGACACCATCAATTCCCGTTGTTTCCAAGGTTTCAACCATTATCCTTGGCATTGATGTATCTCATGGCGCTCCTAGGCAGCCTGATATTTCATCAATTGATGTTGTGGTTAGCTCCAGGTAGTGGCGTTTGATCTCCCGATACAGGCAGTTGTGCGTACACAATATCCAAAGCTTGGAATGATAGATTCTCTTTTTAAACCATCTAGCAGGGATGATGATAGTATCGTGAGGGAAGCTCTGTTGGATTTCTATACAAGTTCAGACAAGGGAAGCCAACTTTATTAGAGACAAAATTTGGCAAGAAGAAATTGACACGTGTCAAGAATTACAAGAATGCACTATAGTGCAAAAAAAGAGTGAATACAACCTAATCAGAGATAGAAGGAAGAGTGATCTATTCTCCGTCCCTGACCATTGAATCAAGAAAACATACATCAATATATTCATACATGTTACATGAAATTTGCATCTTTACATCATACATTCATCATCACATTGCGATAAAAAAGGTTTCACTTCTCATAAGGATATTCTTATAATTACTTTTGAGAAGCTAATTTCATCTTTTTCAAGATTGTTTGTCTAAAAACATCAATCCAGTCTACCTTAAGACACAAAAATTTGAGATTGTTTTTCTTAAAAACAAATTTCGTCTTTGATAAGTGCTTAATTTAGTTAATATTTAGCTTTTAAAATACTCCTTAATCATTGGTTTTTATGGCTTTATTGTTCATTTTCATTCATTTTCTGTGCAGGATGTCAGATTATGGAAATTGCACTAAAAGGAAAGAATTATGCAGTTTTTTTATTTTTAGAATCAAAGCTGGATTAGTGGGCATGAACTCGGGCATGAAACATCCGACGAGGCGATGATGTCAACATCTTCTAGAAGATCCATTCAGCGTTTCTAGAAGAACGAATGAATTGGCCGCACGCTTCTATAATACGGATTTGAATCAAACTCAAGTTTAGGATAATATTTTAAACATTATATTTTATCTTTGTATTTTAGTTTAAATAGATGTTAGTATTTCAATTAGGATTTAGGATATTAATTTAAATAGTATTTTATTTTATCTTTTTTTTAGGTATTTTAGTTTAAATAGTTTTAAGTGTTTTTATTAGGATAAAATATATTATTTTAGGAATTATCTTTAGTTTATTTTTAGGAATTTGAAGGCTATAAATACCCTTTAAGGGTGAGCCTAGAAACATATCTCTCTCATCTGAGAATAAAATCTTCTTTTTCTCTCTAGCTTTTTCTCTATTTTTCGCATACTTCCTGTATTTCTCTTTAAAATTTTGTTTTCAAATATGGTAAGAATGACTTTGGTCATGCTTAACTAATTTTCTTTTAATTCAAAGGCTAAAGCTAAGGCTCAATTCCAAACGTTAGAATTGTAAGGTACTTAAATCGCTTCAGATTTCTCTCTATGTTTTCTGAGCTTACTTTTCAAATCAAAAAAATTCCGACATTGTTCTGGATGTTGTTATGGTTAACGTTTGAAGAACGATTGGCTTATTGAAGCACATTTGACTTCCTGAGAACATACTTAGCAAAATTGTTTGCTAAGAGGAAACTAAGATCAGAGGTTACTGTTGAAACAACATAATTCGAGTCGGCAGCGAGGAATTGTTCTTATAGTAACCGACATGAATCTTGAAGTAAAAATATGTTTCGATGATCTGAGGAATTTGAGACAAAGCTGAAGTCCGAGGGCTGCTTTCACTATAAGTTTCTCTTTATCTAAATCTCTTTATAGTATTTATTTAATTATTTTCTTTTATTTAATTCTTATATTTTATTTTAAAAATAACTTTTAAAAACCACTTTTTTATCTTAACTACTATTATTTAATATTTTATTATTTTTTTCTTTTTAAATTATAATTATTAATTTTATTTTATTTCAAATTTCATTTGTAATTCTATCCTTCTCAAAATCAAATAATTTTACTAAATCAAAAAAACCATAGTCCATGTGGGTCGACCCTGCTTCTCTATACTACTTTTCCTTTCTATTTTGAAGAAGTCAAAATTATTTTGATAGCAAAACGACGATTATCAAATTGGCACCCGTTGTCGGGGACTAACGACAAGTACTAATTTATTTTTCTAATTTTTTATTTATAACCATAAGAAACCCAGTTGAATTAGTAGATCTAGATCCAGAGATCGAAGCATAAGCACGAAGAATCCACACACAAACACTTCGAGAAAAGAGAAAAAGATAAGAAAAACAATAGCAGAGTTCAGAAGTAGAATCAAATCTAGAGACAGACTGTGAAGCAGACGCATACAACATCCCGATGGCAAAAGAATAACAAACAATCCGAGAACTAGCCATAACATATGTCACTCAGACACCATTATGCATTAATTTTCCTAGTGGCGGAACTCCGTTTCAATTAAAGACGGGACTCATTCATCTTCTTCCCACCTTCCACAACTTTCATATTGAAGATCCGCAGAAACACTTGTTGGAATTCCACATGGTTTGCACTAGCATGAAACCATAGGGAGTTACCGAAGATCAAATTAAATTAAGAGCTTTTCCTTTCTCTTTAGCCGACTTGGCTAAAGATTGTTTATTTTATTTACCTCCAAATTCAGTTAATTCATGGGCTAACATGAATCAAATTTTTATTGACAGGTTTTTTCCAGTGGCTAAAGCAAGCGAGTTACGAATGAACATTTTTTCCATTCAACAAAAGACCGAAGAAAGTCTTTATGACTATAGGGAATAATTTTAAAAACTTTGCGCACGTTGTCCATAACACAGATTAAGTGAGAAAACATTACTTCAATACTTTTATGGAGGCCTTTTACTAATAGAGATAAAAATGGTGGATACCGCCAATGGAGGTGCATTAGTCAACATGACATAACAACAGCAAGGGAATTGATTTCAACCATGGCAGCCAAGTCTCAATAGTTTTCAAGTGAACCCAGCCGAAGGGTTCACGAGATAAATACTTTTTTCCCTTGAGAATAAGTTAGATAAATTAACTGAAGTAGTTAATTCACTTGTTGTAGGAAAATCTGGAGCAACAAGAGCATATGGGATATGCACAAAGCTAGACCATCCGACGGATTGCTGGCCATTGTTATAAGAGGAGGCAATGCAGAAATCAATGTCGTAGAGAACTTTACAGGAGACAATACAACCCATACATCAATACTTATAATCCAGGATGGCAAGACCACCTAAACTTTAGCTATGCAGCAAATCAAAGACCAACTTATCAACCAAGAGGTCCTCCTCAACATCAAATGCAAAAACCATCATTGGAGGAACTCATAGGAAAGTTAAGAATTTCACAAGAAAAGTTCATTGCATCCCAGGAAAAATTCCAAAGCCAAACTGAAACATATCTTTAAGAGTTAGATAACCAAGTAAGCCGACTAGCTCAAACTATGAGAAAATTGAAATCACAAAGAATAATACATTCTTAAACAGAGTTAAATCTGAGAGAGAATGTTAGTGCCACTCCAAAGTGGAAAATTTATCTTACCCGAAGTTCCAGCAAAAAAAGCTGCACATCAGAAAGAACAAGAGGACACACCAACTTCATAAATTCAAGGTACGTATGACTCACATCCTTATCTTTCTTCTCATGAAATCACGCCACCACCCTTCCCATCAAGGTTGATGAAGCTTGATAAAAGAGCTGAAGAAAGGGAGATCTTAGAGGTATTCCAAAAATTTCAAGTTAACATACCTCTTCTTGAAGTAATTCAACAAGTACCAAGGTATGCTCGATTTTTTAAAGAACTTTTCACTACAAAGAGAAAATTAATGAGGCATAAAAAGTTAATTTTGGGAGAAAATTTCGCTACAATTTTTAGATGAAATCTCCCACCAAAGATGAAGGATCAAGGTATGTTCGCTATACCTTGTAAAATAGGTAATTTTAAAATTAAGCGTGCAATGTGTGACTTAGGAGATTCAATCAATGTTATGCCATTTAATTTTTATAAAATGATTACTAACGATCCTTTGAAGGAAACATGAATAACTATACAGTTGGCTTATCGATCTGTGATCTACCCAATGGGAGTGATGGAAAATGTCTTAGTGAAGGTCGATGTATTATTTTTTCTGCAGATTTCTATGTCATTGACATGGAACATGATAGGTTGGATTCTTATTCCGAGGTACTCTTAGGCTGACCCATCCTAAGCATAGCACATACAAAGATTGATGTTAGAAGTGATATACTAACAATGAATTTGATGGTGAGATCATTGAATTTGATGTTGAAAAAACAATGAAATACCCTGATCATTTTGAAAGAATTAATTATGTTGATGTTATAGATCCTTTAAGTGATGAATATATTGAATCTAATTCTTCTTATGATCTTTTTAAGGATCTTGAACTATGTCATGAAGAGGAAGAAAGGGAGGTCGAATATATTAATTCAATCAATTTTGATTTATCTTTATCTTCCTATAAAACTAAAATTTTACCTTCTGTTTTGCAGGCACCTGAGGAAAAATTGAAGCAATTACTGGAACATTCGAAATATGTCTTTTTGGGCGAAAATGGAACCTTATTAGTGATCATCTCAAATAAATTATCCAAAAGAAAAAAGGAAGCTTTGGTAGCAGTGTTGCGCTCTCACAAAGAAGCCATAGGTTAGACCATTGTCGACATTAAAGGATTAAGTCCCTCGACTTGCATGCACAAGATCAAAGTCGAAGAAGGAGCAAAGCCATCATGAGAAGGACAACGCTGATTAAATCCACCGATGATGGAAGTAGTAAAGAAAGAAATTCATAAACTCCTTGATGCTGATGTAATCTATCAAATATCAGATAGTAATTAGGTAAGTCTGATTCATGTGGTTTCTAAGAAAACGAGAGTCACTGTGGTCGAAAATCAAGAATGGGAGTTAGTGCCAACAAGAGTTCAAAATGGATTGCAAGTTTGTATTGATTACAGGAAGTTGAACTCTCTTACTTGAAAATATCATTTTGCTCTTCCTTTTATAGACCAAATGATTGAAATATTAGCTGGGAAAACTCATTATTGTTGCCTTGATGGTTTTTTAGGTTTTTCCAAATCCCAGTAGTACCAGAGGATCAAGAAAATATGACTTTTACTTGTCCCTTTGGTACATTTGCATATAGACGAATGCCCTTTGGACTTTGTAACGCACCAGCCACCTTCCAAAGATGCATGTTAAGTATATTTTCTGACTATGTGGAGAATTGCATCGAAGTTTTTATGGATGACTTCACGATTTATGGTAATTCTTTTAGTGAATGTATTGATAATTTAACTAATGTGTTTAAAAAATGCTTAGAATATAACCTTGTTTTAAACGATGAAAAATGTCATTTTATGGTTTATAAAGGGTTAATTTTAGGTCATATTGTTTCCTCAAAAGGGATTACGGTTGATAAAGCAAAAACAAATATTATACGCTTACTTCTTTACCCCACAATTGTGAGGGAAATTTGTTCTTTTCTTGGCCATGCAGGATTTTACCGCAGGTTTATTAAAGACTTTTCAAAGATATCACAACCTTTATGAAATCTACTTCAAAAGGATCAAGACTTTGACTTTTATTCAAAATGCAAGGAGTCATTCAATTCATTAAAGGAAAATCTTATTTCGGCTCCAATTATTCAGCCGCCATATTGGAATTATCCCTTTAAAATTATTTGTGACGCATCGGATACTAGCGTTGGAGCCATCCTTGGCCATAAAATAAGGAAAGAGCCACATATCATAGCCTATACGTCCCGAACGTTGGACTCGGCTCAAAAAAATTATTCGACTATGGAAAAAGAACCTTTTCCTATAATTTTTGCTTTAGAAAAATTTAGCTCTTATTTACTTGGCACTAGAATTACTGTTTTTTCTGATAATGCAGCTATAAGGTATTTGATGAGCAAAAAAGAGGAAAATCGAGGCTTATCTGATGGATCCTACTTTTATAAGAGTTTAAATTGGAAAGTAAAGACAAAAAGGGATGCAAAAATCTGATAGCAGATCACTTGATTCGAATTCCCCTTTCCACTCTCGAGCCACCACTTAGAGAAGAATTTACCGAAGAAAAATCGATGGTGCGCAAAGCATAACCCCATGGTTTGCAGACATGGTTAATTATTTGGCCACAAGTAAGTTACCATTTGATTTGCCAAGAGCTTAAATCAATCGAATTAAGCAAGAATCCCGATACTATATATGGGACGATCCTTATTTATGGAAGCACTTTTTCGATCATGTAATTTGGCGATGTATTGTCGAAAGTGAGGTAAATTCAATTTAACAATTTTCTCATTCGTACTCTTGCAGTGGTCATTTTGGGCCAAAATGTACACCCCATAAAATTCTTGAATGTGGTTTCTTTTGGCCTAACATCGTTTGGGACTCTTATCTATTTTGAAAACTTGTGAAAGATGTCATCATACAGGTAATTTAAGTCGTAGGCATGAAATGCCGCTTAATTTTATACAAGTTTGTGAACTTTTTAATGTTTGGGGAATAGATTATATGGGTCTTTTTACTTCGTCATTTGGAAATACTTATATTATTTTAGCTGTAGATTATGTTTCTAAATGGGTAGAAGCTAAGGCCATTCGAAATAATAATGCTAAAACTACAGTTAAATTTCTGAAAATACTATTTTTCCAGGTTTGGCATGCCACGAGCTATAATAAGCGACAAAGGAACACATTTCATAAACCGAGTAATCGAGACCCTAATGAATAAATTTGGAGTAACTCAAAGAATTGCTACCGCTTACAATCCACAAAAAAATGGGCAGGCATAAATATCAAATCAGGAAATTAAAACAATTCTTGAAAACTTTGTTAAACCGGACCGAAAAGATTGGAGTTTAAAATTGATTGATGCACTTTAGGCATATCGAATCGTTTATAAAGGTCCCATTGGGATGTCACCATGCCGGCTTGTTTTCGGTAAACCATACTATTTACCAGTTGAGTTAGAACATCGGGCTTACTGGGTCGTTAAACAGTGTAACATAGACATGAATGCAATTGGTGAAGCTCGAAAATTACACATTCAATAATTTGAAGAAATTCGAAGAAATACTTATGACAGTGCTCGTATATTTAAAGAAAAAACAGAAGAATTTCACTATAGTAGAATTTCTTTTAAAACTTTTTATGTCGGTCAAAAGGTTTTATTATTTAACTCCAAACTTAAACTTTTTGCAGAAAAATTCAAATCAAAATGGTTCGGATTGAAATTGAAAATAACTCAGGAGTACGATTTAAAATTAATGGTCAAAGATTAAAGTCGTATTATGAAAATACTCTGGTTGGTCTAATCGAAGAAATCAATTTAGAGGAACCCGTAATCTGAAAAAACAGGTCGTCGAGCAAACGATGTGAAACAAAGGCACTTAATGAGAGGTAACCCATTTCGTTTTATTTTTATTTTATTTTATTCCATTTTATTTTCATTTTCTTTTTTAGCAAACTTTAGTTTCATTCTATTTATTTTATTGTGATTAATTTTATTTTTCTCTGAACAAATCCGAATTCTGATATAATATTTAATGAAAAAGCAGTGTTTCAAGTTTGGATGTAGGTGGCAGGCGCACGTTAGCATAGCCCAACCCCTAGAGACGCACGTTAGCATACCCAAAATTTTGTTGTTCCATATTCTGCCGAAAATTCCAAGTTTCACTTTTGTTTCAAATTTATTTATTGTAGGCCCCACCTTATCTATCACTATCTCAACCTTTCCAATTCTAAACCAATCCCAACACTCTTTCATTCCACCTTTTTAGTTTGACTAAAAATAAAAATCTTTTATTCTTTTTTTCCACCCCACGTTAAAAGCCCACATAACCCAACAATCTTCTTTTTTATTCCAGCTGCACGCCCCTAACCCTTTCTTTCTTTATTTCTTTCGATTGCCACCATAAACCTTACATTGCCACCGATCAAACTTCGTCGCCACTCAACCTTGGAGGCCACGATCGCCACTAGATTGGGGAGTATTTGTTTCCCTCTCTTTGTTTTTAAATTCAATATACATTTTGGGATAAAACAGATTAAGTGAGGGAGGAAGGATAAGCATGTCAAATTTTTCCTTAACTTGTTTGATTATTTGAAATTGAGATATTCTGATATTGAAGTGTTGGGATCATTTGTGGCTAGCCTTGAATTTTGCTTTATACTCTTACTTCCTTTTGGATTGTGTTCATGTTTTGATCGAATATAATTTGCATGATTGATGATTGGTATAACTGGAAAAGTTTTTGTTGAGTATTGATATTTCATGCTTTTGTCGATAGAGATGAACTTGACTCAGTGAGTATAAACTTTTCTTGTGAGATTTGAGCCTAACAAACATACATTTTCTTTCTTGCTCATTGTTTAACTTGTATGTGCCTGACAAATTAGGATGTTCTAGAACTTGTAATCACAATGGATATCGAGACTACATGTAGAACGTAATGTTTTAATGTGATAGGGGCATATAGGATAAACCCACTTTTCCCAAAAAAGCCTACCCGTTTATATATCCACTAGTGAACCAAATTTGAGCCTATTTACCTTTCTATGTTTTACACCTCACAATTAAACCCGAAGCCTTTCTTTTTATTCTTTCTCTCTTTTCACACCCTTATCGAGACTTGAGATCTTATATCACTCTTGTTCCATGAAAAAATAGTCCACTGTTTCGAACAAAAAAAGAATGAAATACCGATCTTCTCTATTGCCTTTCATCTATTCCTTTTTTTACTTATTTTATCTTTCATTGTGATTCACGATTAATTTGTGGATTGTTCTTAATTATTTTGATCTCTTGTTTTGGTATTTTAAACCTTTCTTTTCGGTCTTTTCCCCACCCTAACATAAGCCACATTAAACCTTGTTTAAGACCCCTTGATTATTGCATTATGTTCATTTTTAGTAGTGGAGACTTGATTGGATTCCAAGCCTATGGTAATATTTTGGTTAGTTTCGGTTTGAGTGATTTCATTTACCCCAAACACTTTGAACGGATATGTGTGAATCTTTGTAAGGTATTGAGTCATGTTTCATTGAAATTAGCAATTAATTGGGATGTCTTGCTTACCTTAAAATTTTCTTAGTTGTGTCTTTGCTTGATTGTAACTTGAATTTGGCAAATATCATGAACTTAGTTCAATTGGAAGTTTGAGGAATAACATGGGATTGAAGATGGTAACTTATGATTTTGATGTATTAATTTATGAAAGCTGGAAGACAAGCATTGAATAAGTGAGGGGGAATTTAATAAGTGCTTAATATAGTTAATATTTAGCTTTTAAAATACTTCTTAATCATTGGTTTTTGTGGCTTAATTATTTGTCTTCATTCATTTTCTATGCAGGACGCCAAATTCTGGAAAATGCACTAAAAGGAAAGAATTATGCAATTTTTTTATTTTCGGAATCGAAGCTGGATTAGTGGGCATGAACTAGGGCATGAAACATCCGACGAGGTGATGACGTCAACACCTTCTATAAGATCCAATTAGTGTTTCTAGAAGAACTAATGAATTGGCCGCACATTTCTGGAATACGGATTTGAATCAAAATCAAGTTTAGTATAATATTTTAAACATTATATTTTATCTTTGTATTTTAGTTTAAATAGATGTTAGTATTTCAATTAAGATTTAGGATATTAATTTAAATAGTATTTTAGTTTAGCTTTCTTTTAGGTATTTTAGTTTAAATAGTTTTAAGTGTTTTTATCAGGATAAAAGATATTATTTTAGAAATTATCTTTAGCTTATTTTTAGGAATTTCAAGGCTATAAATACCCTCTAAGGGTGAGCCTAGAAATATCTCTCTCTCATCTGAGAATAAAATCTTCTTTTTCTCTCTAGCTTTCTCTCTATTTTTCGCATACTTCATTTATTTCCCTTTAAAAAGTTTTTTTCAAATATGCTAAGTATGACTTTGGTCATGCTTAGTTAATTTTCTTTTAAGCCAAAGGCTAAAGAGAAGGCTCAATTCCAAACGTGAGAATTATAAGGTACTTAAATTGCTTCAAATTTCTCTCTCTGTTTTCTGAGCTTAATTTTCAAATCAAAACAATTCCAACATTGGTCTGGATGTTGTTATGGTTAACGTTTGAAGAAGGATTGGCTTATTGAAGCACATTTGACTTCCTAAGAACATACTTAGCAAAATTGTTTGCTAAGAGCAAACTGAGATCAGAATCAGTTACTATTGAAACAACATAATCCGAGTTGGTATCGAGGAATTGTTCTTGTAGTAACCAACAAGAATATTGAAGTAAAAATCTGTTTCAATGATCCGAGGAATTTAAGGTAAATTTGAAGTCTGAAGTTGCTTTCACTATATGTTTCTCTTTATCTAGATCTCTTTAGATTATTTATTTAATTATTTTCTTTTATTTAATTCTTATCTTTTATTTTAAAAACAACTTTTAAAAGCCCCCTTTTTATCTTTACTACTATTATTTATTATTTTCTTATTTTTCCTTTTTTATTTATTATTACTTATTTTATTATTTTTTCTTTTTAAATTATAATTATTAATTTTATTTTATTTCAAAGTTCATCTGGAAGTCTATCCTTCTCTAAATCAAATAGTTTTACTAAATCACAAAAACCAAAGTTCATGAATATCGACCATGCTTCTCTATACTACTTTTCCTTTTTATTTTTAAGAAGTCGAAATTATTTTGATAGCAAAACGACGTTTATCAAATTAGCGTCGTTGTTTGGGACTAACGGCAAGTACTGATTTATTTTTCTAGTTTTTGATTTATAACCATAAGAAACCCAGGTTAATTAATAGATCTAGATCCAGAGATCGAAGCACGAGCAAGAAGAATCCACGCACAAACGCTTCGAGAAAAGAGAACAAGAGAAGAGTTCAGAAGCAGAATCAAATCTGGAGACATACTCTGAAGCAGACATATACAACATCCCGATGGCAGAAGAAGAACAAACAATCCGAGAACTAGCCATAGCACCTGTCACTCAGACGCCATTATGCATTAATTTTACTAGTGGCGGGACTCCGTTTCAATTAAAGACGGGACTCATTCATCTTCTTCCCATCTTCCACGGCTTTCCCACTGAAGATCCGCACAAACATTTGTTGGAATTCCATATGATTTGCACTAGCATGAAACCATAGGGAGGTACCGAATATCAAATTAAATTGAGAGCTTTTCCTTTCTATTTAGCCAACTTGGCTAAAGATTGGTTATTTTATTTACCTCCAAATTCAATTAATTCATTGGCTGACATGAATCAAATTTTTCTTGACAGGTTCTTTCAAGCGGTTAAAGTAAGCGAGTTACGAAGGAGCATTCTTTCCATTCAACAAAAGACCGAGGAAAGTCTTTATGACTATTGGGAACGATTTAAAAAACTTTATGCACGTTGTCCACAACACGAATTAAGTGAGTAAATGTTACTTCAATACTTTTATGGAGGCCTTTTACCAATGGAGATGAAAATAGTGGATTCCACCAGTGGAGGAGCATTAGTCAACATGACCCCAACAACAATAAGGGATTGATTTCAACCATGGCAGCCAACTCTCAATAGTTTTCAAGTGAACCCAGCAGACGGGTTCATGAGATAAATACTTTTTCCCCTGAGAATAAGTTAGACAAATTAATTGAAGTAGTTAATTCACTTGTTGCAGGGAAATCTGGAGCAACAAGAGCATGTGGGATATGCACAAAGCTAGACCATCTGATAGATTGCTTCCCGCTGATACAAGAAGGAGGCAATGTAGAAAACAATGTTGTAGGGAACTTTCCAGGTCCTGCACAAAGACAATACAACCCATATAGCAATACTTATAATCCAAGATGGCGAGACCAGCCAAACTTCAGCTATAGAGAAAATAAAAGACCAACTTATACCAAGTGCTCCTCCTCAATAGCAAACGCAAAAACCATCATTGGATGAACTCATAGGAAATATAACAATTTCACAAGAAATGTTCATTGCATCCCATGAAAAATTCCAAAACCAAACTGAAACATATCTTCAAAAGTTAGATAACCAAGAAAGTTTACTAGCTCAAACTGTGGGAAAATTGGAATCATAAAGAAGACTACCTTCTCAAAATGAGTTAAATCTGAGAGAAAATGTTAGTGCCATCACACTCCGAAGTGGAAAAGTTATCTCACCCGAAGTTCCAGTAGAAAAAGCCACACATTAGAAAGAACAAGAGGATACGCCACCTTCATAAATTCAAGGTACGTCTGCCTCACATCCTTCTCTTTCTTCTCATGAAATCATGCCACCACTCTTTCCATCAAGGTTGATGAAGTGTGATAAAAGAGCTGGAGAAAGGGAGATCTTATAGGTATTCCAAAAATTTCAAGTCAACATACCTCTTCTTGAAGTAATTCGACGAGTACCAAGGTATGGTCGATTTTTTAAAGAAAATTGAACTACAAAGAGAAAATTAATGGGGCACGAAAAGGTAAATTTGGGAGAACATGTCTCTGCAATTTTTAGACGAAAGCTCCCACCAAATATGAAGGATCAAAGTATGTTCGCTATACCTTGTAAAATATGTAATTTTAAAATTAATTGTGCAATGTGTGACTTAGGAGCTTCAATCAATGTTATGTCATTTTCTATTTATAAAATGATTACTAACGAGCCTTTGAAGGAAACAGGAATAACCATACAGTTTGTTGATCGATCAGTGATCTACTCAGTGGGAGTGATGGAAAATGTCTTAGTGAAGGTCGATGTATTATTTTTTCTACAGATTTCTATATCATTTACATGGAACATGATAGGTTGGATTCTTATTCCTAGGTACTCTTAGGCCGACACTTGCTAAGCACAACACATACAAAGATCGATGTTAGAAGTGGTGTACTAACAATGGAATTTGATGGTTAGATTGTTGAATTTGATGTTTACAAAGCATGAAATACCCTGATCATGTTGAAAGAATTAATTATGTTGATAATATAGATCCTTTAAGTGATGAATATATTGAATCTAATTTTTCATATGATCTTTTTAAGGATCCTAACCTTTGTCACGAAGATGAAGAAAGGGAGTTCGAAAATATTAATTCATTCAATTTTTATTTATCGTTATCTTCCTCTAAAAATAAAATTTTACCTTCTGTTTTGCAGGTACCTGAAGTAGAATTGAAGCAATTACCAGAATATTTGAAATATGCCTTTTTGAGCAAAAATGGAACCTTATCAGTGATCATCTCAAGTAAATTATCCGAAGGAGAAGAGAAAGCTTTGGTAGTAGTGTTGTGCTCTCACAAAGAAGTCATAGGATAGACCATTGCCGACATTAAAGGATTAAGTCCCTCGACTTGCATGCATAAGATCAAAGTCGAAGAAGGAGCAAAGCTATCACGAGAAGGACAATATCGATCAAATCCATCGATGATGGAAGTGGTAAAGAAAGAAATTCAGAAACTCCTTGATACTGACGTAATCTATCTGATATCGAGTAATAATTGGGTAAGTCCGATTCATGTGGTTCCCAAAAAAACAGGAGTCACAGTGGTCGAAAATCAAGAATGGCAGTTAGTGCCAACAAGAGTTCAAAATGGATGGCAAGTTTATATTGATTACAGGAAGTTGAACTCTCTTACTCGAAAAGATCATTTTCCTCTTCATTTTATAGACCAAATGATTGAAAGATTCCCTGGGAAAACTCATTATTTTTGCCTTGATGGTTTTTCAGGTTTTTCCAAATCCTAGTAGCACCCAAGGATCAAGAAAATATGACTTTTACTTATCCCTTCAGTACATTTACAAATAGACGAATGCCCTTTGGACTTTGTAACGCACCGGCCACCTTTCAAAGATGTGTGTTAAGTATATTTTTCGACTATGTGGAGAAGAGAATCAAAGTCTTTATGGATGACTTCAGGATTGGTAATTCTTTAGTGAATGTATTGATAATTTAACTAATGTTCTTAAAAGATGCTTAGAATATAACCTTGTTTTAAACAATGAAAAATTTCATTTTATGGTTGATAAAGGGTTAATTTTAGGTCATATTGTTTCCTCAAAAGGGATTACGGTTGATAAAGCTAAAACAAATATTATACGGCCACTTCCTTACCCCACAACTGTGAGAGAAATTTGTTCTTTTCTTGGCCATGCAGGATTTTACAGCATGTTTATTAAAGACTTTTCGAAGATATCACAACCTTTATGCAATCTACTTCAAAAGGATCAAGATTTTGACTTTAATTCAAAATGCAAGGAGTCATTCGATTCATTAAAGGAAAAGCTTATTTCAGCTCCAATTGTTCTACCGCCAGACTAGAATTATCCCTTCAAACTTATGTGTGATGCATCAGATACTAGCGTTGGAGCCATTCTCAGCCATAAAATAGGGAAAGAGCCACATGTCATAGCCTATACATCCCAAACGCTGGACTCGGCTCAGAAATATTATTTGACTATGAAAAAAAGAACTTTTGCTATGATTTTTGCTTTAGAAAAATTTAGATCTTATTTGCTTGACACTAAAATTACTATTTTTTTTCTGATAATGCAGGTACAAGTTATTTGATGAGCAAAAAAGAAGCAAAACCGAGGCTTATCCGATGGATCCTGCTTTTACAAGAGTTTAACTTGGAAATTAAAGACAAAAAGGGATGAAAAATCTGGTAGCGGATCACTTGAGTCGAATTCCCCTTTCCACATCTGAGCCACCACTTAGAGAATAATTTATTGAAGAAAAATTGATGGTGGCGCAAAGCATAACCCCATGGTTTGAAGACATGGTTAATTATTTGGCCACATGTAAATTACTATTAGATTTGTCGAGAGCTGAAATCAATTGAATTAAGTGAAAATCCTGATACTATATTTGGGATGATCCTTATTTATGGAAGCACTTCTCGGATCAGGTAATTCGACGATGTATTGTCGAAAGAGAGGTAAATTCAATTTTACAATTTTGTCATTCTTCTTGCGATAGTCATTTTGGGCCAAAACGTACATCCCATAAAATTCTTGAATGCGGTTTCTTTTAGCCTACATCATTTGGGACTCTTATCTATTTTGTAAAACTTGTGAAAGATATCAATGTACAGGTAATTTAAGCCATAGGAATGAAATGCTGCTTAATTTTATACAAGTTTGTGAAATTTTTTATGTTTGGGGAATAGATTATATGGGTCCTTTTACTTCGTCATTTGGAAATACTTATATTATTTTAGTTGTAGATTATGAAATGGGTGGAAGCTAAGGCCACTTGAAATAATGATGCTAAAACTACAGTTAAATATCGTAAAATACTATTTTTTCCAAGTTTGGCATGCCACGAGCTATAATAAGCGACAAAGGAACATATTTCATAAAACGTGTAATCGAGACGCTAATGAAGAAAGTTGGAGTAACTCAAAGAATTGCTACCGCTTACCATCCAAAAAAAATGGGCATGTAGAAATATCAAATCGGGAAATTAAAACAATTCTTGAAAAAAATTGTTAAATCAGACCGAAAGGATTGGAGTTTAAAATTAACTGATGCACTTTGGGCATATTGATCTGCTTATAAAGGTTTCATTGGGATGTCACCATACCGGCTTATTTTTGGTAAACCATGCCATTTACTAGTTGGGTTAGAACATCGGGCTTACTAGGTCGTTAAACAGTGCAACATGGACATGGATGCAATTGGTGAAGCTCGAAAATTACACATTCAACAACTTGAAGAAATCCAAAGAAATGCTTATGACAGTGATTGGATATTTAAATATAAAAACAAAAGAATTTCACTATAGTAGAATTTCTTTTAAACTTTTTATGTCGGTCAAAAGGTTTTATTATTTAACTCCAAATTTAAACTTTTACATGAAATCTCAAATCAAAATGGCTCGGATTGAAATTGAAAATAACTCAGGAGTACGATTTAAAGTTAATGGTCAAAGATTGAAGTCGTATTATGAAAATGCTCCAGTTGGTATAATCGAAGAAATCAATTTAGAGGAACCCATACTCTGAAAAATCAGGTCGTCGAGCTAACGACGTTAAACAAAGGCGCTTAATGGGAGGCAACCCATTTCGTTTTATTTTATTTTATTCCATTTTATTTTCATTTTATTTTCATTTTATTTTTAAGGAAACTTTAGTTTCATTCTATTTATTTTATTTTGATTAATTTTATTTTCCTCTAAACAGATCCGAATTTCGATCGAATATTTAACAAAAAAATAGTGTTTCACGTCTGGCAATAGGAGGCAAGCACACGTTAGCATAGCCCAACCCCTAGAGGCACACGTTAGCATACCCAAAATTTTGTTGTTCCCTCCTCTGCCGAAAATTCCAAGTTTGAAACCACTTTTGTTTCAAATTTATTCATTGTGGGCCCTACCTTATCTATCACTATCTCAACCTTTCTATTTCTAAACCAATCCCAACATTCTTTCATTCCACCTTTTTAGTTTGACTAAAAATCAAACTCTTTTATTCTTCTTTTCCACCCCATGTGAAAGCCCCCTATAACCCAACAATCTTCTTTCTTTATTCCAGCTGCACGCCCCTTACCCTTCTTTTCTTTATTTATTTTTATTGCCACCATAAACCTTACATCGTTGCCGATCAAGCTTCGTCGCCGCTCAACCTTGGAGGCCACGGTCGCCACTAGATTGGAGAGTATTCTTTTTCCCTCTATTTGTTTTTAAATTCAATATACGTTTTGGGACAAAACAGACTAAGTGAGGGGGGAAGAATAAGCATGTCATCAAATTTTTCCTTGACTTGTTTGATTGTTTGAAATTGAGATATTTTGATATTGATGTGTTGGGATCGTTGGTGGCTAGTCTTGAATTCCTCTATATACTCTTGCTTCCTTTTAGATTGTGTTCATGTTTTGATTGAATTTAATTTTCATGATTGATGATTGGTATAGCTGGAAAATATTTTGTTGAGTATTGATATTTCATGCTTTTATCGATAGAGATGAACTTGACTCAGTGCATATAAACTTTTCTTGTGAGATTTGAGCCTAACGAGCATACATTTTCTTTCTTTCTCATTGTTTGACTTGTGTGTGTCTAACTAATTAGGATATTCTAGAACTTGTAATCACAATGCATATCGAGATTACATGTTGAACGTAATGTTTTAATATGATAGGGGCACTTAAGATAAACCCACTTTTCCCAAAAAAGAGTACCCATTTATATATCCACTAGTGAACCAAATTTGAGCCTATTTCCATTTTTTTATTTTACACCTCACAATTAAAGCCTTTCTTTTTATTCTTCCTCTCTTTTCACACCCTTACCGATACTTGAGATCTTGTGTCACTCTTGTTCCACACAAAAAATGTCCACTGTTTCGAACAAAAAAAGAATGAAATATTGATCTTGTCTATTGCCTTTCATTTATTTTTTCCTTGTTTTATCTTTCATTGTGATTCATGATTAATTCGTGGATTGTTCTTAATTATTTTGATCTCTTGTTTCAATATTTTAAACCTTTCTTTTCTGCCTTTTCCCTACCCTAACCTAAGCCCCATTACACCTTGTTTAAGACCCTTTGATTATTGCATTATGTTTATTTTTAGTAGTGGAGACTTGATTGGATTCCAAGCCTATGGTAATATTTTGGTTAGTTTCTGTTTTTACGATTTCATTTACCCCAAACACTTTGAACAGATATGTGTGAATCGTTGTAAGGTATTGAGTCATGTTTTACTGAAATTAGAAATTAATTAGGGTGTCTTGCTTACCTTAAAATTTTCTTCATTGTGTCTTTGCTTGACTGTAACTTGAATTTGGCAAATATCATGAGCTTAATTCAATTGGAAGTTTGAGGAATAACATGGGATTTAAGATGGAAACTTATGATTTTGATGTATTAACTGATGAATGCTTGAGGACACGCAATGAATAAGTGAGGGGGAATTTGATAAGTTCTTAATTTATTTAATATTTAGCTTTTAAAATACTCCTTAATTAATGGTTTTTGTGGCTTAATTGTTTGTTTTCATTCATTTTCTATGCAGAACGTCAGATTCTGAAAATTGCACTAAAAGGAAAGAATTCTACAAATTTTTTTTTTTGGAATCAAAGATGGATTAGTGGGAATGAATTCGGGCATGAAACATCTGACGAGGCGATGATGTCAGCATCTTCTATAAGATCCAGTCAGTGTTTCTAGAAGAACAAATGAATTGGTCGCACGTTTCTGGAATAGGGATTTAAATCAAACTCAACTTTAGGATAATATTTTAAACATTATATTTTATCTTTTTATTTTAGTTTAAATAGATGTTAGTATTTCAATTAGGATTTATGATATTAATTTAAATAGTATTTTAGTTTATCTTTGTTTTAGGTATTTTAGTTTAAATAGTTTTAAGTGCTTTTATTTGGATAAAAGATATTATTTTAGGAATTATCTTTAGCTTAGTTTAAGGAATTTGAAAGCTATAAATACCCTATAAGGGTGAGCCTACAAACTTATCTCTCTCATCTGAGAATAAAATCTTCTTTTCCTCTATAGTTTTATCTCTATTTTTTGCATACTTCCTTTATTTCCCTTTAAAATTTTGTTTTCAAATATGCTAAGTATGACTTTGGTCATGCTTAGCTAATTTTCTTTTAAGCCCAAAGCTAAAGCGAAGACTCAATTCCAAACGTGAGAATTGTAAGCTACTTAAATCGCTTTGGATTTCTCTCTATATTGTTCGAGCTTACTTTTCAAATCAAAACAATTCCGACACTGGTCTAGATGTTTAAATAAGGATTGGCTTATTGAAGAACATTCGACTTCCTGAGAACATACTTAGAAAATTTTTTGCTAAGAGGAAACTAAGATCGAAATAAGTTACTGTTGAAATAGCATAATCTGAGTCAGCAGCGAGGAATTATTCTTGTAGTAACCGACATGAATCTTGAAGTAAAAATCTGTTTCGATGATCCGAGGAATTTGAGGCAAAACTGAAGTCTGAGACTGCTTTCACTATAAGTTTCTCTTTAGATTATTTATTTAATTATTTTATTTTATTTAATTCTTATTGTTGAAAACATTTTGATATTTCGATATAACAAATTAAGTTAAATGAATTTTAAGATTTTCCAAAATGATTTTCTAAGTATATTTGATATAATTATTCGAATATCAAAACATTACTCAAAATATTTCAAAAATCATTTTTAATCCTTACTTAAGTGTAAAATTAAGTTTTAATCTTAAAACAATTTCAAAATAATGTTTCAAAGTATTTCGAACCATTTCAAAGCCAAAAATTCCAGATTGCTCAGAGGGAACCGATTCCCCCCTAGGGGGTACCGATTCCCCCCTGAATGGTTTGGCTCCGAGATTTCCAGAATGCTCAGAGGGAACCGATTCCCACATAGGGGGTACCGATTCCCCCCTGTTCAACGGTCGAAATATTTGAATTTTACACTTAGGGAACCGATTCCCCATAGGGGGTACCGATTCCCCCCACGCTCCAAAATGTTTTATTAATTGTTTTCACACTAAAACGGCTATATGATCTTCACTAATCATCCCCAACGTTCAGAAGAGATTCAAGGTGTATTTAAACAAGTTCTGAAGCCCTTGATCAATAAGAAATCATAGAGAAAGAAGAGAGAAAGCATCAAACACCAAGTTTGTGCAAATCAAGCCAATTTTCCTTTCAATATTCATTTTGCTTTCAAGAACACCATTTGTGCTCATTTGTAATTATCTTTGAGTGTTCTTTTCTTGTTCTAGAATTGTGCAAACATCTTACCTTGTGAGGTTTTCTTGTAAGTTTGCAAATTTGTAATCTTCTCTTTGGGAAAAATAGTGTTCTCAAGAGTTGGGGTATACTCTTGAGGGATTTTGTAAGGTTATCTCTTTGGCCTCAAAAGAAAGAACAAATTAGTGAATTTGTTGGAAAATCCTTAGTGTGGATAGCTAAGGTAGTGGACGTAGACTTTGTTTGAGAAAGTCGAACCACTGTAAATCGTTGTGCAATTACTTTTAATTTTTCTGCAAAAGCTTCCACGAAATTTTTAATTACCAATTCACCCCCTCTTGGTCGATTCCATCAATCGATTAACTCAACAATTGGTATCAGAGCCTCACTCATTTGAAGGTTTAACCGCCTCTTGAGTAGATCCGGGAAGAGTTAAATCGATAAAGATGGCGTCCACTTCCGGTTCATTCTCCATGGAATAATCCAGACCAATTGGCGTGCCTCCACACTTCAATGGAACAAATTATCTTCGTTGGAAGAGGTTCATGATGATGTTTATTCAAGCACATGATATGGAAGCTTGGATGATAATCGAGAACGGATATTCTTTTCCTACGAAGAAGGTAAAGAAGTGGAGTAATCAAGAACGGAAGGAAGCTCAACAAAACACAAAGGCTATGCATATGTTGTGTTGTGCAATTGATCCTAATGTATATAAAGGAGTTTCTTCTTGTTCAAGTGCCAAGGAAATGTGGGATAAGCTTGAAGAGATCTATGGAGACAAGGAAAAAGAAGAACCAATAAAAGTGATGTCTCTATTAGCTCTCACAGAGCCAAAGGTATCTTCTAACTCAAATAGATTAAATTCAAAATCTTTTAGTGAGTTACAAGATGCTTATGATGAATTATTTTCGGAGTTTGAGACCATGAACTCCAAATACAATAAATTGATTTATAAATTTATTACTAAAAATGATCTTATTTTGAAAGCTAAAAAAGACTTGGAAAATAAAAATGAAATGTTGAAAAAGGAGTTAGAGCTTTCAAAAATAAAATCGGAAAACTTTCAAAAAGAAATTTTCAAATTAAACAAACTTCTTCTAGAAACTAAAATGGATTTTGAAAAACAAAATGAAATTTCGAAGAAGAATTTAGAGCTTTCAAAGATAAAATTTGAAAGTATGGAAAAGGAAATTTTCGATTTAGAAGTTAAGCTTGAATGTTTAACAAAAGAAAAAGAGATCATTTTAAATAATTCATCTAGTTCAATAATGACAATATGCTCACATTGTCATTATCATGGTCATAAGGAACATACTTGTCCTTTAAAGAAAGGAAAACGATTAAAAATTAGACAAGTATGGGTTCCAAAAGGAACAAGAGGCATTGAAACTAATGTTCAAGGATCCAAAGCAATTTGGATACCAAAATACACTTAAATGTCTCTTGTAGATGTGTGGGAGCAATGGTGATGAAGATGATGATATTCAAGATGCTCTAGCCACACATGAAAAAGGAATGGGTAACCTCTAAACTTAATGTTATTATTTTATTTGGTTGCTCATTTAGTTTGTGTATACATGAGGTTTTAAATATTGAATAATTTTTGATTTTGCATAATTGTTTTATTCTCATGTATGTTGAAAATATTGTTATGATGAACATTTTAAGTTATATTTATTCTTCAGAATTTTAGTTCATCATAATAAAACTTGGTCAAAATTTTAACGTAATTGATATTCATTTTAAACCATTGATATAAAGTTTCAAACAATTTGATTTTTGACCTTAAATTTTGTTTTAATGTTTATGCAAGTAATTTCAAAGTTTCAATGATATCTCTCTAAATCGATATCAATCTTTAATGCATAACATCTTTATAAAACTTTATGCATATGCTCTTAATTTTGATAATCAACATTGCATAATGGTTTATATGTGAATGGGTTAAAGCATAATCTTTTGAATAATGAATTTGACAAAAGATACAATGTCTTATTTTCTTTTAAATTAAAAGTTTGCAAAATTGATTGACATTGCATCTATTTCGATTATGCTTATTGGTCATAAATAGGAAGCATATACATGATGCATTTATATTTTATTTACATGACTATTTTTGTGCCTAGTTGCTAAGGATGAGCATGATAGTTGGTTATGGCATAGGAGACTAGGACATGCTAGTATGAGTGTTTTGCAACGGTTAATTGAAGGTGATTTAGTTCGAGGGTTGCCTAAGCTTAAATTTGATAATGATAAAATCTGTGATGCTTGTGCTAAAGGAAAACAAAAGCGTGTTTCTTTTAAATCTATTAATGATGTATCAACTAGTAGAGTATTACAATTGATCCATTTAGATCTTTTTGGGCCAACTAGAACTACTAGCTTGGGAGGAAAACAATATGCATTTGTCTTGGTAGATGACTATTCTAGATACACTTGGGTTCTATTCTTAAGTACTAAAGATGAAGCATTAGAAAATTTCATCACATTTTCAAAAATAATCCAAAATGAAAAAGGTTACTCTATCACTAGTGTAAGAAGTGATCATGGAACTGAATTTGAAAATCTTGGATTTATTGAGTTTTGTAATTCTAATGGTATTAGCCATAATTTTTCAGCACCTAGAACCCCTCAACAAAATGGAGTTGTTGAGAGGAAAAATCGAACTTTAGAAGAAATGGCTAGAACCATGCTTTGTGAAAATAATTTGCCAAAATATTTTTGGGCGGAAGCCACAAATACCGCTTGTTATGTTGTAAATCGAGTAATGATTAGGCCAATTTTAAAGAAAACACTATATGAAATTCTCAAAAATAAAAAGCCTAACATTAGCTATTTTCATCCTTTTGGATGTAAATGTTTTGTTTTAAACAACGGTAAAGAAAACCTTGGCAAATTTGATGCTAAAAGTGATGAAGGAATTTTTCTGGATTATTCCTTAAATTCTAAAGCTTATCGTGTATTTAATAAAAGAACTTTAGTTGTAGAAAAGTCTATACATGTTGTTTTCAATGATAATCCCCTTCCGAGGAAGGATTCTTCTGTTAATGATGATGTAGGTATTGTACAAGCAAATGACGTTAGACATGACGTTGGAGAATCATCATCAAAGGAAGAAACAAAAGATGAGGAAACTCATGATCCCCTCGAGAATCCAACCAGTGAAGAAAGGGAAGTATCTTTTCCAAGAGAGTACAACTATGTCAAGGATGGTGAAATTATAGGTGATCCATCAAAAGGGGTAACTACTCGATCTTCTCTTAGAAATATCTGTAATTATGTTGCATTTATTTCATGCATAGAGCCTAAGAACATCAAAGAAGCATTAAAAGATGAACATTGGATTATGGCTATGCAAGAAGAATTAAATCAATTTGAGAGAAGTAAAGTATGGACATTAGTTGAAAGGCCTAGTAATAAATCTACTGTAGGTACTAGATGGGTTTTTAGAAATAAACTTGATGAAAGTGGTAATATAGTGAGGAACAAGGCTAGACTTGTTGCTCAAGGATATACTCAAGAAGAGGGCATAGACTATGATGAAACATACGCTCCCGTAGCTAGGATGGAAGCAATTAGAATGTTATTAGCATTTGCATGTTTCAATGAATTTAAATTATATCAAATGGATGTTAAAAGTGCATTTTTAAATGGTTTTATAAAAGAAGAAGTGTACGTGGAACAACCTCCAGGTTTTGAAGATTCAAATTTTCCGGATCATGTTTTAAAATTGACAAAAGCTCTTTATGGTTTAAAACAAGCTCCTAGAGCTTGGTATGAAAGATTGCCAAATTTTTTTAATTGAAAAAGGTTTTTTAAAAGGAAAGGTTGACACTACATTGTTTTTAAAGAGAAAAGGAAAAGATTTATTAGTAGTTCAAATTTATGTTGATGATATAATATTTGGTTCTACTAATGATGTTCTTTGCCAAGAATTTTCTAAGCTAATGCAAAGTGAGTTTGAGATGAGCATGATGGGGGAGCTCTCATTTTTCTTGGGACTCCAAATCAAGCAAAGAAAAGATGGCATCTTCATTAATCAAGCTAAGTACGTCAAAGATATGCTCAAGAGGTTTGGACTGGAAAATGGGAAACCTCATAACACTCCAATGAGCTCCTCAACAAAGCTTGACTTAGATGAAGGAGGTAAATGTGTAGATATTAAATTATATAGGTCAATGATTGGCTCTTTGCTTTTTCTAACCGCAAGTAGACCAGATATTATGTTTAGTGTTTGCTTGTGTGCTAGGTTTCAATCATGTCCTAAAGAATCACATTTACTAGCTGTTAAGAGAATCTTTAGATACCTTAAGGACACTCCTAGTTTAGGACTTTGGTATCCTAGAGACTCTAGCTTTAGCTTGGATGCCTTTTCTGATGTGGATTATGGAGGATGCAAATTAGATAGGAAAAGCACCTCCGGTACTTGTCAATTCCTTGGAAATATGCTGAATTCTTGGTTTTCAAAGAAACAAAATTGTGTTGCATTATCTACCACTGAAGTGGAATACATTTCAGCCGGTAGTTGTTGTGCACAAGTTTTATGGATGAAACAACAACTTTTTGATTATGGAATTGAAGTAGGTACCATTCCTATCAAGTGTGACAATACTAGTGTTATTTGTCTCACTAAAAATCCCATCCAACACTCTAGAACTAAGCACATTGAAATAAGACATCACTTCATTAGAGACCATGTCACTAAGGAAGATGTAGTTTTAGAATATGTTGATACTTTGCATCAATTAGCGGATATCTTTACAAAACCCTTAGACAAGGAAAGGTTTTGGACACTTAGAAGAGAATTAGGTTTAACTAACCTATCTTCACTTAGTGTTTAAAATAATTTAGCACTTTTAATAAATACTGAAAAATGCTTATAATAATAATTTTTGATTGCATTCTTGCTATTAGTTAAGGGGAGTTTATGATTCTTAGTGAAAATTAATTGTATTTTCAAATAATATTTAAAGATTAATTTAATTGTTTGAATATAATTATTTTTCAATATATGAGTTGCCTATACCACTAGAGAAGATTAATTTAGCATTTTATGTACTTAAAAGTCGGATTTTAGCATTTTGGTGCAGAGGGTATCGATCCCCCCATGAGGGAACCGATTCCCCCTTTGAAGGGGAACCGATTCCCCCCACAGGGGAATCGATACCCCCCTGGGGTTCTGTTAAAATCGGGCAGAACCCTTCAAAACACGCAAAAACCCTCCTTTTCTTCTTCTTCCGCCGTTCTTCATCTCTAAATCTCTCAAATCTCCATTTTTACCTCAAATCAACGATATTAATCGGAATTTGCTTCAAATATCATCTTCTAAACCTGTTGAAATCATTAAAATCGTGCAAACAACATCTAAATCCCCTCAATCTTCATCTTTCAAGGTAAATTTTTCTAAACTCTCTATTTCATTGTTTTTGAACATAGGATTAGTTTTAATTAGTTCTAGGTTGAAATAGTGATCGGGCATTGATTATTTAGTGATTAGAAACTAGATGTTACAACTAATTTCATCAAAAACACAAGAATTTTCAAAAATTTTAATTTTTCGAAATAAAAAAAATGTTAATTTTCAAATTATTGTGTTTTGATTAAATTATGTTGTTATAAAAACTATACATATATTGTTTCTCAAAACCATATTTTTCAAAAGTTTTTCAAAAACTTTGCCCATTAGGATTGATTTAGAGAACCTTGAAATATTGAGGACTCATTTGAGTTTTGGGATTAATTGAATTGCATACATTTGTTTTTAAATTTGCAGGTTATTCAATCTATTCCGATTTATTTCTCCATGTCTAATCCTAAACGTGCTAGGTCTTCATCTAGTCGTTCACACCGACAACCAAATCCACCTCCAAATCCTCCACCTATTCCAATTTCTAATCCTAATCCTATTGATCCTAATTTGACTATCCAAAATTCGTGTTTCAATCATCCTGGACCTAGAAATCATCGTTTTTGGTATTATCAATATTTCGACTCTTACAAAATCCGGGAAGAACGTATTCCTTCTTGTCAATCTATGTTAGCTATTTGATAAACTCTTTGACCTTGAACCCATCGTTTACCATCAACTTGTTTGTATTTTCTATTCTAATGCAGTTTGTGTTAAAGACCAAACTAAAACCGAAACCATAGGAATTCGTTCCTACCTTCTAGGAAAATTCTTATATATTGACTCGGCTTACATAGCCAATACATTCGGATTAGATAATGAAGGGATTTCAAATGAAAAACAGGTTTTAGGATCTCGTTATAAAAGAAGGGATAGTGCAAGTGTTCTAGACCTTCATGAACGTTTTCTTCATCTAATGATTTCTTGGTGGTTTCGACCATCTGGAGGTCGTTATTCTACTCTTAGAGCCTTAGATCTTTGGTGGTTACATTGTTTCGAAAACAATATTAAAATCAACCTACCTCAGATTATTTTTGCTGAAATTGTTGAAACCGTAAATCTTGTTCCTAATAAAAAACTTTGTTCATCTCTTGTTTACGGTTGTATTTTGAGTAATTTGTTTTCCAAAGCTGGGCTTAGAGTTAGTCTAGATGCCGTTTTTCCTCTTAAGAAACAAATTAACCTTCTTTCCTTAACGAGAGCGGGATGGATTAAGGATAAGGAAACCGGGGAATGGGTTCGATCTTCTGAAACTACTCCGGGAGCTAGTTCTTCACAAGCTCCACCCGAAGCTGACGAAGATCTCGAACTTGAGCAACTAATGCGAGACATCGATGAAGCTGAAGCTGAACCTGAGCAGGCCGAGGAGCAGCCCGAAGAGCAAGCACAACAATCGACTCAAATGCCTCCATATTTTCAATCTTTTATGGAGACATTTGATTACCGATATGCGACCATGGATTCATGCTTTATTTCTATAGAGTCCCATTTATCCACAATGGGAGCTCAACAATTAGAAATTCTTCGAGAAATGCGTGCAAATAATGAAGCAACCAACATACGTATTAATGACCTCACTAACGAAATGGCCGCTATGCGAGCTCGTTTTCCTCCTCCTAATCCGGATATATGATTAAATGTTTTACTTTGTTTTCCAAACTTATTGTTTTAACATTTTGAATATTTTAGGATGTTTGAATTTGAGGATTGTGAATTTGTTTGGATTTATGGATGGTTTGAACTTATATGTTTGGTGTGATTTATTTATTATTGCATCATTTACATCATTATTAGCAATATGACCAATTTTGCCATATCACATTATTTATGAATATTGATTACGGAATTAATGGCTAACGGTTCTCTTGATTGTGATCTTAGCAGCTTATGCATACATATACCTAATCAATTGGCTTAATATTTTTCACATTTATTTGAATCTTTTTGATTGAACAAAAAGGGGGAGAAGTGTGTTTTAAGTTTGTTTTTAAGATGATAAATGGGAAAAGTGTTAAAGTAAGGGGGAGTAGTTTCAAAACTTGATTTCAAAATCTTAAAATTACTAAAATGTTTTATTATATCAAGAAGGGGGAGATTGTTGTAAACATTTTGATATTTCGATATAACAAATTAAGTTAAATGAATTTTAAGATTTTCCAAAATGATTTTCTAAGTATATTTGATATAATTATTCGAATATCAAAACATTACTCAAAATATTTCAAAAATCATTTTTAATCCTTACTTAAGTGTAAAATTAAGTTTTAATCTTAAAACAATTTCAAAATAATGTTTCAAAGTATTTCGAACCATTTCAAAGCCAAAAATTCCAGATTGCTCAGAGGGAACCGATTCCCCCCTAGGGGGTACCGATTCCCCCCTGAATGGTTTGGCTCTGAGATTTCCAGAATGCTCGGAGGGAACCGATTCCCACATAGGGGGTACCGATTCCCCCCTGTTCAACGGTCGAAATATTTGAATTTTACACTTAGGGAACCGATTCCCCATAGGGGGTACCGATTCCCCCCACGCTCCAAACTGTTTTATTAATTGTTTTCACACTAAAACGGCTATATGATCTTCACTAATCATCCCCAACGTTCAGAAGAGATTCAAGGTGTATTTAAACAAGTTCTGAAGCCCTTGATCAACAAGAAATCATAGAGAAACAAGAGAGAAAGCATCAAACACCAAGTTTGTGCAAATCAAGCCAATTTTCCTTTCAATATTCATTTTGCTTTCAAGAACACCATTTGTGCTCATTTGTAATTATCTTTGAGTGTTCTTTTCTTGTTCTAGAATTGTGCAAACATCTTACCTTGTGAGGTTTTCTTGTAAGTTTGCAAATTTGTAATCTTCTCTTTGGGAAAAAGAGTGTTCTCAAGAGTTGGGGTATACTCTTGAGGGATTTTGTAAGGTTATCTCTTTGGCCTCAAAAGAAAGAACAAATTAGTGAATTTGTTGGAAAATCCTTAGTGTGGATAGCTAAGGTAGTGGACGTAGACTTTGTTTGAGAAAGTCGAACCACTGTAAATCGTTGTGCAATTACTTTCAATTTTTCTGCAAAAGCTTCCACGAAATTTTTAATTGCCAATTCACCCCCCTCTTGGCCGATTCCGTCGATCGATTAACTCAACACTTATCTTTTATTTTAAAAACAACTTTTAAAAACCCCTTTTTATCTTTACTATTATTATTTATTATTTTATTATTTTTCTCTTTTTTATTCATTATTACTTATTTTATTATTTTTTCTTTTTAAATTATAATTATTTATATTATTTTATTTCAAATTTCATCTGGAATTCTATCCTCCTCTAAATCAAAGAGTTTTACTAAATCACAAAAACCATAGTCGCTGTGGATCGACCCTGCTTCTCTATACTACTTTTACTTTTTATTTTTAAGAAGCCAGAATTATTTTGATTGCAAAACGACAGTTATCATTCTCACTTGAAACAGGTTTCCCTTCAGATGCAAATTTTGAAATTGTTTCACTTGAAATAAAATTAATCTCACTTGATATTGTTTCTTTCCAAAAAAAATTCATCTCACTTGAGACAATTTTCCCACGAAACACAAATTTTGAAATTGTTTCACTTGAAACAAAATTGATCTCGCTTGAGATAATTTTCCTAAAATAAGTTTTGTCTCACTTGAGACAGTTTCTCTTGAAACATAACCCTTTGAGATTGTTTCTCTCGTAACAAAGTTTTGTCTCGTTTGAGACAATTTCTGTTGAAACATAAACCTTTGAGATTGTTTCTCTCGAAACAAAGTTTTGTATCGCTTGAGACAATTTCTCTTGAAACATAAACATTTGAGATTGCTTCTCTCGAAACAAAGTTTTGTCTCGCTTGAGACATTTTCTCTTGAAACATAAACCTTTGATATTGTTTCACTCGAAACAAAGTTTTGTCTCGCTAGAGACAGTTCTCTTGAAACATAAAACCTTTTAGATTGTTTCTCTTGAAACAAATGTTATCTCGCTTGAGACAATTTCTCTTGAAACATAAACCTTTGATATTGTTTATCTTGAAACAAGTGTTATCTCGCTTGAGACAAATTCTCTTGAAACGTAAACCTTTGATATTGTTTCTCTCGAAACAAAGTTTTGTCTCACTTGAGGCAATTTCTCTTGAAAAATAAACCTTTGACGAAACAAAGTTTCGTCTCACTTGAGACAATTTCTGTTGAAACAAAAATCCTTTAGATTATTTCTCTTGAAACAAATTTTGTCTTGCTTGAGACAATTTTCCACAAATTTTGAAATTTTTGCACCAAAAGAAAAATTGATCTCACATGAGATTGTTTTTCTTAAAAACAAGTTTCATATCGCTTGACATTGTTTTCCCTTTAAACGTAAATTTTTAAATGTTTTACTCGAAACAAAATTTTATCTCACCTAAGATAGCTTCTCTTAAAACAAAAATTTCCACTCATTTATTTTCATTCAAATATATTATAGTAATTCAACGTTGGCAAAGAATTTATTCCACAATTCCATGTTAGAAAAGAAGATTTCATTTCAAGCCAATCATTGGTTACCGACCAGATCTCCTCAAAATGAAGGAGCAGTGTCACCCTCAGACAATCAGACTTGCTCATCATGTAGGAACCTTGTTGTCTCCAAATTATCCCTAAAGACGGCTAGATGTCCTCATCACGTAGGAACAATGTCGTCCACTAACCAGATCTCCTCATGGCATAGGAACATCGTCATCCTTAGACAATCAGACTTCCTCATCACGTAGGAATCGTGTTGTCTCTAAATTATCCTTAAATATGGCTATACGTCCTCATCACGTAAGAACAATGTCATCCACCGACCAAATCTCCTCAACACGAAAGAGTTGTGTCATCCTTAGACAATCTGACTTCCTCAATGCGTAAGAACCCTGTTATCTCCAAAATCATCTCCAGATTGACCCAATTTCCTCAACGAGAAGAAACAACGTCATCTTCAACAAACAATTTACCTGAAAACGGCCAGAACTATTCAACAGGAATAAGAAGTGTCATCTCTAACACCCTATTATCTTCGGATTGACCATATTTCCTTAGCGAGAAGGAACATCGTCATCTTCAGCGAATTATCTAAAACTGGCTAGATATCTTCAACATGGATGACCATTGTCGTCTTTAACATCAAAGAGAGAACCAGACAAAAACTCATTATCTTGTTGTCTTTTCCATATTGTTTTTAACACAAGAATGGACAAATAGAGGCAGCTGTAGATATCCACTTGTGTCCATCTTTTAATTGTTTATTATTATTATTGTTATTATTATTATTATTATTACTAGTATTATTATTATTATTATTATTATTATTATTATTATTATTTCTGTTATTATTTTCAGGTTATAACAACAAAGATCCAATTACAAACACACTCAACAGTACCCTAAATAGGGCCCAATACCACTAGGCCCAAGAGAAAGCATACCTACAGGCCTAACCGATTATAATCAACCCGACCTGAAGCCCAAGATCATATCAAATATGAGAACCCAACCCCAATTAGGGTTTATTCTCTACCCATCGCCACCTTCAACGCTAACCGTTGGATCTAAACCTATCCAACAGTCCAAATCGCCTAAAACTTAGGGTTTTAACCTTAAATATCAACCAGCCGCTGCTGTCAGCAATGAGCAGCCAACGACCGGCGTGTGCGCTTCACCATCCATCACCCCAGTCACGTGAGCCATAGCCAAAAGCTCCCTGAACCGCCATCATTATCAATAGTAATAGAAAACAACCCCAATCAAGTAAATCAACCAAATAAGTCTAAAACCCCAATAAAAATAAGAACAAATCCAAAATAAAATCCCGAGACAAATATGGCCCTGTAACAAGTCAAAAATACGGTAATCATACCGTATCTTCTCGGTAGTAGCATAAGTCTTCATCAAACCATCACTTGCAAGCAGATTAAAGGAGAGAGGCAAGCAACATTTACAATGGGGATTCATACTAAGCAGTGAACTAAACAGAGAGGAAAAAAGAAAAGAGGGGAAAAACCAGAACGAAATAATTGGAAAAAAAAACCTTCGAACCAAAAAAAGAGCAAAACAAGAAAGTAATCCTTACCCAGATCGTCAACTGTTGTTTCATCGGACTGAAGAACCCCATCTCCAAAGGTAAATAACTCATTTTTCTTGGGATTTATTTTTGGGGTTTAGTTTTTTTAGGTTTTTAGAGAGACGTAGAGGACAATAAGATAAGAGGATTAAAAAATATAGGGGCTCTTGAGATGTTTTACTCCCGTGGTCACCGATCTACGGTGGCCAGGGAGTTACGGTTTACTTCCTCGGCGGGGGACTGGGGAGAAGGAAGTGTAAGAGAGTTTTCTCTCGAAAGAGAAAATAGAAATGAAAAATAAGGATTGGTTGGCTGGTTTAGGCTCGAGTGTTAACCATTTATATTATATATAAAACGACGTCATTTTAGGGAAGGGAAAATTATGTGTTTGGTGCTTGGGTTAATCCCATTCGGGACCTTTTCGCCTTATAACTTCTCATTTTGGTCATCAAATGAAACTTTTTCTTGTTTTGTTTTAAGCTTTGGATCTTATTATATTTATATTTCGGTCATTATCTGTTTATTGTTTGGTTTGGGAAAAATGCGAGTTATGTTTATTAATTTATGATTTAATGCATTTTAATCCTTTTTATGTGACGTTTATTTTGGTTTAGTTTATGATTTTGGCTGGTAGCTTATAATTCAATTCATTTTAACCCATTGTTGTTTCCTGTGTAAATGCACGTTTTTAGCTGGATCTTTTATTTTTCTGTAATATTCATTCTAGTCACTATTTTTGGTTTGAATATGAAATTTCATGGTTAGTCAATTAATTTAATTTTATTATTTTTTCCTCTTCATGATTTAGTCCCTTGTTTATTTATTTTTTTTCTCGTTTAATTTGTATTATTCTTTCTAGAACAGATTAATTAATTGTGTAATTTAATTTTCTACCTTTTTTATAATATATGTTTTAGTATTATCATACATTAGACTAAATTTTACATATTTATATTTATTCAATACTTCTTAATCTTGTATGTTTACATAATGTTCACCTTTATGTTTTTATCTTATTTGTTTTAATATGATTTATGAAATGTTCTTTTGGTAACGTTATGTGTATCCCTTATCTTTGATATTTTTTAGTGGTTTATTCGAACATTTTCGAGAATATTGGTCGTAGAATGGGCGTGGAAAGCATTGTTTGGTCGAAGTAGTGTGATACTATACGACATTCGAACTAAATGTGAACTTGAAATAAATCGAGTTTATTTTTTTTTAAATGAAAAATAATTCATTTTTATTCCAATGAAGCAATGTGTGTTTCTTTAAATAGTAATTTATTTTATGCAATTATCGATAGTTGATTTATATTTGATTTGTGTTTTTTATAACGTTGGAGAGGGGACATTTCTCGTATAAAGGATAAATAAATGGGATAGTCTTCCTATTGGAGGATGTCCAAATCTCGTGATTTCTTCTCAAATTAAGGAATGTTCTATAATAATTAATTCGAAGCAAATTATTTGATGTTCAATAAAATGATCGTAATTTAAATATTGATATGAATTCACAATTTTCACCATTTACGACGATATGTAAGCGAATAAGTACCAATTTTGGACACTGTGGGGGTGCTTATCCTTCCCCACGCGTAACACTCTCGGACTCGTTCAGTCGAGTTTTTGGTAAAAACATATCAATCTTTGTCTTAAAAAACCATTTTTCCTTAAAATTATTTTAAAAGACGTTTTCAGGTATTCAACCTATTTAGCCTAAAGGTCGATGGCGACTCCTGTTTAATTTAATTCAAATTAATTGAAAAATTGCTAAATTTTCAAAGAAAATCATAATTTTTTAAAAAAACTTAATTGTTTAAAAAATGGTTACAACACAACCAATCAAAACTTTACTTGTATTTGATCTCTACAAGAATTGGGTGATAGATTGAAGAAAGATTGGTTACGAGTAGAATAGTGGTTTTAGATTATTTTGGTATCCTTCGATTTCCACCTTTTCCTAGATTGTTTCGGCATCCATTCTGTTCTTGGGAATGCGGAGCAGCAGCAACTAGAGCCATGGACCGACCTCAGCGGCAAAGTGGTGATGGTGACGGGGGCATCTTCCGGCTTAGGTCGTGATTTTTGTCTCGACTTGGCTAAAGCCGGCTGTCGTATTGTGGCTGCCGCACGCCGTGTTGATCGCATTAAATCCCTCTGGTGATATCAATTGCTTCAGCTTTCCTGAACCCCAGTCTAGTGGCCCTCGAACTGTTTCCGTTGAGCTTGATGTATGTGCTGATGGAGCCACCATACAGAGTTCCGTGAAAGCAACTTGGGATGCCTTTGGGAGGATCGATGGTTTAATAAACAACGCTGGCATTAGAGGTACTTCATTTTATAGTTTATTTTAAAATGTTGGATAAAATAAACAAATGATGGCTCGATTATAGAATATTACTTTTTGAGTCTCTCGACCACTGAAAGTTATAAAATAATTCTTCGATTATAAGGTGTTTTGTTCAGTCTTCTAATTATTAAAAGTTACAAAATAATTATTCTACTATTCATATGCATAAAATCGTCATTTTTCGTTTAAAAAATTGAAAACAGTCTAAGTTTGACATTAACTTGCTCACTATGATATGAAAAAAATCTGATCTCAGAACTATTTGAGTTGTACTTTGTGGATCGAATATTTGTTTACATTATATTGTCGACCCAGTACTTGAAATATTATGTTGTCGAATTAGTGTTTTAAAGCAATGGTAGTGCCAATAGACATCGTTAAAATATAATTTTATCATATCAATAGGTTAACGAGTTTAAAATATATGAATAGTTAAATGAGCATTTTTTAATTTTTAATAGTGGGAGACTAAAAACAGTAAATATTACCGAGAGATCAATTTATAACTTTTAATAATTGAAAAACTCAACAAAATATAGTATCTTATAGCCGGGACCATTTATATCCTTTACCTGCCAATTTTTTTATGCTCCTTTTGTTCAATTCGTAATCATCGTGTTGGAAATTTCTTCATCATTTGCAACTATTGCAAGTATTTGCAGGTCAGGTGAAGAGTCCTTTGGAATTTTCAGAGGAGGAATGGAATCAGAATATTAGAACCAATTTAACAGGGTCTTGGTTGGTGCCAAAGTATGTTGCGACGCACATGCGCGATGCAAATCAAGGAGGATCCATAATCAACATAATCAAGGACTGGTTAACAAAAGTGGCCGAGAGAAAGGTTCCCCCAAGAACATTCGGAGTACGTATCCGGCAATATATTCATCGTCGATGCTGGGGCTACCTTGCGCGGTGTTCCCATATTTTCTTCGCTTTGAGGATGCAATCCCCTGTATATAAATAGAAAACAAGGAGGGCAGGGATGTATAATAAGATTTGTTGCATAAAAGTCTATTAATGTTTACGTATTTTTGTAATTAGTAGCCGATTCAGGAATATTTTTTAAGATGAACACATATATATTACTAATAGAAATTTATGGTATGAGTAAGCACAAATAAAATTTCAAAGTGGACACCAATAATAAAATGAATAACTAATATAAAGAAATTCGAATTTAATGATAGGCATGTGCCCACCCTGAACAACTACATCCGCTGCTGTTTATAATCTTCTAAATCGTATGCCAGATGATTATGTATAATTTAAATGGTACAGTTAAAGCTTGCATATTGTCAAAAAAATATCTCTAATATTTGATTAAATAGTTATTTTGATCTATATATTTTTAGAGTATTTTGGTCTTTATGTTTCATTTTAGGGCAAAAAGCTCTCTAATGGTTTGACTAAATAATTATTATGATATCTTTTTTTATTAGAATATTTTTTACTCTTAACATTTTATTTTGGGGAGAAGGTCTCTAATGGTTTGAGTAAATAATTATTATAGTATTTATTATTTTTTCTTTTGGAGTATTTTAACTCTTAACATATCATTTTAGAATAAAATGATCCTTATTTTAGAACATTAATCGTTTGTTGATTAACGATTTTCATCTATGGAGAGGTTTTTTTCTCCAAAAATAAAATGTTGGAGTCACAATATTTCAAAGAGAGAAGAAGAAGAAGAATATGAATCGAAATAATTCATAAATCATCACCAACTTTTACTATCTTCAACCTTGAATATCAAAAATTATCTTCAATCTTGATTCATAAAAAATATAGGTAAAAAAATAGTAACATTTCAAAGAAGAAATTCAAACAATTTTTTTTATTTCTTTTTGTTTCTTTTCAATTACTCTAATTTTTATGAGAAAATCAATCAGAAACATCTTCAAACGAGGGGTCATATCATATTATTACAAAAAATGGCACGATTTGTCTAACCCATAGACTCGGCCTATGCGTTACGACCATATCTAGCAGATTACAATAAAGTTTTCTAAAAAAAATTCAATACATTTAAGACCATATTACTGATAAACCTCTTTAAAAATATAGTTGATAACATCTAAGTTGAATTCCAGTAAATTAAGGTTGTAAAGACTAAGTAAAATAAAATATTTCAACATCAGTAAAAAAACAAATCTAACATCAATAACAAGAACAGTAAATATCGTAGAACAAATATTTTCAAAATGTAAGCACATGCCACCCAAAAATAAATGCAACTTGGACGATAAAAACATTACAACAAAAGGTATTGTACGAATGTGTCGATCCTCCAAGTGCCAGATCTGGGTCGTCTATCAAAAAGTATCTGAAAGGAAAAGTTTGGGGAAGTGAGCTAGGGAGCTCAGTATGTTCCAACAGTGCATAAATAAAACATACATATAAGTTTCCAAAACAGTTTAGTTCCAAGTTATGAAAAAGTCAATATAGATTTTAATTTGAAAAAAATACGGAATCATCCTCCAACCGTGCACCATATGCAATTCCCCATAATTGCATACATAAGGACTTACCCTACGCACAAAGGGCGTAGGTGCCAACCTAAGGGAGCACCTTGGGTCCATAAGTTCTTGCCCTAGCCAAAGCGTAGGTGCCCACCTGAGGGGTATGCCCTTAGGCCCATAAGGACTTACCCAAAGCACATAGCAGTGGTGCCACTCGAAGGGAGTATCTTAGGGTCCATAAGGTCTTACCACTAGGCCCATTGAGCCCAGGAGCCCACCCAAGGGTCACCTTAGGTCCATAAGGAATTATCAACTGATCGGTGTTGAACCTATATAAGGAATTACTAACTTGATCAGAACTGAACATGCATAGTCTTCATACTAGATCTTTCATACCCCAATTTAGGGGCTAGATTTTATTAATTTAAAGTATCGAATTAAAGTCGCAACAAGAGAAAAGTTGAGGACCAAATTTTAAATTTTTAAAAGTTTACAGCTCGATTTTGGAACATGTGGGAAGTTCAGAAACTTAACCATGAATTATCCCATTTTTTTAGTTCAATGAAAAATAAATCCCCCTGGTTGAGCAAGCCAAACACTAAAATTATTCCCAAATTATTTACCCTAGTCGTTGCATACCCCGTCGGCTCTTACAATCCTCACCGACCGGCCACCTTTCGACCCTCTACTACCCCCGTTTGAATCATCGTCGACCGGTATCCAAGACTCAAGTCCCATTGCACAGTGAATCAAAGTCAATCAGCGTGAATCATTACTTGAAGCTTCGTCATTTCCAACCCCCACTATTTGGTTTTTCGTCGATTCAAGCTACCTCACTTATTGACTCACCACATTGCCCTCGCCATCGTCATCTTTGCATGATTCCGATTAAAACTCGACAGATCGGTCACGTCAACGACATTGCTTTCGTCCAGCTGCTGGCGTGGGTAAGCTTTTCAACATTTTGTTTTAAATTCCAATGGTTTTGGCTGATTTTTAAGTTGGTTTTGCTTGATAATGGTGTGTAGATGCTCCCGACAGAATCGGTCGATCACCTCGACCTTCAATAACTGTAGAACGCACCGCCATGCGCCTACAGTGCATGTGAGGCTCTTCCACATTCCAGGAAACCTTCTAGAACCGATCCAGTCGGTCTAGACCGACCCAACCCAGTCTGAATCAGGTTTGTTTGACCCGACCGAGCCAACCCGAACAAAGTCAACTCGTATGAGTCAACCTATTGACTTTAACTCGTTGACTTTGACCCTAAAAGTCAAAAATTTTGAAAAATCATATTTTATGTTTTTCGACATCATGAATCTGATTCTGAAGTTCGTTTTGCTAAATTCACACTCGGTAAGACTTTTTTCAAAGTTTGCATTTCAGATTCAATTTGGTTTTTCGATTAAGTTCAGTTTCTGACGTAAATTCGTTTTCTATATATTTAAGACATTATGGGACGTGGAATTAAAGTTAGAGGGTGATCGATATAGCTCATAAATCGAGGTAATACTTTACTACCTTTCGTATGTTGTATGATACACATTTATAGTTGGTAAATACATGAATGAGTTCGATTGATCTTATGTATATCATTGATTGAGGTAAACCCGGTATTATTACGATAAGAAGGTAGTAAGTCGTATAAGACTCAAATAACTCACGTAAGAAATTAGAAGATAGATAAGAAATAAATTCAAGTTCAATGATTAATCAGTAAATACTGAATTCAAGATCCTTAAACTTTGATTATTTTCTTTAAAGGTTAAATGTCAGATATACATGCATAAGAAATTATGAAAATACCCTTAAGTTGTAAAAATGGTATGTATTGACCCTTATAGTGAAGTTGCCCCGAGAATTTGTATTTTGACTCGATAAAATTAATGACGCACCTGTTAATTCTTAATTTGTTTGGAAAATATTTTATAATCAGTTTTAAACCTCAGAAAAAGGTACAAGATATATAAATTCTAATTCTTGAATAAACACTTAAAGCCTAATTTATCATAAGTAATGCCACATATAGAATTGAATGGAATGACAATAATTCCCTTAATGTGTAAAAAACTATGGATGGCTATGATAATAGAGACGAGCTGAGAACTCATATTTTGATCAACTTAAACCTTAGAATCACCGATTAAATTCACGATCTACTCTGATAGTTACTGATAATCATATCATAACATTCGAGAGGGTACAAGACCTATAATTGTTGATTATCAGCAAGCATCTAAAGACAAAAATATTGAAAGTACTATTCAGGTTTGAATTATTTGAAAAAAATTGAATTAAATGGAAAGACTGGACTAAAATGCCCTTTATTTGCAAAAAGACCAAGATTACCCTTAAAAGTGAAAAATAATACTGAACATATATCTAACCAAATTACCAGAAAAGGTACATATGTTTGGATTGATGAATTATTGAAATGTCCTCGAGATGCGAAATAACTAAATTAACCTTCAATGTTGAAATGACCAAAATACCTTGAACTCTAAAGGAACCATAATACCTTGAAGTCTAATATGGTCGAATTAACTTCGATTATTGAAGCGACCTTTTTTTAACAACTTAAAATAAGTGGATATTGTTGTAATTTATGAATAAATTAATCACCACTGATTTATTGGTTCATCATGTGAAGATCTAGTTGATATTGATTATAAAGGAGGTTCGTTCAACTAGTGCAATCAATACTAGGGAGGGAATACTTGTTCATCTTCCTAAGATCCATTCAACGATGATTTTTTAGATGATCAGTTCGGCTAGTGATGTCAGTATTAAAGTGTAAATATCCTTGAAGCTCATTGGTTTGACTGGTTGGCAGGTATCACAATGCTAGGATTTGTTCAGTTTGAGTTAACTTTATATCCTGATAAATCAACATGAATCATAATTATCATTAATCATCGTTTCACCTTGATTAGAATAAATTACTAAGAATTCTCTAAAAACCAAATGTCCAAAATGCCCCAATTTCCTGAATAATGGAATCACTCCGTCATATTTGAAATCTTAAGTAACACTGATGCAAAAGATTTTAAGTACTTTCCTGATTACTTAATGTCTCCAAAAAATACCTAAATAATATATGGTTTTGCTAAATCACTTCCTGAATGATTGATAACTTTGTTAGTTATCAATCCCATTTTTATAGGGATCTTGATTCTAAAAATCCTATTAAAATAAAAAAGTTGCATTGTCCTTTACCTGAAAAATACCAAGTACCTCCGAAGAATATATGGATCCTCTAGTGTGTTCCTTATGTGACATGTAAATGTTTTACCTGTTTTAAAACGTGATTTTCTGAAATTTCATATTACTGATGTTTTGATTTACTTTTAATTAAATTATGGCTACATGATATGTGTTCTTTAATTACCTTTTTTCACTGGAAAATATAATTGTTCCTGATTTATGGATAAGGGGATCTACTAGTTAATACTTGAACTGTTTTATTCGAACATTATCTGGGTAGTCTAAAGTATGGAGGTTCATCTCTGTCAAACTGGTAATTCCTTATATAGGTTCAGACCGATCGAGCTAGTAATTCTTACAGACCTAAGGTGACCCTTAGGCTTGGAGGCCCCGAGAAACTTTCATGGGAAGGCTCTCAGGCCCCAAGGTACTCTCTTGGGTAAATCATGGGACTACATATGGTGTATGGGTGGAGGGAATTCAAGTGATTTAAATAACTACATGATCATTTTTACAATATCTACTAGATCTTGATTTTGATATTAAAGGGTACTGCTAAATATGATTTCTACTGTATTGTATGGGTAGGATGGAGTATGCATGTTCAGCTCAGTGAAACTGATAATTCCTTATATAGGTTTAGATTGATTGAGTTGGTAATTCCTTATGGACCTAAAGAGGCCCTTGGGTATGCCCATAGGCCCCAAGGTACTCCTTTAGGGTGGCTCCTTTACTGTGTGCTTAGGGTAAGTCCTTATGGATGCAATTATGGGAAAACTGCATAAATGTGTTCGGTTGGAGGATATTATTGTGGTTTTAAAATATGTTTTAAACTACTAACATTTTTTAAAGATCTATATACATTACTCTGTTTTGTTGGAACACACTAGACATCATATTCCGATCTCCTGAACTTGGTCCCTCTGAATATTCCCTATTAACATTTGTTGTGTGCTTAGGGTGCGTTTGGTTCACGGAATGTAAGATTACCAGTGGGAATAAAATATTACCATGGAATAGAATTACTGGGAATTTTATGTTTGGTTGGTTTAGCAGGAATATAAGATTAACGTGTTTGGTTAAAGGAATAAAAGATTATTGGAATGTATATTTGACCAAATTGTCCTTATTATATATTTGTATAATATTATAAATTATAAAATATTTATATATTTTCTTTAAAAAATTAAATTCATAATATTTATATAATTTTTTTTACAAAATTAAAAATATAAAAAAGGTTTAATGAAAGGGTAAAAAAAATTTAATCCCTGAACTTCATATAAAATTTTAATTATAGACTTTTTTGTAAATATAAAATAATTTAAGGATAAATTTGTAATTTAACCTTCGTATAATTTTTATTATTCAATGACAGAAGAAGGATTTTTTTGAAAAAAAAATAAAAATTTAAGGGCATTTTAGTCCAAAACGCCGGTAATGTTACAATACCTAAGGGAAGAGAGGTAATGACATTCCCGACAATATACCCCAAAAATTCTACTATTGGTAATAAAACATTACCGGTAATGAGATTCCCGGCCAACCAAACATGGGAATGTGGGATTCCTATCCCATGGGAATCCCACAATCCTTGAACCAAACACCCCCTTAGGGTAAGTCCTTATGTATGCAGTCTTCTGGGAAAAATTGCATAATGGTGTTCAGTTGAAGGGTATTATTGTGGTTTTAAAATATGTTTTAAAATACTAACATTTTTAAGGGTCTATATACATTACTATATTTTGTTGGAACACACTAGACATCATATTCCGATCTCCTGAACTTTGTCATTTGAATGTTTCCTATGAACTGAAATCTTCATGTCTTTTACTTGGAGAAATATAAGTGGAACCTTAGCTCATCCCGAAAACCTATAGATGTTTGAATCAACAAGAAAAATGTATGATTTTCCATTTATTTGCATGTCCTTCAGCATCACTTGTTAGTTATGTATTACTGAGCTTCCCAAAGCTCACTCTTTTACTCTCTTTTTCAGGTTAAAAAATCGATCCTGTGAAGTTATCAACATCTGTAATGGGAGTTCCCTTGGCTTTATTGGCAGAGTACGATACAAATGTAATTAGGGGGCATGTAGGTCACATTTGATTTTTATAATGAGTCTTACATTTGTATGATTTTAATTTTGTTTGTAATATATGAATATTTTCTAAACTTGTATTTTATTTATAAATTTTTTTATGATCTTACATGTTTTCACAAAAGATAAAAATAATTCATGGAGTTTTACAGTGGGTCGCTCTGGTGGCCCTAATGTAACACCTCGAATCAAATCAACTCACTCGCATCAATCTGTGGATATTATATTTAGTGGTATCATAGCTTTGGTTGAGTCGAGTTTTTTTGAATCGACTAGTTGATCGACTTCATATGATGTATGCCTCTAGATTATGGCCATACTCTCTCAGCCAGAACTGTGATGTTAAGAAATCATTATGCAATAAGTATATCACAATATCTTTTCTGTTATGACTCAATCCATACAAAAAGGGATTAATGTCAGTATTCATCCTAATCTTGGAAGTTACCTGCAGGTAACGTGAAAGGTTTTTTGTTTTAAAATTTTGACATGACTCCCGACCTAAATTTGAGTTGTTACCCCCAAATGCTCTATAATAATAAACTCATAACCAACCTTTATAAGTAAAAATTTTGAGATTAAGATCTGCTACCTAAGTAGATTGGAGAACAAGGTATTTGGTCCAAACCTAAACAAGGTGTTATGCCTCAAAATGTTCTGCATTGATGTAATGAATTAAAGAATTTTGGAATCATGCTTATTTCAATTTTATGAGTTTGAAACCCAATAAGTGTTGAGCCTTTTTCCTCAACGATTTGAGTAAAATATGAGATTAAAAGAAAGGGGATGTGTTAATGGTAAAAGTGTAGATCTCAATGTGATTCTATTAAGTATGAAAGAAATCAATTATGTTTGTATGTTGCATTGAAGTTAAGCAAGTATTATTTTGATTAAGAACTGATAATTTAGGTATGTTTGGTTCTACGAGGAGAATTTTGTTCAAAATTTGGAATTTGGATAAAGAAGAGTTTTTCGAGAATGCTTATTCAGCTGGTTAAAGTTTAGTATAGGAATAGTAATCATGTAAAAACTACATGAAGATATTAAAGAATTGAGGAAAGCTTCATTTTTACGTTTACGTAACTTGGGTGAATTTCAAGGACGGAAATCTTTTAAGGGGAAGAAAAATGTCACACCTCAATTTAGGGGCTAGATTTTATTAATTTAAAGTATCGAATTAAGTCGTGACAAGGGAAAAGTTGAGGACCAAATTTCAAATTTTTAAAAGTTTATAGCTTGATTTTGAAATTTGTGGGAAGTTTAGGGACTTAACCTTGAATTATCCAAAAAAATTTAGGTTAGTGAAAAATAAACCTTATGGTCAGTAAGCCAAACTCCTAGATTATCCCCAAATTATTTACCATAGCTGTCGCACACCCCGTCGACCCTTACAATCCTCGTCGTCCGACCATCGTTCGTCCCTCTACTACCCCAGTTCAACTCGTCGTCTAACCACCGGTGTGGGTAAGCGTTTCAGCCCTTTTGTTTTAAATTACAGTGGTTTTCGCTTATTTTTTAGTTGATTTTGCTTGATAATGGTGTGTAGATGCTTCCGTAAGAATTGACCGATCATCTTGAGCTCCATAACCGCCGCACGCACCGACAGTGCACGTGGGGCTCTTCTATGTTCCAGAAAACCTTCTAGAATCAATCCAGTCAGTCTGGACCGGCCCAAACATGCCCAAACCAATCTGAATTGAGTCTGTTTGACCCAATCGAGTCAACTTGAATTGAGTCAACTCGTCTGAGTCAACTCATTGCCTTTGACTTATTGACTTTAACCCAAAAAGTCAAAGTTTTTGAAAAGTTGTATTTTATGTTTTTCGACGTCCTGAGTTTTATTCTGAAGTCTATTTTTTCAAATTCACACTTGGTAAGCCAAATTTTTAGTGTTTTATCTTCGGATTCAATTTGGTTTTTCAATTAACTTTAAATTCTGACATAAATTCATTTACTGATATGGAATTAAAGTTCGAGGGTGATTGATATAGCTCGTAAATCGAGGTAATACTCTACTACATTTTGTATGTTGTATGATATACATTGATAGTTGGTAAATGCATGAATGAGTTCGATTGATCTTATGGATACTGTTGATTGAGGTAAATCTGATATTATTACGATAATAATGTAGTAAGTTGTATAAGACTCGAATGACTCACGTAAGGAATTAGAAGATAGACAAGAAATAAATTAAAGTTCAATGATTAATCAGTAAATCAACTGAATTCAAGATCATTAAACTTTGATTATTTTCATAAAAGTTTAAATCTTGGATATAAATGCATAAAAAATTACAAAAAATACCCTTAAGTTGTAAAAATGGTATGTATTGACCCTAATAATGGAATTACCCCGAGAATCTATATTTTGACCCGAAAAAATTAATTATGCATATGTTGATTCCTAATTTGTTTGGAAATATCTTATAATCAGTTTTAAACATAAAAAAAAGTCGCAATTCCTATAAATTTTGATTCATGAATAAACACTTGAAGCCTAATTTATCATACCACTGACAAAATTTAATGGAATAAAGATAATACCCTTAAAGTCTAAAAAGGACTATTGATGGTTATAATAATGGAGACGGCATGAGAACTCATATTTTGATCCATTTGAACCTTGGAATCACTGATTAAATTCCTGATCTGCTCAGATAATCACTGATAATCATATCCTAACATTCGAGAAGGTACAAGACCTATAATTGTTGATTATTAGCAAGCATCTAAAGACTAATATAATAGAAGTACTGTTCAGGTTTGAATTATTCGAAAAAATTAAATTAAATAGAAAGATTGGACGGAAGGAAAGAACTGAAATACCCTTGAATTATATTTTGACCAAAATGAAATTGCTTTGCAAAAAGACCAAGATACACCCTAAAAGCGAAAAAAAACTTTGAACATATATATATGACCAAATTACCAAAAAAGGTACATATGTTTTTATTGATCATAATTACCAAAATTTTCTCGAGCTGTGAAATAACTAAATTAATCTCCAATGTTCAAATGACCAAAATACCCTAAACTCTAAATGAACCAGAATACCTTAAAGTCTAAGATGGTCAAATTTACCTTGACTGTTGAAGCAACCCATTTTTCTAACGACTTAAAATAAGTGAAAATTGTTGCAATTGATGAATAAATTAAACACTACCGAAATATTGGTTCATTATGTGAAGATCTGGTTAATGTTGATTATAAAAGAGGTTCGTTCAACTAGTGCAATTAGTAATGGGGAAAAAATAAATGTTCGTCTTCCTAAGATCCATTCAACGATGATTCTAAAGATGATCAGTTCATCTAGTGATGTTAGTATTAAAGTGTGAATATCCTTGAAGTGCATTGGTTTGACTGGTTGGCATGTATCATAGTGCTATAATTTATTCCGTTTGAGTTGACTCGATATTTGGATAAATCGACATGAATCTTTATTATCATGAATCATCATTACACCTTTATTAAAATAAATTACTAAGAATTCTCCAAGAACCAAATGTCCAAAATGCCCTGATTTCCTGAATAATGGAATCACTCCGGCCATATTTGAAATCTTAAGTAACTCTGATGCAAAAGATTCTGAGTTTCTTCCTGATTACTTAGTGTCTCCGAAAAATACCCAAATACTATATATTTTTTATAAATCGCTTCCTGAATGATTGATGACTTGTTAGCTATCAATCCCCTTTTTATAGGGATCTTGATTCTAAAAATTATATTAAATTACAAAAGTTTCATTGTCCCCTACCTGATAAATAACAAATACCTCCGAAGAATATATGGATCCTCTAGTGTGTTCCTTATGTGACATGTAAATGTTTTACCTGTTTTAAAGCGTGATTTTATGAAATTTTGAATTACTGATGTTTTGATTTACTTTTAAATGAAATATGGCTACATGATATGTGTCCTTTAATTACCTGTTTTCACTGAAAATATAATTGTTCCTGATTTATGGATCAGGGGATCTACTAGTTACTACTTAAACTGTTTTATTGTGACATTATCTGGGTAGGCTGGATTATGGAGGTTCAGCTCGGTTAAACTGGTAATTCCTTTTATACGTTTAGACTGATCGAGATGGTAATTCTTTACAGACCTAAGGTGACCCTTGGGTAGGCCCCGACAAACTTTCTTGGGTAGGTTCTCAGGCCCCAAGGCATTCTATTGGGTAAATCATGGGACTACATATTATGTATCTATAGAGGGCATTCATGTGATTTAAATAACTACATGATAATTTTTACAATTTACTACTATATTATGATTTTTATATTATAAGGTATTGCTAAATCTGATTTCTATTGGGTATTGTATGGGTATGATAGAATATGCAAATGCAGCTCAGTCAAACTGGTAATTCCTTATATAGGTTTAGACCGGTCGACCTGTTAATTCCTTATGGACCTAAGGAGACCCTTGGGTAGGCCCATAGACCCCAAGGTACTCCCTTAGGGTTTGTTGTGTGCTTAGGGTAAGTCCTTATGTATGCAGTCATCTGGGAAAAATTGCATAATGGTGTTCAGTTGGAGGGTATTATTATGGTTTTAAAATATGTTTTAAAATACTAACATTTTTTAAGGGTCTGTATGCATTACTCTATTTTGTTGGAACACACTAGACATCATATTCCGATCTCCTAAACTTTGTCATTTGAATGTTTCCTATGAACTCAAATCTTAATGTCTTTTACTTGGAGAAATATAAGTGGAACCTCAGCTCATCCCGAAAACCTATAGATGTCTGAATCAATAAGGAAAATGTATGCTTTTCCATTTATCTGCATGTCTTTCAGTATCACTTGGTAGTTCTGTATTACTGAGCTTCCCAAAGCTCACTCTTTTACTATCATTTTCTGGTTAAAAGAATCGAACATGTGCAACTATCAACATCTGTAATGGGAGTTCCTTGGGCTTTATTGGTAGAGTACAATACAAGTGTAGTTGGGGGCATGTCACATTTGATTTTTATAATTAGTATGATATTTGTATAATTCTAATTTTGTTTGTAATATATGAATGGTTTTCTGAACTTGTATTTTATTTGTAAATTTTTTATGATCTTACATGTTTTCACATAAGATAAAAATATTTCTAGAGTTTTACTGTAGGTCACTCCCGTGGCCCTAATGTGACACCTAGAATCGGATCGGGTAACCCGCATCAGTCTGTGGGTGTTACAAGATTCCAAAGTACCTCAAACAAAATAATTTAAGACAATAATAAGTGATAGCAGGAAATCAGAGTTCAAGCAGATATCAATTCATTAAAAATAGTAACTAGAGAACGTAAATCAGTCAATCAGGCTTAAGACTTTAGTAAATAAGAATTCAGGCTTGAAAGAGATAAATCATGCGAAATTAAATCAGATCAACTAGCCATATTGCAAATCATGCAAACAGACATGCGCACATGATATTTCAAACAAGTATTTAAAACATATATTTATATATATCACTGATAACTCCGTAAAAACACTCAATTTTTAGTATTTTGACTTAAGTTATTACTCATTTAAACAAAGTATGCACAACATTTTAGTTGCATTTAGTTACATTTAGGTTATATTTTCTTGTGGTGGATAAATTTTGCTTAGTCAAGATTTATTTGGTTTAACTGATGTTACTGAGGAGAAAGGGTTTGTGTGGATTGTGCATGTACAAGAAATCTATGGAGGAAGAACATTTCAGTCGCGACAACGTAATTTGTAAGGGGGCAATGGAATAGAGAAGTTAAAGAATATGAGGACTAGATTTATCTCGCCAAGGCAAGGTTTATCTGGAAAGTCTGAAGCGGATATGACGAAATTGCCTATGACACAAGCCAGCTGTATGACTTCCTTCATGTGCAACCTAGCCCTCAAAATTCTGCCAGTCGCCAGCTGCCTTTCCTTTTTAATCTGGACAAGACAATAATGAGTATTTAAGGAATCTCCACTTATGTGAAACCCTAGGAGATTCACCACTATAAATATCCAGTCGTAGCCACCAAAGAAAAAAATGCAAGGAAGTTAGAGCTTTACTGAAAGTGTGAGCGAGCAACTGCAGTGATTCCCTACCGTTACCAACCGAACTTCCTTTGTGTCCTCCATAGCCAGACTATAGTAGAGCGGTGGTGTAACACTCCAATTTAGGGGCTAAATTTAAGAAATTATAAAGTGGTGGATTTAATTGGTATTTTTGAAAGAAACGGTGGATTAAATTGTAAAATTTCAAAGTTGACAGATCGTTTTAAGAAGTGCAGAAAATTCAGTGGCTAAACTCATGATTTGACCATTTTTCTTTTGGGATGAATTATAACACCCATTCACGTATGTTTTTCTGCAGAAAAACATTAGTTTTTCCCTTCCCCTCAACCCTCTTTTCAACTCCGATCGACTCGTCGTCCGACTTTCGATCGACGAACTGAAACCGCCATCGTGTTCGTTGTCGACCGAGAAACAAAACCCCTCAAACCTTTCGTCGTGAATCGTCGTCATTCGTCGTTAATTTCAGTCGGAAGTATCGTCGGTAATAACTCGATTTCAATTGGTTTTTCTTTGATTCACGACAATCCGAGCATCCGTTTACGACACCTCCTGCACCATCGTGTTCCTTGTTCCGTTCCGAGTCTGTCGGTGTCATTCTTGGTCTCCGTCGACGGCGGCGCATGAGGAGGTGAAGCGGTTAAAGTTTCCAATTTATTGGAATCAAGCACTCCACCATTCAAATTTGTGAACCGAGCTTTGTAAGTGCCTCGAAATCGCTTAAAATAATTTTTAAGAATTTTCCGTGATTTTTAGGCTGCTGGAAAAGGCCCCACGCGCCACCACTACACGTGGCGATGGTCCAAATAACCGGTTTGACCAGTTTTTTTACAGATTTGACCGGTTACAACCCGACCTGACCCGTTTACCCAACCTGACCCATTGACCCGACCCGACCCGTTGACCTTTGACAGGCGTTGACCATAGTTGACCAAAACTTTGGCTGGCTTTGACCGGGTATTAAACGACCTTTGACTTTGACCGAGTATACCTATCCTGACATTTTTCGACGTTCCAAATCCGATTCCGTAGTTCGTTTTTCAAAATTCAGACCCAAAGACCTCAAAATTGCCAGTCAAACCCGTTGACTTTGATTTTGACCGAAAATTCCAAATTTTCAAAAAGTCATATTTTATGCTTTCGATGTCCTGAATCCGAATCCGAAGTCCGTTTCGTCAAATTTGAACCCGATAAGCTATTTTTCACTGATTTATCATCTGATTCGATCCATTTTTCAGAATTAAGCTCTGTTTTTTTATGTAATTTCTGTTGATATGGATCCGAGGAAATATTGGAAGATGATTTCAAGATCGAGGGAGTTTGAATGGAATTTAATGGTCGACCATTATTGCACAAAAATCGAGGTAATACTTTACTACCTCTTTATGCTTTATGGAACATGTGAATATTGATAAATGTATGAATAAGATAATATTGGTCTCGTTTGTGTAGTTAATGAATTCTTACACTCGATCCGAACACAGTAGAAATTTGGCAACTGATTATGGTTCAGATGATTAATATAGGAGATTGAGAGATTATTAGAATTAAATTACAAGTTTATGATTAGTGATAAAGAAATCAGTCATGGATTCGTATCTTATATTTTATATTATCAAAGGTTAAATGTTAAAGGTACTTGGATGGGAAATTATGATAATACTCCGGTAGAGTAAAATTATAAAAATACCCTTAAGTTGTAAAATGTCAAGAATTATCCCTGGAAGTTGATTAATAACTCTGAAAGGATATATTGATATGATAAAACTACAGATGTGCTTAAGAAATGCTAGATTTTGCTTAGGAAATACAGATAACTGGTTTTTAAACCCTAGAGGGTTTGTGCAAGATATTAGAAGTCTATTAAGGAATCATTTCAAGATAAGAGAATGTTCGGGAAAGCAATTGATCATAGGATCTCTAAATTATAATTATTTTCGTTAAGAGGTAATACAAAAATTATCTAGTTAAGAAATTATGAAAATGCCCTTGAGAGATAAAATAGTCTGAGTTGGCCCTGAATGAAAAAGTACTTTGAGGATTTATACTTAACTCGATTAATTACGAATTTAGTTATTAAGATTTGTCTTTGTACAGAAAAATTCATGATATTTCGTTTGTAAAATCTGAGAAGGTACTTGACCCGAAAATATTCGAGTAATGAGTGAATACCTGAAGAATAATTTATTGGGGGTATTCTGATGTCAGAATTGTTCGAAATGACTGAAATAAATGATAAGATTGAATTTAATAGTAAGATCGAACGGAAGAAAAGGATTAAAATACAGTGAATCTATAAAATGACCAAAATACCCCTGTAATAGAAATGACCCAAGAATACCACCAAGCTCAGGAATGATTGGATATCCTTGAGCTCTTTAATGAATGAAATAAAACTGAACACTAAAATTACCAAAATACCCTTGTGACCTAGACTAAGTAGATGTTGGATTAATTAAGTAATCCAAATAAACATGGGTGTGGTACTGATCTTAAAAGTTCTGGATCACCTATTAAGCCGAGAAACCAATGCTAGTGTTATATCAGTACCTGAACGACATAGATGTCACTTGGATGCATGTTTGTATCTTCAAGTTTGGTTCGATAATAGTTTTGGAAGTATTCAACTCAACTCAACTCTAGAACGCATTCAATAGTAAGGAGTTGATATTTGTTAGACAAATCGACCACGAAGACCAAATTGAATTGAACGAAAGTACAGTATGTATCTGAAATTCATAAACGTCTGGATTACCCTGAAAACCCCTGTATATTACGGGAATGGACATGACTGCTAAATGAATTAGGTAACCTCAATGACTGAGGATTTAGTAAGTGATTTGGATAAGTCTGGAAACTCTGATGAGTTTACATAGTGTACAATTACAATGGTTTATGATTAAAACAATCAAGTACGTCAACATTACACGATATTGTGGGAGCGTGGAAATGAAATGAAGACATTGGAAGATCTATTCAGTGATGATTCTGAAAATGATCTATGGACAAGAATTTGTGGTATTAAAGAGTAAATACCCTGGAAGAACAATGAATTGATCAATCAACAAGCATTAGTTTTGGGAGCTATTCATCTAAGAGTTGTTTGATAATCCGATCAATCAACATAGATTGTAAATGTCCTGAACCTTTATTTCTTCCTTACCAGCTCAAGTCATATTCTGAATAATTGATGATTTTGTCAGTTATTGAACTCTTCCAATAGTGATTCTGAATTCTGATATTCTTTTGGTATACTGAAGATCTGTGTTCCTCTATCTGCTAAGATTATTCAGTACCTCTGAATAATTTCTATATACTGATAAATCATTTTATAAGTTACATGTTTTAATAAAAGTTTTAAATTTTCTGCCATTTTTACACTGGGTTGCTTTGGTGGGCCTAATGTGACACTTCAGATCGGATCGGGTTATCTGTATCGGTCTGAGAGGGTTACTGGTGGTCAGTTCTCGAGAGAGGCTGATCACCAACGCAGGCGCAGTGCTAATCATAATTGTCACGACATAGCCCCCGATTTTTGGAGTCGTTCTTCCTTTGTTTTTAATTTCTTTATGTATTTGGGGTTGTATTAAAACGATGATACTTGGATGACTTTTTGATAACACCATGACTATCTTACTTGGTGTTAATCTTTGTTTTGCCTAGACAATTATTTTCTGCTTTATGAATGATGAATTATGATTTTGCTCATGATTGTTTTGTTCATTGTTTGAATATTTTGCCTTGACACTGTAAGAGCCTTGAGAGATTGTATGGGGTCTTGGTGAAACATGTCTTGGCAATTTAAGAGCGTTGGGAGATTGCCTTTTGTCTATATATTGATTCTTAGATTCGAGAGAATTAAGACAGATCTATATTAACAATGGAATAGATCTGAGATGGTGATGTTCTAACTTGTCTACCTTAGAGATAAGGAGCAGGTTTCAATCGACTAAAAGGGATAGACGCTAGAGTAGGATAGACAACGACTATAGTTCACGCTGAGAGGTATTGCTACAACTACATTCTGAAAAACCAAGGGTTGTAGTTAACACTGAGTAGTATTGCCATAGCAATCGTCTAAGAATACTTAGTAATCCTATCGGGCAGCTTAAGCATGTCATAATAATTCATTATAGACTTAGAATAATAGTTAGTCTACACAAAAGATTATCATAAGTGCTATGTGATAAGTCTGAATATCCGAGGTTGTTTGAATTATATTTAAATCAACGTTTGTCTTTGTCTTGTTTTGTTTTGTTTTGTTTCAATAGTCTGCTTATTAATTTTGTCTCGACCAAATTTTTCTGCAATCATACTTTATAGTATTTTCTTGTTTTATTAATAATAGTTTTCTAGTTTGACAAGATAGTAGGAATTAGCTTGTGACAACTAGTTCTGGTTGTGGTGAAGCTTAAAAACTTTTGACCAATCCCTGAGGAGACGATAACTCACTTACCCTATATTACTTAATTCGATTGTGTATACTTACACAAAATTGCTTGCCTTAGCATATACATTTACAAGCGATCAAGTTTTTGGCGTCATTGCGGGGGATTGGCAACTGACGAATTTTTTATTTTTCGCCATAACAAGTTTTTCATGTCACCTTATATCTATTTAGTCTAACGTATTTTATTATTTACTTTTGTATGTTTTTATTATTGCATGACCCTGAGATCCACTGGTAAACCATTGGAACCATTCAAACCTGAAGTTGAACAGTCGTTCAGACAGAGGCGACGTGACCAACGACCAGAGAATATCTAAACCAACTATAATTATAAGGCAACAACATGGGATTTTACGAAGATCCTGATGTAGCAATTAATCTTCAAGTTACAAGACAAGAGCAATACGAGATCATTTGAATCCAATTCTTGATGACCTCAATCTAGGCATCGTGGCACCTGAAATACAAGCAACTCATTTTAAACTTAAACTGATGATGTTTAATATGTTAAATTATATCGGTAAATTTGGTGGGTCACCTAATGAGGATGCTAGACAATATATTCGTACCTTCCTTGAAGTATGTGATTTATTTCGACAATAAGGAGTGCATGAAGATGTGCTTAAACTAAAACTTTTCCCTCATTCCCTACGCGATAGAGCTAGAGCTTGGCTCAGTGGAGTTCCTTCAGGCTCAATGGAATCATGGGCAGATTTATGCAAGAGTTTCCTACTTCGATACAATCTTCTCAATATGAATACACAGCTTTGCAATGATATTGCAAGTTTCTCCAAGGAGATGATGAATCAATGTGCGAATGTTGAGATAGGTATAAAATTCTACTTCGTAAATGTATCAACCATAGGTTTCATGACTGGACTCAAGTAGTGATGTTTTATAATGGAGTTAATGAACCTACTCGAATGATGTTAGATGATTCAGCAAATGGCACCTTACTTGACAAATCACCCGAGGATGCCTTTGATATCCTCGACTAGATAGCAAATAATGACTATCAATTACCAAATACAAGATTGGGAACTGGCAGAAAAGCATCTGGAGCATATGAATTAGAGGGTAAGGATTCGGTAGTTGCTCAACTTTCTGACATAACTAATATGTTGAAAAATTTGTAGCGTCTTAATGAGGTAAGAGAAGTCAAGGTGACCAATATCGCATGCATATTTTGTCACGACAACCATCATGAGAGTGAATATCTGGAAAACCATGAGTCCACAAATTTTGTGGCCAATTATAACCGGAGCAATAATAACCCCTATTCAAATACGTACAATCTTGGTTGGAGACAACATCTGAAGTTTTCATGGAGTAAACAAGGGAACAATAAAAATCAAGCAGAAAGTTATAATAGGCCACAAAAAAGTAACTCAAACCATCAACATTTCCAGAATCAGCATCATCAGCTGCCCTGGCAAAACAATAAAGGTATAGCTTCTTCCTCTAATACTAATTCCAATACTAACTCCATGGAAGTGTTATTGCATGAATTTATGGCCTCGACAAAAGATTTCAAGGCTTTAACAAAAATCTTAATGCATGAGCATTCTGCAACAATCAAAAACCAAGGAAATTTGTTACAAACTACGCTTTTGCAAAGCCATGGTTCATCTCTAAGAGCATTGGAGAATCAAGTGGTCCAAATTGCTACGGCATTACATTCTCGCCCGCAAGGAAATCTCCTTAGTGATTCTAAAATCACTAAGCATCATGGAAAAGTGCAATGCAGTATGCTTACACTAATGAGTGGAACACAGGTTAACCAAAATGAAAGGTTTGGGGGAGAACAGTTAAACAATTCTCGCAATGGCATAACACAACCAGATGATAGAGCTAAAAATGAGAAACATGATGAATTGCTCAAAGAGGATGAAGAGGATGAAGGCTCAGAAAAACATCATCCAAATAACGAGAAATTCATGTCCAAGGCCAGAGATTCCTCAAAACCAATAGCAGATATTGTGAGACCTCCACCACCGTTCCCTCAACGATTAAAGAAACATAATGATGACATCCACTTCAAGAAATTTGTTGATATTCTAGACCAGTTGTATATCAACGTGCCCTTCCTTTAAGCCATCGAGTAAATGCCTTCTTATGCCAAGTTTCTTAAAGACATCATTACAAAGAAGAGGAAGGTAGAACATGTTGCCACGGCAACAGAAATCTATTCTACAGTGAGCAAACTCCCACCAAAATAAAAAGATCCTGGCAGTTTTATAATACCATGTTCAATTAGTAATAACTTTGTAGGACGAGCTCTTGTTGATTTGGGATCGAGTGTAAACTTGATATCAAAGTCCATATTTATGAAACTAGAGGGGTATCACGCTTGTCCAACCACAGTTATCCTACAGCTAGCCGATCAGTCTTATGTGCGGCCTGAGGGCAGAATAGAAGATGCCATAGTAAAGGTTGACAAATTCGTATTTCCAGTTGATTTTCTTATCTTGGACCGTGAAGTTGATGAAAGTGAACCTACCATCCTGGGACGACCTTTTATAGCCACTGGAAGAATCCTAATAGATTGGGAAAAGGGAGAATTCACAATGCGGGTAAGATAGCAAAGCGTCAAAATCAATGTATTCAACTCCATGAAATATGTGGACGACTCAGAAGAATGTCAATGCATTAGAGAATTGAATTCAATAGAAGAGGAAGAAAAGGTAATTCTTGGCCACGATAAACCTCTAAAGCTAGACGAATACAACGATGTGTGCCACGACCCTATAACCGTGATATACGAACAAGAAAATCTCGGCCCATGCGAATTATTTTCAACAGACGATTCTAAGAGTTATGGCCCTGACAATAGTAATCTGAATAAAGCACACAATGGATTCCCTGAAACGATACCAAGGCAGAACACGAAGGAAAGTCAAATGAACAATCAAGTCTCCTTCATAATAGATCAAGTACAAAATTCGAACCCTTAGATTTCAATGAAGTTAATTCTCCAGATCATCTTTACAACATGCACCCAAATTGGAACTTAAAACTTTGCCATCATATTTCAAGTATGTATACTTAGGAAGTAATGAAACTTTACCAGTAATAATCTCTGCCAATCTAACCTCTGAATAGTAGAATAGTTTGTTGAATGTTTTGTCACAGCACAAAAAGGCTCTCTGATGACCAATGGCAGACTTGAAGGGAATTAGCCCTACCATATGCATGCACAAGATCAATCTAGAAGATAGCCATAGTACTTCGGTAGAACCCCAAATAAGGCTCAACACAATCATAAAGAAGGTAGTCATGAAGGAAATTATAAAATGGCTGGATGCAGGAGTGATTTACCCTATATCTGACGGTTCATGGGTCAATCTGATGCAGTGTGTGCCAAAGAAGGGTGGTGTAACCGTGGTTAAAAGCAAACATGATGAGCTCCTAACTACTAGAACAGTAATGGGCTGGCATATATGTATGGATTACAGGAAGCTTAATAAAGCCACAAAGAAATACCATTTTCCCCTACCATTTATAGACCAAATGCTTGATAGGTTAGCAAGAAAAGCATTTTACTACTTCCCTGATGGATACTCAGGATATAATCAAATAGCCATAGCACCGGAGGATCAAGAGAAGACTACTTTCACATGCCCATATGGTACCTATGCATTTAGACGAATGTCGTTTGGGCTATGTAACACTCCAGCTACCTTCCAAAGATGCATGATGGCCATCTTTTCAGATATGGTGGAAGAGTGCATGGAAATATTTATGGATGATTTCTCCGTCTTAGGTGATGATTTCAACCGATGTCTTGGCAATTTATCAAAAGTACTGAAACAATGTGAAGAAGCCAACCTAGTACTAAATTGGGAGAAATTCCATTTTATGGTAACTAAGGGAATAGTGTTGGGTCACAAAATTCCATGTCAATGCATTGAAGTCGATAAAGCCAAGGTGGAAGTAATCGTAAACCTTCCCCACCCACCAACATGAGAGGTGTACGCAGTTTCCTTGGACATACATGCTTCTACAAGCGGTTCAAAAAAGATTTTTCTCAAATCTCAAAACCCTTGAGTCTTTTACTTCAACAAAATCATCCATTTGAATTTAGTAACGATTGTCTGAATGCCTTTACAGATTTGAAGAAAAAACTTTCAGTAGCACCAATTGTTGTCCCACCTGACTAGAACGAACTTTTTGAGCTCATGTGAGATGCTAGTGATTATGCAGTCGGAGCAGTGTTAGGGAAATGGAAAAGTAAAATCTTTCATGTTTTCTATTATGCAAGACGTACTCATAATGATCCACAAGTAAACTATACCACCACTGAAAATGAACTTTTAGCAGTAGTATTTGCATTCGATAAGTTTAGGCCATATCTCATAGGCACTAAGGTAATTGTGCCTAGAATAATCCGATGGATATTATTAGTACAATAGTTCGATTTAGAGATCAAGGATAGAAAGGGTACAGAAAATCAAGTAACAGATCATTAGTCTAGACTAGATAACAAAAATGATTATCATGACATAACAGAAATTCAAGAGGGTTTCTGTAATACCCCCAAAAATTTAGATAATGACCAAAATGCAAATTTTGAAAGTTTGATGGTCAAAGTAGAAAATTGGGAAAAGTTTAAGGAATTTAGTGGTGATTTTCCCAAAAAGAATTTTATTCCATAAATGGATTTATTTAGTGACCAATTTATAAATTTGGTAACGTTTGGTGACCAAAGTATAGACTTTAAAAAGTTAAGGGACCAAAATGTAATTTTAGAAAAATTACAAATAGGTCACGAAAATAAGGAAATAAAAATATTATTTTCATATTTTTAAAATGTTGAAAAATAATATTTAATGGTTTAATTCTATGTTTAATCTGAACTGTTTGATTAAAGTGACTGAATTATAATTTTTGGAAAATTACAAGGGCAAATCGGTAAACAAATTTATTATTTGTTCATATTTGACTTATGGATGAAGATAAGGTTTAGATGGTATGATTTAGAAGATGATAAGGATATGAATCTTGGTTTTATGGTAATTATAAAGTTTCATTTTGGGTATATTAGTATTTTCTCAATTTAATATTTATTAAAAGATAATTTAAAGATAGATAAGCATGAAAAATTTCTGAAATTTCATGCCAAAGTGTTCATCTCTTATCCATGGACGTGAGCCATACCAAGGTAAAGGAAAAATATTTGTTTTCCATTTTTGAGTCAATTCCTTTGGAATTCGGGTTATGTCGTGAAATAGGAAAGTGATCTACGCGGAAAACGCTATCATTTGGTACCAATATTTCTTTCTAATCTTGCTAGATTTCAAAGATCCCAAATCTAAGGGTTTATGTTCATGATAGGGTTCATGAAATTGATGATGAATCTTGATGTTTTTGAGGTTGTAAATTCATTTTCAAGCTTGATTTATGGTTAAAACATGTTCAATCACTCTAGAGATTATTATGTAAAATTCGACCAAATTATAAGTTGGAGAACTTTGTGTTCTGATGAGAGTTGATTAGGGATTTGATTGTAGAGATGTTAAAAGGTTGATTGAAAGTTGATTACATGCTTGAATCGAATCAAAATCGAGGAAAATCATGAAAATGTAGTTTTAAAGGATAAGGTTTTCGATCATGAAATATCTAAGTGATAAAATGGTGAAAAACCATTTTATGTAATTGGAAAAGTTGGTGCCAATGTTAAGAGGAATTATTAAGTGTTAAATACTTGGTAGAAAATGAGTTCCAAGTATATTATGAAGTTGTTATGGGATGTGTTTATGTCAGTACAATACTAACATATGTATCGTTATGAATTTGTGATTAATACATATTGTGATTGATTTGTGATCGAAGAAAGTCAAATAGAAAAGGGTTTATTGTGGATAATTAGTGAGGCACATATTGTGGATTTTACAAAGTGTCAAGGTGAGTGCAATACATGCATGACATTATACATGGATGTTTTATACATCATCAGGAAGACTTGCGATAAGTCGACCTTTTTTATATCAACATGATATTATGCTATTTTAATAACTTCAATATGACATTGATATGCCACAGTGTGAAATTATAATGCATTGATAATGAATAATGTGATATTTTACCATGAATGTTATTTCGGGTATGAACTGCCCAATGTTAAATATTGATAATATATTTTGTCATGGATGGATCAAATAAAATAGACTATATGCCCAAATAAGTCATTGAGGGACAGTGTATAGTTGGCATGCCATAGAGTCCAGCAGCAGGCTGCATACGGGATACACTAAAGGATACATAGTGTATATGGTGGGCACGACCTTTTGTGTCATACGGGACTGTACTTAAGGATACCTAGTACAGATGGTGGACACGACCTTATGTGTCATACGGGTTAGCACTACGGTGCTTATATTTGACTCGTGTACCCAGGGTCCTTAGGGTTTTATACTAGGCTATGGGCTATGGATTATGGTTTATTGGTTAATAAATGGTAACCATGCAAATAACCTTACGAGCTTATGGGATTAAATGGTAAGTATATTGGTAAAATAAGCTTATGAGCTTATGGGATAAATGGCAAGAAATTTTATATTATTTTGATCATGGTAAAATATTGGACATGTATGTAACATGATCTTATGGCATTTGTTTTTTACAATGAAATTCATGCATGAATTGTATTGCACTGTTTATTGTTTTAATTTCCTCACTAAGTATATACTTAGCGTGTGATGATTTTCACGCGTAGTTAAAAAGCCAGTAGTTGAATAAAGAGTTCAAAGCGACATCAAGTATCGGGGAGTATATTTCAATATCAGTAAGACATCCTAAGATGTAATGTTGACTTTATTAGTGGCATGTAATTATTAATGTTCTATTTGCTTTGTTGAACAAATTTGGAAACAAAATGGTAATTTTATGAGTTTTATATATTTTGCTGAAATTACTGTAGTCGTGCATCAGTACATTGTTCAATGTTCACAGTATTGTTTATTACTGTTCACGGTATTGTTCATTACTGTTCAAAAATACATCTTTCGTCTTAAAATTTTTATAAAGAATCATAATATATATAAAATGATATTTTTATAATATCATTTACCATTTTAAAGAAAATAAATTTTAAATCACTTTTGAAGTGGAAATGGTTTTAGAAATTCAGGTGACATTTATAATTTGTATAGGTATAATTATATGGGTTATAGATATTACAATTTCCCTTATGAGAAAATATTATTTGTCATGGATATTTCGTGGCATGCTGACATAGTTAACTTTCTTGTTAGTGGTATTGTTCCTTCTGATTTATCTAGCCAAGGCCGAAAAAAGTTTCGACATGATGTGTGACACTATTACTGAGATGAACCATTTCTATTCAAGCAATGTGGAGACCAAATAATCTGAAGATGCATTCCAGAAGAAGAGCACAAAGAAATTGTACTTCAATACCACTCGTCACCGTATAGAGGTCACTTTGGTGGAATGATAACAGCGGTGAAAGTACTTCAATCCGGATTCTATTGGCCAACCTTGTTCAAAGATGCGCATGAATTCTACAAGTCATGTGATAGATGCCAACGCACAGTAAATATATCAAAACGACATGAGATGCCATGGCAAAACATTCTGGAGGTTGAACTTTTCGATGTATGGGGAATAGACTTCATGGGACTCTTTCCCACATCCTTTGGAGATTTGTACATCCTCTTGGCAGTGGATTATATATCCAAGTGGGTTGAAGCCATTGTAACACCTAAAAATGATTCCAAGACGGTGTTAAAAGTTTTGCACAAAAACTTATTCACACGTTTTGGAACACCACGAGCTATCATTAGTGATGAAGGCACACATTTTGATAACAAATTAATTGCCAAGGCATTGAAACGATATGGAGTACGACACAGGATCGCCATGGCGTATCACCCTCAGACTAATAGAAAAGTCGAAGTGTCTAACTGTAAAATCAAACAGATCCTTGAGAATGTGGTCAACCCAAGTCAAAAAGACTGGTCGCCAAAGCTAAATGAAGCATTATGGGCTTATTGCACAACATTTAAGACACCGCTAGGAATGTCCTTGTTCAAACTTATCTATGATAAAGAATGTCATCTATCTGTGGAACTTGAACATAAAGCCTACTGGGCCATCAAAAAGTTAAACATTGATGCTCAGCTCGCTGGAGAAAGAAGACTCTTGGAACAGAGCGAGATGGATGAATTCAGAGCACACGCATACGAAAATGCCCGCCTATACAAAGAGAAAACAAAACGATGGCATGACAGAAAAATATTGCCTAGGCAATTTTATTCTGGACAACAAGTACTACTCTACAATTTGCGTATCAAGTTATTCCCAGGCAAGCTAAAGTCACGATGGTCAGAACCATTCATCGTACATCAAGTTCAAAACAATAGAGCAATAGAAATCAAGAACCAAGACGATAGTTCCATCTTCAAGGTGAATGGGCATAGGCTAAAGACATACAAAGGAGCCTTAGTCATACGGGACAAACCAGCATCAACGACACAAGATGCTCAAGAGTGTGCCTTACTTGAACAAAATTCGTTGCCTAGGCAACGAAAATCTGAATTATGTACATAAATAAATTGTTATTTTATGTACCCATTATCTGTTTTGCTTTATTTTAGTTTTTCTTTATGTATTATAGGCATGCAGAGTACACGTGACAACATGGGGAGATAGTTCACGCATGAAAGGAAGAGAAACCCTAGGGCAAGAAAATTTGGGTGGCAGAATTAAAGAGGAAAAGTATATTTTCCCCCACTTTACGTCCAATCAAATATCACGCAATTAATTCTATATCTTTTCCCCTCTTGTTTTAACTGAATTGCCCTAAAGAAACCACCCATTAACCTTCTAGAAAAAACACCCTTAATTCTATCTTCTTCATCATGCTTCACTCACTCTCTACAGCACGAAAATCTTTTTTCAGCAAAATTTCCTCATTGCCGTCGCTAAACGCACTGGACCAAATAAGTATCATGGTCAGATTGAAGAAACACCTAGCCCCAACACCAAGCTTTGAGCATTTCCAAACGGCTGAAGTTGAGGCACGTTTCGAAAACCTCCAAAAATGGTAAGTGTATTTGGAAGACGAATTCGTTTTTCCATCAGATAACGAAGACTCATTCGGATCAGAGGTCATGGACGTGATTCGGAAGCACAACTGGGAGAAGTTTGCTCGCCACCCTAAAGCCGTAGCACCAGCGATGGTCAGAGAGTTCTACTCCCATCTCGAAGACCCGTCCAACCACACGGTGTATATCCGAGGGAAGCTCCTTCAATTTTCCCCTTCAGCACTCAACAAATACTTCAAGTTGAGGGAAGTGGATGAGCAGCATAAAAGATTTGTGGCTGAGGCAGACCAAGAAACCTACGATAGAGTACTCGAAGATCTTTGTTTCGGGTGGGATAACTTTAAGGGGAATGCACCAACAAGGAAGAGAGTCAATCGTCGAGCCCTTAAACCGATTGTAAAGTTATAGAATCATTTTCTCAAGGGAAAACTTACGCCAACATCTCATAACATAACCGTGCTCGTGAAAAGACTGATGATTTTACACTCGATATTATACAGGAGAAAAATTAATGTTGAAGAACTCATCTTCGAGTAAATCCATGAGTGCGCCAAAAGAAACTGGGGTAATCTCTTATTTTCTAACATGATAACTGCTATATGCAGGAAAAAGAAGGTCCCCGAGAAGCCCTTTGAGGATTTCATCAAATCCAAAGAGGGAATCACCAAAAAGAAAGTGCCCTAATTGATGAGTTTTGATGACAACGCACCGCCTTTAGGTCTGGAGAGAGGAGCAAAATCTGTTGCCGTGGCCAGAGTGGCTGCAGTGGTCACGTACACAAGAGAAATGCGTGAGAAGATCAAGTGCCTTGAGAATCATATGGAGATTTTCTTTGGGTACATCAAGGCACGGGATGCTCAACTCAACATCTTTTTCAAGGAGTTACTCCCAATCACAATCGATAACTTGTCACCTTTCCCCAACGTCATTCTGAAACACACTGCTAGTGGAAGCACATTCCAAGCCTTGAGATCGAATGTTCCCCCAGAGGTACCCACAGATGTCCCACCACTAGCCACCCATGTCTCAACTATACCAGAGGAATGCCATGGTGACACAGACGAATTCATCAGCTTCTCCTCCTTCTCAACCTCTGAAAGCACTCAAGAGCTTCCGCCCAACTTCTTCACCGATGAAGATTTTACTCTAGCCCCGATACAACTAGAACAAGCTCCAGTACAGTCCCCCGCCCATCTAGCAACACCTGCTCCTGAAACAGCTCAAAGCCAAGCTCCAGTTCATGCACAACCCACTCCTAGTGAAGAATAACCAAATCCAACACGAGCCCTGAGCACCAAGAGATGCATCAAGCGAATGACAGGTCGTATCCTATAGCCATCATCCTCAATGATAGCAGTAATCAATTCAGGATCAGAGAGTCCCCCTCCTCCTAAACGACGCCGAACGAGGGTTTCCAATCAAGCCACACCACCACAGTAAGATCACATTTTAATTTTTTTTATTTTTAGCATTTGTATATAAATTCATGTAGTTTAAGTTATCATGCATTAGGATAATGCATCCCTCAAGTTTGGGGATGTATTGTACCATACTTTGTTAAAAAGTAAATGATGATATTTGGTTGAAAATTTTGGTTGTCATGACATAAGCATGTTAAGTTTATTGTTTGGAATGGATTAGGGATACCCAATGATGAATGAATAATTTGAGTGCCTAGGCCAGAATTATTGTTAAGACTATCTAAAGAAGAGGACCAACCCTAGGCTTGATTCTTTGAAATTTACAAACACAGTTGTAGGTTGTCTCTGCTTAATGTAATTAGTAAAATTTTTAGGAAAGACCTTTCTACTTGCTAAGACATCGAAAATATTTTAAGGTTAAGGATGAACTCCCTAGAATTTAAAACTTGAAAAATAAAAGGGACACTCCTCTATGCAAGGGAATGAACAGTAAAACTCCATAAGAAATTGAGATTTGCCGAGGCATATGAGTGAATAAAAGTAGTCACATGATGACTCTACCTGACTAGCTTGGAGGTGGAAGGTATGCTCCATTTCACCTAGAGTGTGGGAAGGTAGGTGTGATGAGTTGACTCCCAAAAAAAATTTGATAAAAAACTAGGAGTAGAAACTAAGCCTGACAAATAATTTGATGTCTTGACAAACCAGAAGCACTTACTTTTAGTTTTCTAATTACTTTAATGCATGGATTGGTTACAATCACACACACACAATAGCAAGGAATCTTGACTAGAGAAGGGACTTGACTGATATGACCGTAAAACATGTTAAAGCAAAAAAAATTGTTGAGGGCTCAAATCTCAAACCATATGATTTTTTAACACGACTTTGTCATGACAATTTTAATTTTCTTCTAGCTATTGTACATTGCTTGAGGACAAGCAATAGCTTAAGTTTAGGGTTGTGATAACTCCATAAAAATACTCAATTTCTAGTCTTTTAACTTAAGTTATTACTCGTCTAAACAAAGTATGCACAATATTTTAGTTGCATTTAGTTACATTTAGGTTATATTTGCTTGTGGTGGATACGTTTTGCTTCGGCAAAATTTATTTGGTTTAACTGATGTTGCTGAGGAGAAACGGTTTACGTGGATTGTGTATGTGCAGGTAATTTATGGAAGAAGAACATTTTAGTCGTGACAACGTAATTTGTAAGGGGTCAATGGAATAGACAAGTTAAAGAACGTGAGGAGCATATTTATCTCGCCAAGGCAAGGTTTATCTGGAAAGTCTGAAGCGGATATGACAAAATTGCCTATGTCATAAGCCAGCTGTACGACTTTCTTCACGTGCAAGCAAGCCCTCAAAATTCTGACAACCGCCAGTCGACTTTCCTTTTTAGTCTGGACAAGACAATAACGGGTATTTAAGGAATATCTACTTATACGAAACCCTAGGAGATTCCCCTCTATAAATATCCAGTCGTAGTTGTCAAAGAAAAAAGGAAAGGAAGTTAGAGCTTTACTGAAAGTGTGAGCGAGCAACTGCAGTACTTCCCCACCGTTACCAACCGACCTTCCTTGGTGTCCTCCATAGCCAGACTGTAACAGAGAGGTGGTCAAGTCTCGAGAGAGGTTGATCACCAAGGCAGGCGTGGTGCTGATCAGAATTGTCAGGATAGAGCCCCCGGTTTTGGGAATCGTTCTTCCTTTGTTCTTAATTTCTTTATGTATTTGGGTTTGTATTAAAACGATGATACTTAGATGACTTTTTGATAGCACCATGACTGTCTTACTTGGTGTTAATCTTTGTTTTGCCTAGACAATTATTTTCTGCTTTATGAATGATGAATTATGATTTTACTCATGATTTTTTGTTCATTGTTTGAATATTTTACCTTGACACTGTAAGAGCCTCGAGAGATTGCCTATGGTCTTGGTGAACATGTCTTGGCAATGTAAGAGTGTCAAGAGATTACCTTTTGTCTAGATATTGATTCTTATATTCGAGGGAATTATGAAAGATCTACATGAACAATGGAATGGATCCGAGATGGTGATGTTCTAACTTGTCTACCTTAGATATAAGGAGTGGGTTTCAATCGACTAAAAGGGATAGACACTAGAGTAGGATAGACAACGACTATAGTTCACACTGAGAGGTATTGCTACAACAATAGTCTGACAAACCAAGGGTTGTAGTTAAAGCTGAGTAGTATTGCCATAGCAGCTGTCTAAGAATACTTAGGAATCTTGTCAGTCAGCTTAAGCATGTCATAATAATTCATTCTAGACTTAGAATAATAGTTTGTCAACACAAAAGATTAGCACAAGTTCTCTGTGATAAGTCTGAATATGCGAGGTTGTTTGAATTATATTTAAATCAACGTTTGTCTTTGTTTTGTTTTGTTTCAATATTATGTATATTTATTTTGTCTTGACCAAACTTTTCTGCAATCATACTTTATAGTATTTTCTTGCTTTATTAATAATAGTTTTCTAGTTTGACAAGATAGTAGGAATTAGCTTGTGACAACTAGTTCTGGTTGTGGTGAAGCTTAAAAACTTTTGACCAATCCCTGAGGAGACGATAACTCACTTACCCTATATTACTTGATTCAATTTTGTATACTTGCACAAAATTGCTTGCCTTAGCATATACATTTACAAGCGATCAAGCACACCAGGAACACACCTCACAAAAAGAATCAGTCCAGGAGATTTATCGAGCACCAACTTCACTACGGTCTTCTGCTGTACGAGAACGAGTAATCACATGCTCTCGTTGACGAACAGTTCCGGAGGGATCAGGTTAAGTAGGCGAATGGTAAGGAGATCCACGAGTACCTTAAATATACGATAACATAAATGATTTAGTCCTTGACTGTAACACCCCCAACCTATACCCTACCCGAATACGAGTCCGAGGTGTCACATTGACTTTTCAAATCATTTTCTTTTACAAAATAACTGAAAATTTAATTTCAAGTTTAAATTAAACCAAATAATTTACATTAAATACAATCATATGATTTTTTTTACAAAATTGATCAAAGTATATCTGATTTAAATCTTTATTTACATGTCAACTACAATCACTATTACAAAATATATACTATTCAATTCTTTTCTGATCTGATCTTTGGAAAGAAGAAACTGACCTGTCTTTCTTAACTTTGCTCCTTCTTCTTCTCGGAACCTACATGTGAAACACTCACACGCTAAGTCATTGACTTAGTGAGGCATATAAAGCATATAATAAAAATCATAGAACATTTCATATAAAAAAATGCATACATGCACATATGTCATCATTATCAACATCAACATCATTATCATGATCTCTATCATTATCATTAACCCATTTAAAATATGTCATCTTGTACTTAACCTTTGTAACATATCATATAATACATTTCACCAAGCAATACACATAGTATCACATATAAATCTTGTAATATATTTCACATAACAAAGCATATACATCACATACAGTGTATTTATGTTATCTCTTTTAATAATCCATGTACTAGCCCATGTATACTTTTAAGAACTAAAGATATGTGAGTAAAGTGCGCACTATGCACAACACGGTGCAAATCATAACTGATAATGAGATATGATGCACTTCAGTGACATCATAACCTGAATAAGCACCAACGGTACTAGACATTGATACACGAATGTACCAAAGCTGATATGATAACATTGATACACGAATATACCAAAGCTGATATGATAACATTGATACACGAATGTACCAAAGTTGATATAATAACATTGATACACGAATGTATCAAATCTGATAATAGATAAATACTCAACTAATGGCATGCCAAGTATACCCCTAGCTCCCATAACAAATAACATGGGCATTATCTTTTATAACTTTTCACGTCACTTGTATCATATAGACATATAATCTCATAACTTGTTATCATGTAACTTATGTAACATTCCTGTATGATCTCATAGATCCTTGTCATATAATATATATCACATGTGCATGTAATCACATAGATCGTATCATATATCTTATATCATTTATCATGTGTTCATATAAACACTTATGTCACATCTTGCTCACATATGTTCACATATATATCACATAGCACATAGAATAACATGTAAACTTATACATGCACTCATGTACACACTTCCATATAGTTCGTATATCAATGCCATATAAATTATATCATATTTTCATATATTTATGTAGTTTAGTATCACATATTGCATATATATGTAATCATGTAAATCATGTCATATATAATAACATATGACACATATACTCATTTTCATGTATTCACTTAATTCAGTTTCACATAGCTTGTCACATAGACATATATTCTCATATATTAGACTCATGTATCTTATATTTTATTCTCATATGTTCACACTAATCATGTCACATAGAATAACATGTCAGACATATCACATAGCTGATATCATGTTCTCATATCTTCACATAGATCATATAACACTTAGATTTTCATCACATATCTTATATTACATTTTTCATATATTCATGCACACATAAGCATTATATCAATCACATGCTTGTACTTATGGAATCATGCATTCAAACATGGGAAATAGACTTATTGCAAAACTTATTTCCATAAATATCTTATATAATATAGTACGCACTCACCAGGGCCTCAGTAGTCAAATCAATACTTATAACTCTTATCTCTCACTTGAACAATCTTATCTCGTTGACTCGTCCGTTACTTGCTTTCGATCTATATCTCGATTTTCATGCAATATCAATCAATTAATCTCCATTTGATTGCTCTCAAACTTTAAACAAACATCCAATAATTTTTAGATACATAATAACAGAAATTTCATAAAAAAACGGAGCTTAATTATGAAAAACGAATCGAACCAGGTTTGAATTTGGCAAAACAGACCCCAAAAACAAACTCAGAACATCAAAAAATGTTAGGATATGTGTACTCGGAAAAAGTCAATGGGCGGTCAATGGTCAGTCAACGCCAGTCAACGGTCAATCAATGGTCAACGGATCGATTTGGCTCATTTCGGCTCGATCCGATTCGATCCAGTTCAGCTCAGTCAAACCGGTCCAATCGGTTCAGACCGGTTCAACCCATTTTCCTACTGGCAGACGACGCCCACTCTCAGGGGACAGCGCGTGCGAAATCATACAATGTCCAAAAAATTTCACAAAAATTTCTAAAATTATTTTAAGGGATTTTGAGACACTTACCAAGCTTGGTTCACAATTTTGAATGGCAAAGTGCTCGATTTTAAAACATCAGAAACTTTAACTTTCTCACCCCCTCATGCGTCGAAGACGATAGAGACAAGAAGGACACCGGTGGACTCGGAACGATGTAAGGAACACGATGGCATGGAAGGTGTCGAAAACGGGTGGCCAAATCGACCTGAATCTACAGAAAACCAATGACGATCGAGTTAAAACAGACGAAACTTCCGGTTGAGTTTTATGATGAAAGACGCCGATTCACAACGGGATAAAGGTCAGGTTTTGTTCACCGTTCAACGGTGAGTCCATTGGTGGTGTCGGGTCGACAAACGGTGGCCAGACGATGGAGAATCGAGGCTACAAAAGTGGGTCGATGGAGAGGAAAAATTGGGGAAAACTTTCTGGAGAATACCAGATTACACGGGGAAAGGGATTTTATTTTTCAACATCTAAGAAAATTGGGTAAATTCAAGACTGGGTCCTTGAATTTCCTTCACTTTCTAAATATGTCTATAAGTTTCAAAAACTTATAATTTGACCCTTAAATTAAAGTGTTTAATTCATTTCTTATCAAATGATCATTATACCCTTCTATCCTTACTTATTTGCTATTCAATCATACATAAAAAAATATTTCAATTAAGCCCCTGAACTTTTCATTTTTTCTTTTAAAATTAACCATAAAGTTTCAAAAACTTACATTTTAGTCATTAGCCATCTTTTTGGGATGTTACATTGACCCTCAAATTAAATTAGATACACTAAAATAAATACTTAAATTACATATGTACGTTCAGGTTTGACGATCAATTTGGAGGCTTTCGGGTTCGAATTTGGAAAAAAAAACTTTGGATTCAGACTTAGGACTTCGAAAAACATAGAATATAACTTTTTTGGAAATTTTGGCTTTTCGATCAAAGTCAACGGTCAGCTCAGGTCAAAGGCCAGTCAAAGTTAATGCGTTGAGTCTGTCTTAATTGACTCAACCGAGTTGACTCAACTCAACCTGATTCGATATGATTGGACCGATTCTAGAAGACATCTGGACCGATGAGGGGTCATTCTGGATGGTTGATTACTCTGGTTGCAACCTATTCTCCAACGAACTCAATCCCAATAAAAAACAATTAAGAAAAAATCGATAAGAAATTAACCGAAAAGGTAACCCGAGCTTACCCACTATGGCGATGACGAAAATGACAACCACGATACAACCCAAGGGTTAGGTTTCGGGCGCACGTGGATGGCGAACCCAACTACGCCGGCGGTAAGGTGAGGGGACGACTGTGGCAGCTGAAAAAACGTGATTAACCGAGGGAAGACTTGAGTTTTCGGTGAAGCTTTCAAACGCCTCTCCCCGACGAACAATAGCGGCTGATTGAGGGTGGCTAGGAGGGGCTGGTTTGCGGTGGTCGGATGCGCCTGATAGGGGTGTCGATAACTTACACCACCGATCAGAGCGACTGTCGAGGGATGGATAGACGGGGGGTTTGTTTATTTGGGGGAAATGGGTTTGGGGCTGTCAATCACTGGGGGTTGAAAAATCAATGGGTTAACACCCATTTATTAAAATAAAATTTTATTCAATAAAAACACCAATAGATGTCTAGCCTAGTGGCTAAGGCATGGGCACCCATGACCCTAGGGTCACGGGTTTAAACCATCCCAGCCACCTAATTCACATTTTTTTTTATTTTTGGTGTCAGGAAAGTATGAGAAAATTATAGGGCTAGTCCCTAAACTATCTACATATTTGAAATTGACACAGAAAACCTTAAAATTATTCATTTTGGTCCCTTAATTAAATAAAATAAATTAATGACATTTTATATAAAATTTGGGGTGTGACAATTTGTGTCACCTATTGCATAATTATTACAACCGGAAAATTGTTTCTCAAAGTTGTCATTCGATCATATCATCTCTAATACTGCCAAAATTCCATACTTGTATATTGGAATGTAATTTGACTCGAACATCGTTTTCATCTCCTTCTTCTGTCACTTTTCGCTTTCATAGTAAAATTTTAGGTTAGGGTTTTGATAATAAAATCTATTTTCTAAAATTGCTCCAAATAAATAAACTTTACACCTTTATTTTATTTAATGTAAATTTGATATGGCCTGTTTAATATTAAATTAATCTAAATCAAGTTAATAGTGAGAAAACGGACAAGTGAACAAAAACTAATCTATAAATTTTAGTTATTAAATTAAAAAATTTAAAGTTTAGTGAGTAAAATAAGAATAATAAGAAAGTTTAAGTATAAAATTTGTAGTTTACCCATTTCTGTTTGTTGTTTATGTGTTAAATTTCCTTTTGTGTCGCGTAGCTGGCATCTATTTTAATTAATAAAGTTCCGTTTCATTAATAAAAAATAATATATAAATATAAAATATTTGAATTAGTTTCATTAAAAATTAATGTAAAAATAAGTATTTAAATTATATTATAAATTAACTTTAGTTGTTTAAAGAATTTTTCGTTAGAAGTATGTACTTAATGTTTTCTTTGATGTTTATCCCATAACGTCTTTTAAAATAATCATAAAATGATTTTTTAAATTTCCTTCTTTTTGAAAAATAATTATTTTTTTTACAAAAATCTCTCTCTCCCGTCGTCCCATCGTCCCATCCCCTTGCAACAGTTCTTTGTAGGGTTGTAAATGAGACGAGACAGATCGCGAGCTACTCAAGATCGACTCGATAAATACTCTGATCGAATGGATTCGACTCGACTCGAGCTCAACTCGAGTTCTTAACGAGCCGAAACAAGCTACTTGATATTCGACTCGAAAAGCTCGTGAGCAACTCGAAAATATAATATATTAAGATTTTATTTTAAAAAAATAAATAAATTATTAATAATATTAATATTTATGTATTGATTTTTTTTTAAATATAGTAATATTTTTATGTATTTAAGATTCAAGTTCGAGTTTGAGTCTTTAATCGAGTTACGTTTAATATTTTTTTCATTTCGAGTCTTTTCGAGCTGATCACGAGCTTCAGTTCAGGATTCCAAGTTCGAGTTGAGCTTGAAAATTTTAAGCTCGCAAGTTTTCGAGTTAATTCAAGCTCTATTTCAGAGTTTTCGAGTCGAGTCGAGCTCAGCAATACTCGAACTTGACTCGGCTCGTTTACACCCCTAGTTCTTTGGCCACCATTCTTCCATCGTCTCCGAGCAACAACTCCTCGGCCACAGTCCTCCTCGAGCTCCACCTCAGCCCCACCTCATTTCTCCCATTCAATGGTGAATTAAAATTCAAGGGTTTATAATTTCTAATTGATTCATCATTTTCTGCTCTGTAAATTGTTGATTTTATTTTATTTTTTTGCTTGTGAATGTAAATTTTAGAATTACATGCTGGGGAAAATAAATTTAAAAAAGCAAAACAATTGGAAATAAGATTTACAGATTCGAACACCAAATAAACAAGAATATATACATACTTATATGTTGAAAATGAGCTGAAAAGAAAGAAGAAAATCAAAGACCAGACAATATGTAATGATCTTTGAACGATAGAGTAAAAAGGGTTCATTTCCATTAATCCCTTCTCCAACAAAAACATCAGATTGACAGTGAGAAAAAAGCTTTTCTTAGTTTTGGAAAGATTTTTTAAAAAAAAAAATTCAACAACCATTACGAGTATCTATCTAAAAGTACAACAGATAAAATATTAGACATACACTTTTAACAAAAAAATTATTTAAACACCTAAAATTAACTTAAAAATATAATTTAGACTTTCATTTTTAAATTAAAGCTTTTATTAAAGAGAAAATAATCTCAGTGACCAAAAATCCCAGATAATATACGATTTTGACCAAATTTTTTTGATTTGCGAAAATGATCAACAAAATCACAATGCGATCTCTAATTCGCATTGCGATCTCCACTATCGCAAATTCGCGTTGCATTTCGCGTTGCGATAGTTGAAAATCGCGTTGCGATAATCTGCAATTGTCGTTGCGATTTTCCAAATTCGTTGCGATTTTTCAAATTCGTTACGATTTTCCAAATTCGTTGCGATAGTCTACAGTTGTCGTTGCGATTTTCCAAATTCGTTGTGAAAATTCGTTGTGATAGTTAAAAAAAAAAAGATTTTGTTTCTTAAGAATTTTTTCTAAAAATATAGTATCCGCGCGGACGTGTCGAAGACACGTATTACCACGACCACGACCACGACCCGACCCGACCCGAGACGTGACAGACGGCGGCGGCAGCGCACGAGAGTCCCCTTTGTTCTCTATCACTCAACAAGAAAGTGGGAAAGTCAAGCCTTAAATACCATTCCCAATAGTGTTTCCAATACTATGTGGGATTTGAGCATTACCAACACTTGTTCCCAATACTATGTGAGATTGAGCCTTAAATAGTGATATTATTTTTGAATGTTTTGCTTAAAATTGCAATAATCGCGATTGATTGTAGATTGACTTTTAATTATGACATATTTAATCGTATAATACTAATGCAATTTGTTGTTGATTCAGTTGTTTTAAGGTGCATGATTGTTAATTGTTTCCTGAATAATCACATTGTATTGGAAACAAGTGTTGGTAATGCTCAATCCCACATAGTATTGGAAACACTATTGGGAATGGTATTTAAGGCTTGGCTTTCCCACTTCCTTGTTGAGTGATAGAGAACAAGGGGGACTCTCGCGCGCCGCCGCCGCCGTCTGTCTCGTCTCGGGTCGGGTCGGGTCGGGTCGTGGTCGTGGTCGTGGTCGTGGTCGTGGTCGTGGTCGTGGTCGTGGTCGTGGTAATGGTAATGGTAATGGTAATGGTAATACGTGTCTTCGACACGTCCACGCGGATACTATCTTTTTAGAGAAAATTCTTAAGAAACAAAATCTTTTTTTTTTACTATCACAACGAATTTTCGCAATGAATTTGGAAAATCGCAACGCGATTTTCAACTATCGCAACGCGAAATGGAAAATCGCAAAGCGATTTTCAACTATCGCAACGCGAAATGGAAAAGCGCAACGCGATTTTTAACTATCGCAACGCGAAATGGAAAAGCGCAACGCGATTTTCAACTATCGCAACGCGAAATGGAAAAGCGCAACGCGATTTTCAACTATAGCAACGCGAAATGGAAAATCGCAACGCGATTTTCAACTTTCGCAACGCGAAATGGAAAATCGCAACGCGATTTTCAACTATCGCAACGCGAAATGGAAAATCGCAACGCGATTTTCAACTATCGCAACGCGAAATGGAAAATCGCAACGCGATTTTCAACTATCGCAACGCGAAATGGAAAATCGCAACGCGATTTTCAACTATCGCAACGCGAAATGGAAAATCGCAACGCGATTTTCAACTATCGCAACGCGATTTTCAACTATCGCAACGCGAAATGGAAAATCGCAACGCGATTTTCAACTAACGCAATGCGAAATGCAACGCGAATTTACGATAGTGGAGATCGCAATGCGAATTAGAGATCACATTGCGATTTTGTTGGTCATTTTCGTAAATCCAAAAAAAGTTGGTCAAAATCGTATATTATCTAGGATTTTTGATCACTGAGGTTATTTTCTCTTTATTAAATAGGCAAAATGATATTTTTGCTTCTATAGTAGACCTAGTTCATCATTTTCGACCTTATCATATTTTCACACTAATTTAATCATTGAAGTTGTTCAATTATATCATTATGTACTCTACCCTAACTTAAAACTATATATTGAGTGTTTTAAATTAGAGTTTAGGGTTTAAAAATTAAGAAATTATGGTTTAAGATTTTAAGTTAGGAATTAAATATAGGACGATAAACTTAAACAACTACTAAATTGATGAGAAAATAAATTGAGAGGTAAGAAGGTAACCCATAAGCCTATTTAATAAAAAAGATTAAACACGTGAAGTAGGTGGGAAATAAAGAGGAGAAAAACAGATTATTTAATGGAAGGATGTAGATCATCCTTAGCTAGATCTGGGCCATTGATTACAAAACGAGTAAGTGCAGAAAAACAAGACTTTTCTTACTATTTCCTTTTCATTGACTGAGATTTCAGGGAAGAGAAGCCACCATTCCATTGACCGGGAAGAAAACCCCACCATTTATTTCTTCTCTATATTCCTCACCTTCTCAAAAATCTACTTGAATCTAATCTCTACAAGAATTTGGTGGTAGATTGATACCAGTAGAGTACTGGAGGTAAGGTATAACTAACCATAGATTTCATCATTTTTTTTTGACATAGAGAATCATTATATATATTTTTTATATGAGAATGATTTTGATTATGTTTGAATGTTGATATATTTTGAAGGAATTCAAGGGGAAAGGGAAGATACTAGCTTGAAGCAAGCATTTTGGATATTCTTTTGGAGTGAATTAGGTTTGTGCTCTTTAATTTGTTAGATTTTCTTGGTTCTTTTCATTATATTAAAACTCATGTTTGAAAATCAGTATTATTTCAAAGATGTTTTTGTATTTATAAATCAATTAAAAAACGAATACCTAGGAATGAAGCATGTGATCAATGAACTCGAATACAAATCTCTTACGACTCCTCCACCTGCACTAACTTATTGAGCTAATTTTATAAATATATTTTTGGACTAAATATTCCCTTTCACCCTCATCATGTGTGAGAAACTCTAATATATAAAAGTATATGTTGAATTCGTTTTGTGAAAGACTGCTTTGAAGAAGAATTTAGTTTTGAAATTAGAATATGGAACCCATATTTGAAAATCAATTGGGATTGAGTTTCATGAAAGCTGTATTTGGGAGTTATGTAAACATATGAAATGGAATTTATATTTATATGGAAAATACAGTAAATTTTGAGACATTCAAATGAATATATGAAATTTGGTATGGGAATTTATGCATTTGGCCCTTGATGAACTGGTGTATTGGATGGACATGGAGTTAGGAGATTATTGGTACGTAGATATTCAGTTGGATCCTCCGGAGAGAATATCTGTTCGGTAAATCCAACGGAGAGTATCTTCGATTATGTGATTCATGGGCGTTATACGGATATGATAAATGTATTTTGAAAATTGAATTGTTGATATCAAGCGCATGACATGATATTCTGGTATTTATTTAGTGTGTGGTTTTGCATTTGAAATTGTGAATGGTTGAATTTATTAGGTAATTAAGCTGTGAAATTTCAATTTTGACGTGTATAAGATATGGAATGTGATTTGAATGATGACATTGGAAGTTATAACTTCATATATGGCTTTAGTTGTGGTTAATTGATGTTGAGACTATGGGAGGTTGTGGAATTTGTGAACCACGGAAAATGTTTTAAACCGCAGGAGGTTAGGTAATATTCTAGGGGAAACTCTATTGAAATTTCTGAGAAATCTTGTGTCAATTTGGTGAAATGAATTAATAAAGTTCAATATTACGTGATTAATTATCAGAAATCATAGTAGATGCTCTCGAGCATTCGAATGTGGCACTTCTTGCCTAGAATCACCGACAGTCCGAGTAAGAAGTGTTACAAATGAGGGTTATGGATGGCTAGTACAGTTTTTAACTATTATATTATTTGATGTTGGTATCCTTCGATTTCCACTTTTATCTCAGATTGTTTGAACATCCACTCTGTTCTTGGGAATGGCGGAACAGCAGCAACTAGAGCCATGGACCGACCTCAACGGCAAAGTGGTGATGGTAACGGGGGCATCTTCCGGCTTAGGTCGTGACTTTTGTCTTGACTTGGCTAATGCTGGCTGTCGTATCGTTGCTGCCGCACGCCGTGTTGATCGCCTTAAATCCCTCTGTGATGATATCAATTGCCTCAGCTTTCCTGAACCCCAGTCTAGTGGTCCTCGAGCTGTTGCCGTAGAGCTTGATGTATGTGCTGATGGAGCCACCATACAGAGCTCTGTGAAAGCAGCTTGGGATGCCTTTGGGAGGATCGATGCTTTAATAAACAATGCTGGCATTAGAGGTACTACATCTACATTTAGCAATCATGAAAGGATTACTAGTAAATTAGTTGTTGAGTGCTCAATAGTTCGAGTCTCATGAAAATTGGTTTAGTTGGTCGATTAGTTCAATTGGTTTGAACACTGTCCTGTCAAGCCAAAGCTCTGGGTTTGATCTATCGGAACGTATCCCAATCCAAAAGAAATTCAGCTCCGGCTTCATTTTTTTAACAGATTTTTGTGAAGCATTGTCAATCTTTTATGCTCCTTTTGCTCGATTCGTAATCATTGTGTTGGAAATTTCTTCATCATTTGCATCTATTACACGTATTGGCAGGTCAGGTGAAGGATCCTTTGGAATTGTCCGAGGAGGAATGGAATCAGAATATTAGAACCAATTTAACAGGGTCTTGGTTGGTGTCAAAGTATGTTGCGAGGCACATGCGCGATGCAAATCAAGGAGGATCCATAATCAACATATCTTCCATTGCTGGTCTTAACCGTGGGCAACTACCCGGAGGCCTGGCTTACGCTTCCTCAAAAGCAGCCCTAAACACCATGACAAAGGTACATATTATACTAAAACATCCATACGACTTCATGATTGTTTTTCAGTCGTGCTGTGCTCAAACACTATTATGCAATGATTTTTGCATCAGAATGATGAAATTTACTATGATGGTTACGCAGACCATGGCCATGGAACTCGGGATGCATAAAATCCGAGTGAACTCGATATCACCTGGGCTTTTCAAATCGGAGATCACAAAAGACCTTATGAAGAAGGACTGGTTAACAACTGTGGCTGAAAAAACGGTGCCGTTAAGAACATTTGGAACAGCGGATCCGGCTTTAACCTCGCTAGTGAAATATTTGATCTATGATTCTTCGGAGTACGTAACAGGTAATATATTCATCGTTGATGCTGGGGCTACCTTACCAGGTGTTCCCATATTTTCTTCGCTTTGAGGATAGTAGGAGAATAGTAAAACAAGGATGGAAGGGATGTTTTCCGTCTTATAATAAGATTTGTTGCATAAAATTCTAGTATAAACTGGATATTTAGTATCTGAACTATACTTTTATTCCGTTTTGGTTCCCAAAATTTAGTTTTTTTTAAAATCATACTTAATTTTTAGTTTAAGCTTCATTTTGGTATCCCATCATTAAAAATTTAACGGTGATATTAATGTATCACTATAAGATAATGTTAGGTCATAATTGAAAAAAATAAAAAAAAATATCATGTCAATAGTTCTGTTAAGTTTTTAACTGCGGGTACTAAAATGAAACATAAACTAAACGTTAGGTATGATTTAAAAAAAATAAAATTTAGGTATCAAAATTGAATAAAATTAATAGTCTATGTATTAAGCATGTTGTTTACCCTATTCTATTCATGTTTTGGCTTTTTGTAGTCTTCTAAATCGTACACCAGATGATTATGTACCATTAAGATGGTGATAAAATAGTGTCTGATTCTTCCCTTTTTTTAAAAAAATAAGAAATATATTTTCTTAATCGTGATCATAATGTTGATACATATAATTTTTATTATAAAGCTGATGCACATTTATTTTCAAAATAGTTAGAAATTTTAATATTTGACCTAAACTTAGAGAATTTTTCTTCAAATTATTTTCAAAAAAGTTGAAAATTTTAATTTAATCATTTCAAAATTTTAATATTTTTCAATAAAACTTTTAAGTTTTTAAATATTTAATTTCATCCTACAATTTTCTTTTAAATTCTCAAAATTTTGATTAAACTTTCAAAGAAAATTAGAAACTTTTATTAAAAAAATTAATTAGACCCCTTCAAAACTTAGTACCAAGATCTGTAACTAATCCTTATCTTACTATTCTTATTATATCTTGGGTAAATTACACAGGTAATCACTCAACTATTGTCTCCTTTCATTTTGACTATTGATATTTCAATTTTATTAATCAGACCATCTAATTATTTAAATGCTTCAATCAAACCATTGACCATTAACTTTTAACAGAATAGGTGACATGATTAGTTAAAAACGTGGTACAATTACATATTTAATCTTTAATATTTACATATTTTATTAATTTAGTCTTAATTTTAATTTAATTCTTTAATTGAATCTTAACACGTCACCATCTCGTTGAAGAAATTCTTCTTATTTTTAATTTATTTAGTTATAAAATATTGTCTACATTACACTCGAATATTATATCGGACATCAATATTTTCGAGAAAAATAAAAAGTGAGCATTCTGTTTCATCACTATACACAGTGGTTCAGAACATTGTGTTAAAGAATCATCTTTGTTTGAAAAAAAACCAGCAGATGCTTGAAGCCAATCAATGGCTACCCAAATTCAGAGTTTGAACGTGATGGCTCGATGATGCGCAGTAAATGTGGTCCAGATACTCCATCGGAACATACACTGCTGTCCTAAGGGAGCTGTGCCTCCATCCATAAAATACATACACCGATATCCCGATTATCAACCACACCGAAACACGGATCCATGTGCCGACGCTGTTCGAAAGTATCAATCAAATGGGTTATCAGAATTGTAAAACAACTCATACAATGCATCTGCAAGTTGATTACTCACCCCAGACTAATTAGTAAATATACATTGATCAGAATACACGCTGCCGGTAAAAACGGAACAAATGGGCAGAGGAAACCTGTAAACGGGTGAATATCGAGTCATACACCTAAAGAACATGTTTACCAGTTTACTCACCATCGAACTGGTAGATAAGTACTTGAAAAATTTACGAAATCTTATCCGTATTTGTTGCATAAAAGTTGAGCATACCTCCTGTGTGCCCGAAGCTGTGCCTAGCTTCGTCCTGTTTTAGACATGCAAGAACTATCAAACTGCACAACAGAATCGCTGCACCAACAGCGCCCACGCTGAAACGAACAAGGCTGGTACAGAGATGGAGCAATTAAAAGCATAAGAGATAAAAAATCGTGCTTTTTCATTCCACATTCAGAAGAAATATATTCCGAAACGTTGACAAACCTAGGAAGATAATCAGCGGAAGCTGCCGATGTAAGAATGAGAACACCTATGCAGAAAAGAGCTATATTCCACACTGCAATTTTCCTCCGTTTGCGTTGACATTTTTTATCTGTAAAGGCATGTGAATCCGAAATGCTATTCATTAAAGAAACTTGAAAAAGAAAGGAACTTTCTAAACCTCCTCGGAATTAAAAATAAATGCGGTCGCAAGCTAAACGAATGCATTGTTCATAAACAACGGAGGCTGCTACGTCAATTCTGAAAGCAAAACAAACAAGAGCAGGTACATTCCTGATCATGTCGATTACCTGCAGTGAATTGTTTTTCAATAAGTGGAAATTGAATTGAAGCCTCCCCAGGCTCCGACAGATGCGGACTTTGCTCAACAATATCGTCATCATTATATTCCTTTCGTTCTATTGCCTTACTATCATCATCAAGCTGCTTTCTCACCGAATCAATAAACTGTTGAAGCGATGATGGAAGTGGCACCTCATCTGGAGGAGCATATCTGAGTATTAAGATCGAAATTGCAACAACAGTGAATGCAAGCAGAGTACCAACACTAACCTGCAGGGAAAAATATATTTTATGCTAAAGAGACATATATCCTATCCCATGAAACTTTTGTAATTCACAGTTAATCGGTATGAATTAACTTACCATCCCCGATAATTCCGAAACATCCATAAATAAAGCCAACACTGCAGCTAGCATACCAGCTGTCACTGTGCTCTTTACAGGAACTTGAGTACTCGTATTGATGTCGGAAAAGAACGAGGGTACTAATCCATCCCTGGCCATCGCCATCAAGAGCCGTGGCTGAAGGAGTATGCATATAAAGTCACTTTTCACTTTTCGGAGTTACAAACAATAGTAAAACCGAAATTTAACAAACATATACAGCACTACATTCTCATGCAAGTTTAAAACCGATTAAGCGCCACATACCTGAGGAAGAAGTGAACCCATCAAACTTGCACAGAGAGCGGTAACTGCCCCAGCCGTGACTATGTACCTACAAAGTATGAAAATCGAACATAGAGTTCAAAAGTAAGTTTGGAGAACAGGCCTTAGAATTTAACCAACGAACCGACACCGGGAACTACAAAAAGAATATAATGCTTACGCTGCCCACTGCATTCCGTTGGCAGAAAAAGCTGAGGAGATAGGAGTGTCTGGATTCAATGAAAAGTATGGAACTAAGCCGACAATAACAACTGATACGAGCATGTACAAAATACAACATAGTGTCAATGTCATCCCTATGCCCACGGGTAAATCTCGTAAAGGTCTTTTCGCCTGCCATGAAGCAGGTAAATGTATATATATCAATGATCACAATTAGATAAAATTTATATTATTTGCCTTGACAGATTATGCGAATTCACTCATGCTAAAAGATAGATAATGAAGAACTTGAACTACCTCTTCAGCTGCACCGGTAACTGCATCGAAACCTATGTATGAAAAAAACACAATAGCAGATCCTGCAAGCATCCCATTTACACTGAAGGGGAAAAACCTGCAAAATCGAAAGGGAAATGTAAACAGGAGAGCAAACCATACAAAAAAGCTTGAGAAAAGTAGATGAAAAACGTTATAGTTACCCGTCACGAAGTTCATAACCGGCCCACCCAGTCTTGCAAGCCAAATAGCCACCAGCTATTATAATGAAAAGCATGGCGCACACGTTCAGCGTTGTAACAATGGTTTGTACCAGTGAACTCTGTAATATCAAGTGTTAAACGAAAGCAATTAGCAAAACCAGATAGTAAAACAGATAGAAAACCAATAGCCTACCTCTTTGATTCCAGCACACAGAAGAGCGGTAACCATAAGAACTAAAACTGCTGCACATGGATCCACCACGACGCCAAGCTGAGGGATAGCGTGACGAACCAAAAAGGCAGGTAGCTTATCTTCACCCCCAAAAAATAAGGCCTAAAGCACAGAGCAATATCTTACAACAGTCGGTAGAAATGGTGTTTTTCCCTCACACACAATAAATTTACAGTGTTACTCAGAAATTTTAGAAATAAATCCTCACTAGATTAGGGGATATGCCACGAGCAATAGCTGAACCGCCAATTGTGTATTCCAGAATCAAAGACCAACCGATCAACCAAGCAACACTGCAAGTAATCGTGTTCTTACATTACAAACTAACATCAGATTCAATTATACATATAAAATGTTGCCATAACCGATGATGTCCCGGATCTAATTCTTCATTCAGTAACATATAAAATGGTAAAAGGATTTTAGTTTACCTTTCCCCTATGCATATATATGCATAATGATATGCACTCCCGGCAGATGGGCAACGACTAGCGAGCTCTGCATAACAGAAAGCCGATAACGCAGCAGCTAGACCGGCAATGAGAAATGAAACAGTAAGAGCAGGTCCCGTGTGCTCTCTAGCAACCGTTCCGACAAGAACATATACGCCGGCGCCAATGGTTGTCCCAACTCCTGATTGAATTAATCAAGATGTATTAATCAATTTGCTAGTTCCGACAAGAACATTTAGCAAATGTCAAGATGTATGAACATCTCGAACGGCGGCCATCGCTTGCTCTAGGTCCATACATGAATAAAATCCTCAAAGAAAAACCAAATACCAGCCAGGGACGGAACGGATACAGGATTTTATGTTAGTGGCGAACTTATAATATTTCAGATTCTATTTATAAAATTAGCACCGAATACATAAGTAAAAGGTTAAAAAGAGAAAACAAAGCTATATTCATGCTGGTTCCATCTCCATCACTAAGACCAAACAAACTAATGACCAAATTTTCACAGAAACAAAACCAATCAGAAAAGAGACCACACAAATAAAACTTAGATGCCTATAGAAACAGAAACAAAAAAAAATGAAATAACCCCAAATTGCAGAAGAAGGAATTGAAGCAAATAGTGATAAGAATTACCAATGGCAGTGAGGTCAAGAGCAGTAAGTTTCCTGGCTAATTGGTGACCTTCTCTCCTGACATGGACTGAATCAACTTGTTTTCTTCTAACTAAGCTTTTGAAAGCCTTTGAACAGTTTGAAAAGAGTACTTCACCCTTGTTTTGCATACTGAGAATCAATCTTTTGTTTGTTTATTTACTGTTTCGTTGATCAGTGTTGTTATTGGCAAAGAAATGAAGAAGAAAAGAAGTGGAAAGAATGGGGAATTATTTGCAGATAAAGACAGGTTCAGAGACAAAGAGATAACAGTTATTATCTTAATAGGGAAGTACACGTCGTGGTTACGTCTATATTTGTCTTTCTACCTACTTAGGTACCCGTTAATTAGGGATGATAACGGGTCGGGTTTGGGTCGGATATTGGTCATCGTCTTCGTCCCCGTTTAAAAAACTCGTACATGTCTCTGCTTAAAAACTGCGGGGATTTAAACGGGGTTCTCCATCGGATAATCGAGAAAAATTGTGGGGAAACGGGTATCCCCGTTTAGCATAAACAGTTATTTAAACAGGTATCGGGTTGGATATCGGGCCGGTTATATATATTTAAATTAAATATATAAATATTATATATATTTAAATTAAATATATAAATATTATATATTTTTTTAATTTAAATTAAATTTATTAATATTATATATATATATATAATAATTATTTTTAATATTTATCGGGTCAGGTATTAGGGTAATCGGGGCGGGGATTAGCAAATCCGTCTTCGTTTAGCATAAACGATTTTTTCCTGTCCCTGTCCCCGTTTATCATCCCCGAACCTGACCCGTTTAATTCGATTTTCAATTTTTCCCGTCGAATTCGATTTTTTTTGCCCATCCTACCGCTAATCCCCATTCATTACATTACTTTCATATTTATTGTTAAGGCTAGGGAGTGAATAGGATTCGAATTGGACGAATTTTGATTTAAATTTTATTTTATCAGATTAATTTTTAAAAATATAGATCTAGATTAGGTCAGATTTTTTAGAGGTTATGTTTGAGTCGGATCGGATACAAGTTTAGAGTAAAAAATCTGACTTAATTCAACCTGAAAAAAATATAATTTTATCTTATATATTTAGAGATAATTACAATAACATATATCTATATATATTTTTTTAAAATTAATTTAAAGTAATATTTTTTTATAAATATATTATTTCGGGTCGGGTCGGGTCATATCAAGTTCGAGTTTTATCTTAAAAAGGTGGGTTAGAGTCGAGCTAGGTGAAAGGTTTATATTTTTTGGGACGGGTGGAGGGTCTATAATTTTCTCCGACCTATGCCATCCCTAATTAAGATCCACTAACACTTTTAATCTATATTTAGTTATCTAATATGATCTATCTAAAATTAAAAAAAAAAATTATATTGTGTAATAGGATATGATTCCTATATATATAGTGTAATTTTTTTAATTGAGATTAACCATGTAACTTTTTTTTTTATTTTACATAGATTTTAAAACCGTTGGATGAGTAGAAATAGAAGGTTGAGATTCATTTCTTGTTTTTTCACTTAATTTCATCTTAATTTTTATTATTAAACTTAGTCATCGATTTTCATTCATCAAATAGTCTTAAATTAATGTAAAATTAAAAATATATATTTTATAATTGGATCTTTAGTATATATATATATATATATATATAAAGATATTATTTCTTTTTTTGAAAATTATTAAAATTAAAAGAATCAAAGTCGACATTTTATTATATTATTTAAAATAAATTTATTTTATTAAGCGCTTAATTATATCCTTTAAAAATTATAAACTTGACATTTAATTGTATTTATCAAATAATTTAATTATCTCTAGTATATAATTTTAAATAGAATATTTAAATTTCAAAATATATTTGATATTCTATTTAAAATTATATATTTGATATAATTAGATTATTTTATTAATTTAATCTTAAAAATAAAATATAATTAAAAAATAAAAAAAGTGTTAAAAATGTTTTTAATAGTAATAAGTAAAAATTATCTAATATATTTTACAATTTTCATTAAAAAAAACCTTATCAAGTAATTTTTAGTTTCAAATCATGTTTGATAACACATTAAAAATAATTAATTTCAATAATTTAATAATATTTTAAGGATGACTTTTGCAAGGGATCTAAATTGATATAATTTTTTTATTAATATGGTGTAAGTACAAGGCATTATATGCTCAAACATAATTCTTAATCGTTCGGCATTGAATGCTTACACCCCTTGACATTTATGATATTTGAACCTGAATCCTCAAGTAACAATAATAATTTCTTTACTGTAGAGGTCACTGGTTTCGTGACTAAATTGATATAGATGAATGTATAATAGAGTAATATTTTTATATATTTTTTTAAATTGATAATGTGAAATCAATGGAGCATATAACACATGATATATTCATATCGAATGTCAGATAATTGAAATATTATTTGTTTAATAATAAGACAAAACAAGAGGTGGCTTTTCTGAACATGACCACAGAATACGTCTAGGTTCATGAACATGTTAATAATTGAATTCATCCACAATATATAAAACACCCACGAGAAACAACATTTACATTTTGTTTTTTTTAATGAGTAAAATATATTGCTTAAACTAAATGTCGGGTACATTAGAAGAAAAAAAAAAGCAATAATCTTGGGACAATCCGAACCAAAAACACAATAGAGAGATTGAACATTTGCAACAACGATCTAGGATGGTTGTGCCCTTTCTTCGTATACAATTATATTTCGTCCATTCCACAAGTTCCATAGAAGCACCCCAAAACTTGCAAAAGAATCAAGGTTAGTAGTATTTAAAGTGTTCATATATCAACCAATCTAATGGTGATACGAGCTGACTTGAAACCATCGATGAGGGTAATTCGAATAAGTTTAGAGTCTCATTCGTTTTCACACAATCTCGCAGCGCATGCACTACGGTTTCTTCCTCCTCTCGGCATGAAGGGCAGATCACATCCGTCAATCTTGCAGCTCGAAGTCTACTGCCAATTGGAAGGGCACCATGGGACGTTGGCCAAGAAAAAATACGAATTATTGGTAAGACATTGAGCTTGGCAATCACTGTGCACGCCTTCATCGGTTGTTCTTAACCATGGCTAGGCTTATGGTCAATGTCGGGTCGAGTCGACATATTATTGGTAAGATATTGAAGGTAAAAAAAAAAATTTGGGTCGAGTCGGATCGGATATTTTTCACTCTAAACCTGAACCCGACCCAAACATCACATAAAAAACCCGACCTGATCGGGCCGAGTTGGGTCGGAACTGGACGGGTTTGGGTGCCATGCCCATCCCTACACATTTGAGTAGAGCTTCCAATGCCTACCCTTCAGAACAGCCCGGGAGAAAATTCCTTTAACGCTCGATGCATGCAAGACCATGAATAAGAGCTTTTGGTGTGCAAAACATCACCCGAGGGATAGTATTTGGCACGTAAGACTCGGGCAATAAGCCTCTCGGGCTCCTTGATCGGACCACGTACTTGTTTTCCAATGAGAGCCAAATTAAAGCATTGAAGATCACGAAACTCCAATCCTCCCACACATTTCGGACAACACATCATGTTTAGCAGAAACTTTCCCTGACTACCAAAATTTACGCATTACTCAGATCATATAATTGATCAAACAGTCCGGCAACAAACAACAACACATAACATATCGTGGTAGTACTTGGACAACAGATTTAATAAACACCTCTCACCTGTCAAAAGATGGAAGATTCTTAGTCCGACCCATAACCCTAGCAACGACCTTATCCCGAAGCTAACCAAATGCAATTATTTTACTTTTTCCTATGTGTAAAGCCATACCAAGATAATGATCCAAATCAGGAATTTCTCTAATACCAAGGGTTGCAACCATCCATTGGCAATATTGATCAATAGTAAATGGGCTAAAGAACACCATAGATTTGTCGAGAATGACCTTAAATGTTTGCAAGAAGATTGGGAGGTACAAGAAGCAGCATCGACTCATTTATAAAGTATACTACGTTTGTTCCTTATTTATATATATATATATATATATATATATATATATATATATATATATATAGAACTTTTCTTTTTTGATATACATAAAAAAAACAAAGTGATTATTTAATTTTCTTATACAACCTAAGACCAAATTATACTGTGACAGCATACACCATCAAACAATAAAAGAAAAACACATTCAGAAGAGGCAAAAGTAAAATGTTTTCCTCAATTAATCATTATTTATTAATAATAATGTTCATTTTCATTTCCACCATGTCCTTTTCTTATGTTTTACCCCAATCTAATGTCCTCAAATGTTAGTTGTAAAAACAATGTACCATGTTTCCAGCAGCAGCAAGCATTATTCTTCTTGCCTTGGACTCCCTTCGCCGCCACCTTCTTCAAGCTGAACCCACACACCTTCATTTTGTTCCCCTCCATTTTCCCACGTTTGTTGCCTTACACTCCTGTTAATCGTATCACCACCATCAGAAAACTGTGCCCACACGCTTCGGCTCTTTCCCTCACCGCTGAATTCTTCCTCGCATCCTGCAACTGTCTTGAGTATCTCCGACTGCAGTGACGGGCAGTTTTCTTTATGATACTCGAAACCATCTGAGCGCATAACAGCTGCATTGAATAGAACAGTCAATTACAATACGAGTTAGGGTGCTGAGAGAAAAATAATTTACTATACTAATAACGAAAAGCTTAGGTTCTGATGAAAAAAATTCTTCACAAACACAAGAGAATGGCCACACGAGAGATCTTAGCTACCATCTTGTTATCATCTAGAATCCTCGATACTTGACCTTACCCATTGGCAGGGACAGGCCGGCTTAGGCTTGAAAACCATAACCGAAGCCTGACCTCAAACAGGCAAGGCCAGCAGGCTGGCTGCAGCAATGCCAGAACCAAAAACGGAAAATATGACCCATCTCGAAAACCAAGTTCTTCCTAAATCTGAACGCCTAGCATCATCTCGAGACATTTTTGGATCTGGAATACACATAGACATGCCATGAAAGGGAAATATTCAACTTTTTCCATGTTTATCATACATGTGAATGCTGAGGCTGAGCATTATCTAAAGACATTTTATCTTAAAAACAAGTAGTTTCTCATAAACAGACAACCAGACATTACCCAGAACATGGCAACATCAAGTTTCTATGCAATGTAAAATTTTGGAAAAGCAATAGACGAACGGAAGAATTTACCAACAAGATTTTCAGCAGCGAATTTTAAGCAAACAGCTTTTAGATCCATAGCATGATGATGATCGGAAAGGGCTAAAATGTTTGCAACTGAGTTCACAGATACGTCCTTGCAGAGTACAGACTCACACATCAGTCTAAGTCTAGGCAAGTCATATTTTTCTGCTGCTGCAAACAATTTTTCTGTTAATGCATCAGGTATGGATGGCATACAAGATGAACTAGTCCCAGCAAACTCCTCATCATCAATAAGGCTGTCTCTGTAGATGAAGTGCAGCAAAGCCTGCCAAAATGCACACAGCAGAGAATGTCAGGTAACTAAGAAAACCATACTGACAGAAAATTCTAGTGCCATATAAAAAGTGATAACATGAATTTAGCAGAATTACAACCAAATCCAAGGTGTATCTGTTTGATAGATCTGCTCATTTTTCTAAGTATTTCCATTTATTTAGAGGGTCCCGGTTTCATATATATATCTGAATGTGTCCGACACAACTCCTTCAGTGAAAATGAAGTGTTGGAGTAACATAGAACATAACATAGAACATCAGAGGTGAATTAGGTGAAAAGATTCCCCACGTGGTTGAAATCCAATGATCATAATAATAATTTAGTGAATACAATCTATTGAGATTTATCTTGTCAAGAAATAATAAATGTTAAGTTTAAGGAACCAAATATTTAATCCAAGAGATATGTTAGTAGTGTGAGAGGATTTAAAAAAGGAAGCAGAAATTGTTCCTCCTCTCCAATCTTTGACTTCCTCATAACCACACAGACACAAAGAGATAGATATCGTAACGGAGCTCCAAAGAATAAGGAATTGAGATACTATCTCCTTCCACGTTCACATATAGGGAAAGAGAGGGTACACATGTAGAAAGAATTTATGGAAGCGTTAACACCGGAAAGTGGATCTCATAAATGAAAGGAACTTCCATTAGAAGTTTTTTCTCATTATCTCTATAAGCGACAAATAACCCCTGTAAATGCATACGTCCCATGCAATCTGGTGTAGCTATGAGTTGGTTAAGTATTTATCTGCACCAATAATAATTCTTCTACTATCTATTCCTTTTGGTTGAACATTTCTTATTTATTATCATGTGTCTTATGCTAGTTCTATTTCCTTAAACTCACTGTCTTGTGTGTTTTTGAGCCCCCTTCATAAAATGAAATTACGTCTACTTTAGTTTTAAGTAAAATTAATTTCTTACCGAGAAGCTTTAACAGAACTTGCACGTCATGACTATGATAGACTGACCATTTCTTTGTTATTCTAGGACCTAGACAGATGCTTATCTTAAGAATGTTTACTAACAAATTATGATAGAACTCACTATAAAAATCGTACCAGAAACTTACTCCATTAGCATGAAATTATGATAGAACTCACTATGATAACCGCATTGATAGTTTACAATTACATATTATTCAAAAAAGTTAAAGTGTCAATGCAGGTATGGCAGAAATAGAGATACCATGAACTTACAATCCTGAATCTAAAAGAGTTCGATTTTCTCTTTGCCGATATTATTTGCCTCAGTAATGTAGCAAACGCTTCACCTTTATTTTGACCTAAAAACTCGGTAAAATGATATATCATACTTGGGTATGCAATTACAAGTTCGACAGTTTCCATTGGTGCCAATCAACATACCTAGCTATAATCTATTCTGATTAATCCTTTCTATTAATCATTCCTAATCTAACTATCCCAATTTTCAATTCCTTAATGGATTTCTTTTTTCCAGTATTTATTTTTCTCGGCCCTTTAAAAAATTGTACAAAATATCCATCACAAAACTTAATTAAAAAACGTAACAATTACAAACCAACAAACTAGAAATAATCAAAATTATCTTTGATTTTGTACGGTATAGAAGGGAGCATTGCGACAGCTTGAACCCATAATTTAAACTCATACCCATCCTTAGCACTTGAGCAGCAAAATTATCCTCAATTCCTAATGCATTAATCATACATCCTTCACCAAAACATCATCAACCATTCACGTCTAATTCTTCAAAAGCATCAATATTTGGCCATTCCCCCAGTTTTCTAACACTTATTTCCTTAACCTACTTCCAAAATTGTTCAAATCCAACAACCAGAATGACCCCCCCCCCTCAAAATTTAACTACGAATTTAAATAAGAAAGCAATCGTTACATTATTTTCTTCAATAAACTTTCTCCAACCCTTTTCTCTAACATTTTAAAAAATTCTACCAAAAAATTACCAGAAACAACGGTCATGAAAATTAAAGAAGTCCCAAAAGATAAACAAATTCAAAAACCAAGAAGCAATTTCCTTACCACATACTTCTCCTATACTTAAGCGTATACGGGCCGCTCTCGAGAGCTCGATCGAAATGGCTATGAACTTTATGTTTCCCTTTCCCACTTTGGTACAAAAGAGTTAACTCGAAAAGGGCTCTAACATCCGTGCCTTCGCTTGCTAAAGCCACGAAAACCGAGACGTAGGTAGAATGATCTTCAGAGTTTTTGCCATCTGGGTAAAAGTAAATTGCCCATTGATAACTTCCAACGGTGAAGGTCTCGCTGGCTATGTGTATGCCAACGCCCATGCCTTTGGCTAAGGAATAGCCCTTGATTGTGAAGCGGTGGGAGCCATTGACGGTCTGGGTTACAGACCGGGAGCTCGTGGGCGACCCCAAGGGAGAGGGCATGGGTCGGTGGAGTTTTGAGGGAATTATTTTGATTTCTTTGGAACAAATTCCTTTTACGTTTTAAATTTATTTCCATTATTTATTACTTTTTTTTTCAGTTTGATTATTTAAATAATTTTTAAAAAATAAATTGATGTAAATAATATTTTAGTTTTTATTAATTTTGATATGTAAAATTTTTTATTATAAATATTTACGTGCATGTTTATTATAATTAAAATATTGTGTATTAAATATAGTTTTGATGTATTTTATTATTAAGATTTTAATATTCATTATTATTAGAGTTTTATATAATATCTATGTTTTATTTTTATACATATAAAATTTAACGAAGTATTGTACAGAATTTATTTGAGATAATAGTGCATAATTCATATTGGGATATATGATCCCTTGAGTTTTTATTAATTTTATAGAATTTATGAAAATAAAATTTTTAAAAATACTCTATAAAAATATTAAATTATAAAGTTAAAAATAATAAATTTGAGACAATAAATAAATAAATAAATTATGAACTCAAATTTATCATTATTATTATTATTATTATTATTATTATTATTATTATTATTATTATTATTTGGTGTGACAAAGGGAGCCATTACACTAACAGTGGGTTAAACTATTATTTAGGGGTGTATTCAGTTCGGTTTGGTTTGGTTTTTTATCAAAAATTAAATCGAACCGAAATAAACGGATTTTCAATACTTAAACCGAAACCGAAACCGAATAGTTAAAAAATCGAAAAAACCGAAATCTGTTTTTTCGGTTCGGTTCGGTTTTTTTAACTGTTCGGGTTTTTCGGTTCGGTTTATCGGTTTTTCAATAAAAAAATCACTTGAAACTATAATTTTTTTTACAAAAATTGCCTATTCGGTTCAATATGGAACAAATGGATTCCATATGGAAAAGCCGAACTGAACCGAATCAAAAAAAATGAAACCTTTAAACCGAACCGAAAATCAAACCGTTTAAAGTTAAACCGAACTGAACCGTTTTACTAGGTTCATATCGATTTTCGATTTTCTCGATTTCGTTGCTCAGCCCTACTATTATCCATAGTGGATTTATCAGAATGCAGAAGAATTTGGATCTCTCTTAGGGGACTGAAAGATAGAGAGCCCCACGCAACCATTCTTTCCAATATGAGCTAGACCATCAGCGACCATGTTGGCTTCACCCTTAATGTGGGAAATCTTAACAATCCAATGGTGAGAGCAAATGCGACGGGCACGCCGGACAATGGTCGTGTCATATATAGGGGTGTATTCGGTTCGGTTCGGTTTGGTTTTTTACTAAAAATTGAACCGAATCGAAATAAACGGGTTTTCAATATTTAAACCGAAACCGAAACCGAATAGTTAAAAAACCAAAAAAACTGAAACCGGTTTTTTCGGTTCAGTTCGGTTTTTTTAACGGTTCGGGTTTTTCGGTTCGGTTCGGTTCGGTTTATCGGTTTTTCAATAAAAAAATCACTTGAAACTATAATTTTTTTTACAAAAATTGCCTATTCGGTTCAATATGGAACAAATGGATTCTATATGGAAAACTCGAACCGAACCGAATCAAAAAAATGAAGCCTTTAAACCGAATCGAAAATTAAACCGTTTAAAGCCAAACTGAACCGAACCGAACCGTTTTACTCGGTTCGTGTCGATTTTTCGATTTTCTCGATTTTGTTGCTCAGCCCTAGTCATACACCAGCAGGGCAGGTTTTAGAGTTTTAACCAACTCGCTATTATCGATTTCAAGTTCGATATTCCTAAAACCATGATTCCAAGCAATAGTAAGACCATCGAACACCACTCAAAGCTCGGCATTATGCGGACTACAACGACCAATATTATTGTGGTAGTTGATCAACCAGTCACCATTAATGTTACGCAGTAAACCTCCTCCAGCAGCCTCCATTGAAGTTTGTTGAACTGCTCCATCAGTATTAAGCTTCTCCGAACCTGTGGTGGGAGACTGCCATTTTTGCTTTTTTGGACGAGCAGTGTTGCGGTGCGAGTGATTCCAAGGACAGTCTCGGATAGCTTGAGCCCAAGACCAAGCAGAATGTATTATCTCCACCGCCGATCGAATCTGCCTATTGAAAACGAGGTCGTTACGTTGCTTCCAGAGCTGCCACATCGTGATCCCAAACAGGTGCCTCCATTGAATTAAATTAGTATGGAGCCACTCAAATAAAGATAAGGAATAAAAACTTATTGTGGGTTGGTCGGGAAGCAATTGAGTCCAAAACATGCATGCCGAAGCAGGACCGGTCCTGACATTTTAAGGGCCCTAGGTAAAATAAGAGATAAGGACCTTTAAAAAAATAACTTAAAATTCAAGAATAAATTTCGGTAAACGTCAAAAAAAATTTCATTAAAATTTTTACGAGTAGATTCTATTACATTAACCAACATTATTTTACCAAATATATAAAGAGACATCTCAATTTTTCACTCAATTTACTCTTATTATGTATTCAATCATCTCTTAGAATCATTGCTCTCAATCGAAAATAGACGTCTCTCACCTACAAAACAACATACACAAATTCTCATAAGAAACGGTTTCTTCTAGCATTTTGAGATGCAAAGTCGTTGATAATAACATCAACATCAATGTTTCTTGTCATCTCCTTGTCAATAGCTAATGTTGCTAAACCATTCAACCTTTCTTGTGACATTGATGACCTCAAATACATTTTTATTAATTTAAGCTTTGAGAAACTTCTTTTTGCTGAATCTATGGTCACATGCACAATTAATAAAATCCTATAAGCAATTGAAGCATTCGGATAACAATCTGCAGATTTGACAAACTTAAGAATTTCAGTGGCAGATAACAATTATGTCGGCAAAGTCATTTGTAAGACTTTCAGTTCAGAGAAAAGATAATCTAAGTCAACATCCGATGAATTACCATGAGAAAAGGTAGAATGAAAATGAGCACAACATTCTTTCAACTCATTATCGTCTAATGACTTTAACTTATTTGAATCATATAAAAATCCAAAAATACTTTTAAATGTCTTCAATTGCTCAAATCTATTCATCAAAGAAGTAATTGACATATCTACCACAACCAAAAAATAATTGACTCTTCAGGCGATTCAACTTCGTTATCCTCATTATTCTCTCCAAAAAATTTCTTCCTAATCACACGACGTTTTGTGGGAAATATAGGCTCCACATCCATTTCAAGTGCAAGACTTTTAGCTACATTCATACTAGTTGTAAAGCCTTCATCTCTATATTTTTCAAAGTACGACATCACACCTTCTAATTGTCTTATGGTAGTATCAATGCACATAGACTTAGATTGTAATTTGTTGCTTACCATATTAACAGCAAATAAAATGGCATACCAAATCACAATACCAAGCAAAAACTCAAAACTTGAGAGTGCATTCACCAAACTTTCAGCTTCACTTTTTGACTTTGCATCATTTTCACAAGATTCATATAATTCACACAAAGCCAATCTTATTTGGAGACATTGAAATCTAATAGCTTTGACACTTTTAATTTGACTCTCCCATCGAGTATTTGATAAATATTTCACAGTTAATCCAGGAACATTATCAAGTAAAATTTTCCATCTCTTTGTAGAACCCGAAAACAATGCATATATGCGTTGAACGACTCCGAAAAAAGAAATAGCTTTAACACAAGAATGTGCCATATCACCAAGATTGAGATTTAGACCATGACAATGACAAGCACAAGGCATGTAAAATGTTTTTGGATTAATTTCAAGAAATCTTTTTTGAACACCTTGTGTTGTCCTTTCATATTATAATCGTTATCATAACTGTATCCCATCACATCATCATCATTAAGATCAAGATACTTCAAAACATTTTGTAGTTCATTAAAGAGTCCTAATCCAAATGTATCATCCACTTTCAGAAACTCCAAAAAGAACTCCTCAATTTTAACTTTGTTATTTAATATATTAACACATCGAACTATGAGGGTCATTTGTTCTTGATGGCTCACATCAGGCGTACAATCAAGAATTATGGAAAAGTATTTAGCGTCTTTAATGATCTTAATGATAGAATTTCTCACACTTTGAGATAAAAGGGAAATGAACTCATTTTGAATTTTATGTCCAAGATAATGATAATGAATTTTACGATCCTGAATGCATCTAACATGATCTTGCATAATCACATCAAACTCTGCAATCATTTCAATCAATCCCAGAAAATTACCATTGTTATCTTGATATAGTTTTTCATTGGATCTTCGAAATGCAAGATTATGATTAGCAAGACATTTCACAACTAAGAATATTCTTCGTAAAACTTGTCTCCAACGCTCTTTCTCTTTCATAATCTCTTCTTGCAAATTTTTATCGATTATTTGATTTTTATCCAATCTTACCCTCAATTCGTTCCAAGTATTCATATTAGTCATATGTTCAACACTATTTTCGTGTTGTTTAAGCCTTTGACTAATATGTTTCCAATCACTTAAGCCATCATTTGATAACAAACTTACATTACTAATCGATTTGAACAACTTGCAACAAAAACAATATACTTTGTCAACATTTTTGGAATAAACTAACCATTTTCTATCACTAGTCTCACCATTGCTCAACTTTCTATAATAACATTCATATGAGAAATGTCTATAATAATTATCAACAAAAAATTTAAGATCTATTTCTCTTATGGGCCCTTTTTCAACTAATATATCCCTCGCATTATTGTCAAGATTCTCCCAATTTATAGGATTATATATATTCAAATGAGCAAGTGTTTCTTCACCAATGCCTAAATTTTTATCAATTGTCACATCATTAAAGTCAATTGGATCATTCAGTTCATCATTCACATTTTTAGAATTTCCAGGATTTTCAGTATGCAAATTTTCAATTGATTGATTCAAAGTTTCATGAGAATCAGCCTTTTTAAACACAAATTTGTCAAGAGCACCTTTTTGTGACTTCTTTAACTCCTCCTCTCGCTTCCTTTTTTTTCTTTTTTCACTTCCAGACAAATATTTTTAAGCAACATCTCATCAAAAACTCAAACACAAACCAATTCTAATAAATAAGTATAAGAAAAGAACAATTGCACCGGGATTCTTCAATTAGAATTGTAACCCATTGGAGTAAGATAAAATCCTAAATTTCTAATTTGATAATTGACACTGTTGACATTAATATTAATAGTTATAACATGAATTGTAACACCCCCAACCCGTATCTGACCCAGATCCGAGTCTGAGGTGTCACATCAACTTTTAAAACCTTTACTTACTCAAAATAATGAAAATTTATCGTTAAAGAAAACTTTATAATAATTCATCATACAAGTTTACAAACTTATCAGAGCATATACTATTCAAATCATTTATATTACACGCCAACTATATCTAAAAGAATCAAATACATATCAAACATTTCTTTTCTGATCTGAAACATTGTAAGGAAAATGCTGACATTTCTTGTTCTTCTTAACGTCTCTTCTCGCTTTCCGGAACCTACGAGTGAAACACTCACACGCTAAGTCGATGACTTAGTGAGGCATATAAAATATAATGTAACCATGACTCCTAACAATGAATGCAGGTTTTCTACTATCATATCAAACAACCTCATATACACTTCCACATAATGAATATATACATACATATACATCATCATATCATCTATGCTTATATATTGTTTCATGTCCATAAAGTCATGTGTATTTATTCCATTCAGCTTATCACATTTTTCTATTATCATTTAATCATTTCTTCTATATAATTCTTAATCATAAATTCCTATCCCAAATTCACATATCTTATCCCTTATTCCATAAGTTCTATCTATCATATACCCATAGGTTTTGGTGACATGCTCTATATCATATTCTTGTATAACAACTCCTTATATTCTATTAATTTATTTTTCGTATAAGTTATCACATAAACATATAAATTTTTGTAACTTATCGTAAATTAACTCCTATAATATTTTTCTTTAAAATATATGGTCTTCATATACCGCTTATCTCAAATATTCTTATTCTTATACCTATATATATTTTTTCCATTGGATATATTATTTACTTTATCTCTATTCTAATATAACTTCCATTATACTATTTCACTCACAAAGTATATTTCACACTACAATCTTAATTATTCTATTCATATAATCCTATAATTCACTCCCCATTACATATACTTATACTTATGGACTTCACAACATTTCTCAAGTAATTACTCATAACTTATCATATAAGCTCATTTTATTTCTTTATAATCCAACATATCAAACAATCATAAATTATAGCATTAAACCATGTAACATATGCAATACATTTAACCAATACATCCACTTCCAATTACATAATTAAATAATAATCATATTACTTCTTATTTATATTATATCTTTACTGGCCCATGTACACTTTGGAGAACTAAAGATATGTGAGTCTATTAAGGTTGTGCACTATACTGTCACCACAGCTCGTATAAATACGCCGAAGTGTCATGTAGAATTGCACCGAAGTGTCGCGTAGAATTGCACCGAAGTGCCGCGTAGAATTGCACCGAAGTGCCGCGTAGAATTGCAGCGTAGTGCTATATAAGATGTCCCTAAGGACCACATAGAAAAATTCCTTAAGAATCATATACATATGCCAAGGACCAAATATGTGTCTCAAAAGACCTCATACATGTTCCAAAGAATACATATATGTCCCGAAGGACCGCGTAGACCCTCGACTCTTGGCATGCCAACTATACCTATAGCTCTCGTATCATATAACATGGGCATTTTCACTTATATCATTTCACATATACACTTTCATATCACATGTCATATAAGCTCATAGCTTCTTTCACATATACATGTAGTCATATAGCTTCTTTTCATATTCTCATAGAATCACATAGCTCATATCTTATACTTTGTTTTCTCATGTACATATAGTTCAGTTTCACATATGTTCATATATATATATACATCACATAGCACATACTTCTTATATCATTACATAAAAAAGCATGTTAACACCCATAATCATCCATACATACAATTCATGTGATCCATATACATATAATCATATATTCATGCGTTCTAACATAGGAAATAGACTTGTCGCAAGTATTGTTTCCATTTAGCACCATAAACTAACTAATATGCACTCACCTTAGCCTCACTAAGTTCCAATCCACTTTTATGATTTCCTCTCTTTCGATCGAATCTTAACTTGATAATCGTTCTGGAACTTGTTCGTGCTCGATATCTACATAAATATACATTGATACATATCAGTATCCAATTGATACATTCTAATCTATCATTTCTTAGACCAAAAAAAAGGTCTAATTCTATTTTCCCTTGAAGTGCATCGGTGCATTCTACAGTGTATCGATGCATCCCTTAACATGTGCATCGATGCACTACCCATGCATCGGTACACAAATCACCTTCGATGTTTCAATCTTAAGGGGGTGCATCAATGCACTCCTTATGCATCGATGCACTAATTACATTCGATGTTCATTTATTTGAGAGTGCATCGATACACATTGAAGATTCATCGATGGACACAACCCATAAATTCCATTTGTGCTCGAAAATTCTTACTTTGTCCTCAAATTCTACTTATTAACCCCTCCTTATGTCTTAAAACTCATCTATACATATGTAAACCTTCTTATAACACTATAACACTTCACTATCCCTCATAATTCACCATAATTCTTGAATCAAAGAATTTCATCAAATTTTCCATGTGTTTTTTAATTCAATTCTATCACCTCTAACTTCTTAATTAACCATTTGACAAGTCAAATTAAATTCAAATTCTGTTAACTCCTTTTATTTTAATAATTCACTTAAAAACTCTTTTTACTTAATCTCTTATAACTTGTTCATTTTGGAGTTTTAGGTCACCATAAATCTTTCCTTACTCTTTCTTATCACTCAAGAATCAAAAGAAACCATAAGATTAAAGAAACAAGCAAATTAAATCAACTCACCTTATACATGAAGGGACGAGAAGAAGAAGAAACTGAACCCCATCTCTCCAGAATTTTCTTTCCCATTACACGTGGTTATCTCTTTTATAAAGAGATAATAAAAATCTTTCTTTGCAAAGACCAATTTACCCTTACTTCCTTACATATTTACCAAATAATCCTCAAAATATTCCTAATTAAGTCTTTGAACTTTCAGATCTTTCGAACTTAGACTTCAAATTTTCAAAACTTCTATTTTAGTCACTTGCTCTGGTTTTGGGATGTTACAAATCTCTCATTCTTTTAAGAAAATTTGTCCTCGAATTTTCATTGCACACATTGATAAGAACATATATTCTAATGTTCTCATATTGCTTTATTTACTTTATTCTTTCGAAATTTATAATCATTGATTTGCCTTCAACTTCTAAAGAACACAATTAATTTTTGTCTCTTCTCTCCTTTGATTCTACATCTTTCTTTGACCTTTCTAAAATTCCATATAATGTCACTTATCATGTAAACAGTAACATCTATTCTCATCACTTCACATCACATTTCTATCTCTAATTACCTTACCACAATGACCAAACTCTTATTCCATCACTATTTGACCAAGAACACCACCTTAAATCTTCTTCAAATGTGATTAAACATATACTTTACGGAATCAAACAATCTTTTCACATCACCTTGTACACTTTTCTTATTTCTATATCAAACTTATCATCTACACTTCCATATAACCTTCATCATATTTGATCCCTTAAACTCAATCCTTTTCATTTCTTTATTCCATTATTCCTTTATTCATTCAAAATTGAAATCTCCTTATACATAAATCATATCTTTCCTTTCATATTCATATACTCTTGTCCTATCACCTATACTCATCTCTGTGTACCAATCTTCATTGAATCCTCGTAACTTTGATAACCCAATTTACTTATACTGAACTTCATTTTTACCATCTCTTATACTTGTATTTTCCTTCCTTAAAGCTCCCTACAATTACTTTTCTCCTTATCTACATCATAGTTATCCGATCAGAATACACAACTATATTCATATCCACATCATAATTAATTAATTCAACTTTATCCTTTCTTCTTATCTTATAACTCTATCACCTTTACTCTGACAGCTAGTCAATAACATCTGTCCAATCTAGGGCACTAGTCAACCAATCATATACATACTTTCCAATCGAAATTATCTCAAAATTAGTTTACTTAACTTATCAAATTCACCTTTATTCTCATACATCATGTAATTTTCGTTGTTCAAACTCAGCATTTTGACTTCCTTTTTCTTATAAACTGATCATCGATATACTCGTTCTTAAACTCTTCTTATAAATCCTTAGCATGTATCCAGATCCACTTCATATTTATTTATCTTAACCTGACAATATCTTATAATCTTATAATTCCGGTACATTTTTATCACATACTCTTGTTAGCCAACGCTAACTATTTCCATCTTAACTGGAAATCCTTATCATATACACACTCTTTCTTATACACAATATTATTCCTCCATTTCAAACTCATAAGCTCTGACTTTATACATCTTATACACTTGTCACTAATACACTTATTCTTGAACTCTTCAACCAATTCTCACCGCATCATTTGATCTTTTAATACTCTTATGGTGACACTTGTTCACCATATTCTATCTTATCCACGAAATAACAAAATTACTCTATATCATTTTTGCAATTCAAAACAATAAATACCTTCTATTACTATTTTGATATGATTTCAACTTTCTGAAATCATAAAAATTTTCACTATCACTATATCATACAAATCTTATTATATTAGCAATACAACATACTCCTTACACTATCAAATCAGAAATTTTCACTTTGAGTTGGTATGTACAAATTTTTAAAACTCTTTTACCTTCGGTTTAAGCCTAGAATCGGCTAAACCTTAGCTCTGATACCATTAAATGTAACACCCCAACCCGTATCCGACCCGGATCCGAGTCCGAGGTGTCACATCAACTTTTAAAACCTTTACTTACTCAAAATAATGAAAATTTATCGTTAAAGAAAACTTTATATTATTTCATCATAAAAGTTTACAAACTTATCATAGCATATACTATTCAAATCATTTATATTACACGCCAACTATATCTAAAAGAATCAAATACATATCAAACATTTCTTTTCTGATCAGAAACATTCTAAGGAAAATGTTGACCTATCTTGCTCTTCTTAACGTCTCTTCTCGCTTTCCGGAACCTACGTGTGAAACACTCACTTGCTAAGTCGATGAGTTAGTGAGACATATAAAATATAACGTAACCATGTCTCCTAACAATGAATGCAGGTCATATCAAATAACCTCATATACACTTCCACATAATGAATATATACATATATATACATCATCATATCATCTATGCTTATATATTGTTTCATGTCCATAAAGTCCTGTGTATTTATCCCATTCAGCTTATCACATTTTTTTATTATCATTTAATCATTTCTTCTATATAATTCTTAATCATAAATTCCTATCCCAAATTCACATATCTTATCCCTTATACCATAAGTTCTATCTATTATATACCCATAGGTTTTGGTGACATGTTTTATATCATATTCTTGTATAACAACTCCTTATATTCTATTAATTCATTTTTTGTATAAGTTATCACATAAACATATATATTTTAGTAACTTATCGTAAATTAATTCCTATAATATTTTCATTAAAATATATGGTCTTCCTATACCACTTATCTCATATATTCTTATTCTTATTCCTATATATATATTTTCTATTGGATATATTATTTACTTTATCTCTATTCTAATATAACTTCCATTATACTATTTCACTCACAAAGTATATTTCACACTACAATCTTAATTATTCTATTCATATACTCCTATAATTCACTCCCCCATTACATATACTTATACTTATGTAGTTCATAATATTTCTCAAGTAATTACTCATAACTTATCATATAAGCTCATTTTATTTCCTTATAATCCAACATATCAAACAATCATAAATTATAACATTAAACCATGTAACATATGCAATACATTCAACCAATACACTCACTTCCAATTACATAATTATATAACAATCATATTACTTCTTATTTATATTATATCTTTACTGGCCCATGTACACTTTGGAGAAATAAAGATATGTGAGTCTATTGAGGTTGTATACTATGCTGTCACCACAGTTTGTATAAATGCACCGAAGTGCCATGTAGAATTGCACCGAAGTGCCGTGTATAATTACACTGTAGTGCTATATAAGATGTCCCTAAGGACTACGTAGAAAAATTCCTTAATAATCATATGCATATGCCAATGACCAAATATATGTCTCAAAAGACCTCATACATGTTCCAAAGAATACATATATATCCTGAAGGACATCGTAGACCCTCGACTCTTGGCATGCCAACTATACCTATAACTCTCGTACCATATAACATGGGCATTTTCACTTATATCATTTCACATATACACTTTCATATCACATGTCATATAAGCTCATAGCTTCTTTCACATATACATGTAGTCATATAGCTTCTTTTCATATTCTCATAGGATCACATAGCTCATATCTTATACTTTGTTTTCTCATGTCCACATAGTTCAGTTTCACATATGTTCATATATATATACATCACATAGCACATACTTCTTATATCATTACATACAAAAGCATGTTAACACCCATAATCATCCATACATACAATTCATGTGATCCATATACATATAATCATATATTCATGCATTCTAACATAGGAAATAGACTTGTCGCAAGTATTGTTTCCATTTAGCACCATAAACTAACTAATATGCACTCACCTTGGCCTCACTAAGTTCCAATCCACTTTTATGATTTCCTCTCTTTCGATCGAATCTTAACTTGATAATCGTTTCGGAACTTGTTCGTGATCGATATCTACATAAATATACATTGATACATATCAGTATCCAATTGATACATTCTAATCTATCATTTCTTAGACCAAAAGAAAGGTCTAATTCTATTTTCCCTTGAAGTGCATCGGTGCATTCTACAGTGCATCGATGCATCCCTTAACATGTGCATCGATGCACTACCCATGCATCGGTACACAAATCACCTTCGATGTTTCAATCTTAAGGGGGTGCATCGATGCACTCTTTATGCATCGATGCACTAATTGTATTCGATGTTCATTTATTTGAGAGTGCATCGATACACATTGAAGATTCATCGATGCACACAACCCAGAAATTCTATTTGTACTCAAAAATTCTTACTTTGTCTTCAAATTCTACTTATTAAGCCCTTCTTATGTCTTAAAACTCATCTATACATATGTAAACCTTCTTTTAACACTATAACACTTCACTATCCTTCATAATTCACCATAATTCTTGAATCAAAGAATTTCATCAAATTTCCCATGTGTTTTTTAATTCAATTCTATCACCTCTAACTCCTTAATTAACCCTTTGACAAGTCAAATTTAACTTCAAATTCTGTTAACTCCTTCTATTTTAAGAATTCACTTAAAAACTCTTTTTACTTAATCTCTTATAACTTGTTCATTTTGGAGTTTTAGGTTACCATAAATCTTTCCTTACTCTTTCTTATCACTCAAGAATCAAAAGAAACCATGAGATTGAAGAAACAAGCAAATTAAATCCAACTCACCTTATACATGAAGGCATGAGAAGAAGAAGAAACTGAACTCCATCTCTCCAGAATTTTCTTTCCCATTACACGTGGTTATCTCTTTTATAAAGAGATAATAAAAATCTTTCTTTGCAAAGACCAATTTACCCTTACTTCCTTACATATTTACCAAATAATCCTCAAAATATTCCTAATTAAGTCTCTGAACTTTTAGATCTTTCGAAATTAGACTTCAAATTTTCAAAACTTCTATTTTAGTCGCTTGCTCTGGTTTTGGGATGTTACATTAACACCAAAATAAAAACATCAAAAAGTATATTAAATATACAAGGGTTGAAATAAAATAAACTAAAACTTGAAGTTTAATTCGAAATAAAATAGAAATAAATAGGCTGATGACTACATCCAAAACCTTAAAACTAACCTCGAATCTAACCCGAAAAAGACCCGACCATTTGAATACCTCGTACTCCGACAACCCTCGACGGCAGAGCAGCCTCTACTCACCCCCAAAACCGCCGAACCTACCTCACAAAACCTAGATCTAGGTATAAAACCAACATGCAAGAACACTAGAACATTTAAGCTATTCGGCCTTTTTCCCTATGAACTAACCATTGGCCCCAACTCCGGTGAGACCCCTTTCTTTCTCAGGTAAATTCTAGGCTTATTTATTTTTTTATATTTATTATTTCGAATATATCTATGAATCGTTACTATGCTCGACAAGAAAAAAATGTTATGTATTCGAATTAAAAAAACATAATCTCTCGATGAACTAGAAGTGAACCGATCAGAAAAAAACACATACATTCGAACAAAATAAAAAAAATATGTAACCTTTGGAGTCTGCTATTTCTTGAATATGAGCGTTTAGCCATTTACAATGTATTTTTGCTAAGATTTTTTCCTTGTTTCAATATGTTTTTTCTCTTCCCGTTCGACTCCTCCCACCTCTTGTTGTTATTCTCCTTTTATTTATTCTCCTTAGGTAAGATGATAAGGTCTAATGAGTATGATTCCATTTTTTCTCTGATTTGGTGAAGAAATCCCCACTTTTCGAGATTTATTATTGTTTTTTAATCCTTAGTGGTTTAGGTAAAAATTTGAGTGGTATGGAAATGGTAGAGGCATGGGTTGCTTGGCTTCAAGTGGGAGCTGAGTTGTTGTAGCATGTGCAATGAGAAAGTGTTTCACGTGGGGTCATGGGTTGTTGAATAAAATAAGAAAAATGGTGCTTACATTGATCTATTTTTATTATTAGATTAACTATATAATTATTCGTTAAATTATGTAAAAATATTTTTTTAATTATTAAAACTTAAAAATTATAAAATTATTATTATTTTTAAGAGTAGGGCCTTCCAAATCTGGGCCCTAGGCGATCGCACTTACGCCTGAGATCAGGGCCGGCCCTGTGCCGAAGGGCAGTCTCGAAGAGCGTGGATGATGGTTTCTTCTTCGCTTCCATAAACTGGACGATGTTGGTCCGATGTCAACCCACACCTAGGTCGCTCGGAGTTGGTCATAATATGTTGGTGTAGTATCATCCAAATAAACTGTTTAACTCTCTGGTGTCCATCATAATCCCAGACGGTATTTCAAATTTTATTGCGGATATTCCAGTTTTCTTATCGAAGATAGAGGAATGCCGAGCCAACAGTGCACATACCCGAATAATCCCACCTCCAATTCAGAAGATCATCACCTACATCGTCACGAGGAAGAGGTACGATAACAATCCTCTGAACAACATCCTCTTCCAGCAATTTCTGGATCTCGTGAGTATTCCAATTCCCCATATCAGTTACGTAATCATGAACAACATCCTCTTCCAGCAATTTCTGGATCTCGTGAATATTCCAATTCCCCATATCAGTAACGTAATCATGAACAGTGGCATGGGGGTCAAGGATCCGATCAAGAGTAACCAGGTCCGCAAGACGGTTCACACCGGGGACCCAAGCATCGTACCAAAATAAAGTGTTTCTCCCATTTCCGATGGACCAACATGTGTTATTGAGGATGAAGTCCCAAACATGGGCAAGGGATTTCCAGATGAAAGAGCCATTATTTGCGTCGACATAAAAGGGAAGAGTATCACAAACCTCATACTTAGCCCAGAGAACCTGAACCCAAAGCGCGTTAGGACGCATCATAAGAAAATTATACCTAGCTTAACCAGGAAAGTCTTATTTTGGGTGTGCAAGGGACGGATGCCAAGACCATCATGACCAAGAGGTTGACAGCACGTTCTCCAATTAACAAAGGCAGCTTTCAAAGAGTAACTAGAGCCTCCCCAAATTAAACAACGAGCAATATGCTCGATTTGGTCACAAACCTCTTTAGGGATGACCACAGTTTGCAGGAAGTAATTAGGGATAGCTAGTAGAGTAGCTTTGGCAAACGTCACTCGACCAGCAATAGATAATTTAGCAGTCACCCAATTGCTTATGTCGAACCTTATCAATAATGAATTGAAAAGTGCTTTTAGTTACCAAATTATGAAAAAGGGGCACACCCAAATATTTACCGAGATCAAAGGATCGTTGGAATCCTAGAGAGCCACAAATACCATCTGCCAGATCATCTGCAACATTAGAGGAAAAGAAAATCCTGGTCTTGTTCGAGTTGACTTTATGGCTAGATAATCTGTTGAATTGATCAAGAGTAGAGGTTAACTTGGTCTTCGGAAGCTTTATAGAGTAAGATTAAATCATCATAAAAAAATAGATGATAGAGGACCATAGGGCCCACAAAGCGACATCCACAGCATACAGAATACTGTGGGTCAAGCGCTCCATAAAAGGACAAACAAATAGGAAAGAAAAAGGACAACCTTGACGAATACCCAAGACGGCTTGAACTCATCCGATAAAGAACCATTATAGAGAATTTGGATAATAGAGGGCAAGACAACCTCCATAATGATGTGGCCGAAATTATTAGGACAACCCATATCCACAAAGGAGTCCGAGAGAAAATCCCACCTAATGCGGTCATAAGTTTTCTCAAGGTCAACCTTCACAGCCATCCAGCGAGTTTTTTCTTTTTTTTCCTCTTCATCAAGTGAATAATCTCTTGAGCCAAGATGATATTGTCTGTTATGTTACACTCTGATATGAAGTTGGCCTGATTAGGTGCAATAATCTTCAGAAAAATGGATTTAAATCTATTGGCAACGATCTTCGTTGCAAGCTTATAGAGCACCGTACACAACTAATGGGTCTGAAGTCAGTAAAGGACTCTGGATTGTTCACTTTGGGGATGAGAACAAGGAGGGTCTTGTTAAGCTTAGGCTCAATAGAATTCCCTTAAAAAATGCCTCTAACCCAAGAACAGACAGAGTCACATACCGTATGCAATTGATTTTTAAAAAAAGGGAGCAATAAGACTGTAGGATCCAGGCTCCTTAAGAGGATTCATATCAAAAGAGCCTGATGTATTTCCTCATTGGAGACCTCCGAATTAAGAGTAAGATAATCCACGGCCGAGAGGCGTGGGACCATCCCTCTTATAGAATATTTGTCCGGGCTCCCACCAATGTCATGATACATGTCAACAAAGAAGATCGAAGCTTTCCGACGGAGAATGTCATTATTATAGCACCACGTGCCATTGTTGATTTTCAAAGCTTAGATCCAGTTAGACTTAGCCTATTCAAAGCACGACTATGAAAGAATTTTGTGTTGCAGTCTCCTTCCATAATCCAAGAACTTTGAGGTTTTTGTTGCCACATGAGCAGTTCATGGTCCATAACTTTCTCCAGCTTAGCCCTTACTTCCAACTCCTCGACACAGAGACGTCTTTCCCGATATTATCAATGGCCGCTTGAATAGCATAAAGTTGTTTTTTGAGCTTCTTTTTCTCCAGGATAATGTGTCCATATATATCCCAGTTCCAAATTTTGAGTGAGGTAGAAATATTATTGATTGAGTAGAGGATGTTACCTTCGAAGTTCCAGTTATCACAGATAAAATTGAATTGAGGGTTCCTCATCCAACCGACAAGGAAACAGAAAGAACGTGAGCCACAAGGCTGGGGAGAGCTAACAATACGAAGCAGAATGGGTCTATGGTCTGATTTGAGACGGGGAAATGATTAATGGTAGAATTCAGAGCTAGAGAGATCCAATCCTCTTTTGCCACCATTCGATCAAGGTGCTTAAAAATATGGCGACGCGTCCAGGTAAAAGGAGGGCCTATAAACCCCAAATCCCTCAAATTGTTATGATCAAGGAAGTCTTAAAAAAGCTTACAGCCAATCCCTTTCCGCACACCTCGCTTTTCATCACACGAAAGAATAACATTAAAATCACCTGTAGGGATCTAGAGAGCCCAATTAATGAGGATAACTTAGCTAAGATCGCGCCAAAGGCCTCTGCATTTAATCTTGTCCTGATGTCCATAAACAAAGGAGACAAAGAACGGTGAACATAAACCTCTACTGATCCTCACATGGATGAATTGAGTGTTAAAGTATCAAAGTAACTCAGTAGAAAAGAAACACCTACTGAACAAAGAAAACCAATTACTCATCTTTTCATTCATTTGTCAATTCATCAATTACAGTTATAGCTCAAGATTTATTTATACACAAAGAATAGAGGAAATAAAAAAGGCGGGAAAGGACTTTAGAGAAGAGATAGAGAAGTTTGTTGAACCTAAACCTTCAACCTGCAAACTTCCAAACTGCACTATGTATACTTTAGATATTAACATTTTTCTTGCTTCTCCAAACCTCCAAACCTCCAACCTGTACACATAAGTTGAACAATAAATAGTTTCTGCCTATGCTTTACAAATAATGGTGCAGACAGTGACTTAGTTAGCATGTCTGCAACTTGTTCATACGCAGGAACCTCATGGACTTGTAATTTCCCTTCTGCAATCATTTCTCGAACAAAAAAGAGATCAAGTTCCACATGCTTGCATTTAGAGTGCAAAATAGGGTTGGCACAAACTACAACTGCACTTGAGTTATCACACCACAAAGCATGTTTACCATGAGGAACAATATGTAGTTCACTCAACAAAGACTCAAGCCACACCATTTCAGCAGCTGCACATGCAACACTTTTATATTCTGCTTCAGTTGTTTATCGAGCCACAACCTGTTATTTTCGAGAGCTCAATGAAACAAGATTACCTCCAAAATAAATGCAGTATCTAGATGTAGAACGTCTATCATCAACATCTACTCCCCAACTTGAATCAGCAAAACCTGTCAATGAAAGACAAGAAGAAGCCAAGAAATGCAAACCAAAATCATTCGTTCCTTGTAAGTATCTTAAAATACATTTCACTGCCTGGAAGAGAGTCTCAAGAGGGGCTTGCATAAACTAACATACACAATTTACAACAAAAGCAATATATGGGAGAGTGATTACAATAAATTGTAAAGCTCCAACAATACTGCGATACTGAGTAACCTTCTCTACTGGATTTCCATCCTTAGCAGACAACTTACAGTTAGTAACCATGGGTGTAGGAAGACTATTTGCCTTCTCAAACCCATTTCGATGTAACAGCTCATGAATATATTTCTACTGGCTTAACATAACACCACCAGATTCATAATTGACTTCAATCATTAAGAAAAAATTGAGAATACCCAGATCTTTTAGAGCAAACGTTTTATGCAACTTGTCAATTACCAACTACACCTCACATGGTTTATCACCAGTGAGAATTATATCATCAATATATACAAGCAAGTACATAAAGCAGTCCTCCCTCTTTCGAACAAAAAGAGAAGAATAAGACTTAGTTACCACAAAGCCTTCAGATTCTAAGTAGCTCCTTAAAATTTCAAACCAAGAATGGGGTGCATGCTTTAAACCATATATAGCCTTATGTAACTTGCATAATATTTTATTATCACCAAACTCAAAGCCAAGAGGTTGAGTCATATAGACTTCTTCTTCAAGTACTCCATTCAGGAAGGCATTATTAATGTCAACCTGTCTAAGTTGCCACCCCTTCGATAAAGCCATAGATAAGATGACACGAATAGTTATTGGTTTAACAATAGGACTAAAAACCTCATGAAAATCAATACCTGGTTGATAAAGAAAACCTTTTGCTACTAACCTTGCTTTATAGCGAGCAATCGATCCATCTGCATTTCTCTTAATTTTGAATAACCATTTACAATTGGCTGCCTTTCTATCATCTGGTAATGACACTAGAGACCAATTCTTATTATTCAACAAAGCCTCGTACTCCTGTTGAACATTAGCCTTCCAATGTGGACTAGCCAATGCTTGTTTTATGCTATGCGATTCTTCATCAATCCAAGCAGTAGACTGAAAAATTTTTGGTTTTGAAATTCCACTCTTACTCCTCGTTGTCATTGGATGAGTATTCAATGTAGAGCTGCAACCAACTCTCACTACAGTTTGTGGTAAATTTATCTCAGTTGGAATAACAGTAGGACTGGACACTGTTTGATCAGTTCCTTGACTGCTTGCTTCATTAACAAGGTGACCAACATCACCTTCCTCAATTTGCACACTGTTTGCAAGTGATAAATCACTTCCAAAAGAAATTCTATCATCTCTCCTATTGACAGGTAAACTTGGGACATCACACCCCTGCTGAGTTTGAATTCTTAGTGCAAAAACAATGGGTAATTCCCATGTTGAGACATGTGAATCAACATGACCTTGATTTGTCAACTTGTATGCTTCATAAGGAAATTTCTCCTCATAAAAAACCATGTCTCGAAACAAACATTCTCCCATCATCTAGACACCAATATCCTTTGTGTGATGGGTTGTATCCAAGAAAAACACACCGCTTGGATCGATATTCAAGTTTGTGATGATTAAACGGTTTCACCAAAGGAAAACACGCACAGCCAAACACCCTTAACATCTAGTAATCAGGAAGTTGATGATGCAATACTTCAAATGGAGACTTTCCATGTAACACTCCTATAGGCAAGCGATTTATAAGATATACAGCTGAAATGAACGCATAACTCCATAACTTCAAAGGCAAGGAAGCTTGCAATAGAAATTCCAGACCCATTTCAACCACATGACAATGTTTTCATTCAGCTTTGCCATTTTGTTCAGATGTGCTTGGACAAGAAAGTTGATATTGAACACCATTGGCCATAAACCATCCTTTTAGATCCTAATACTATCCACCACCATCACTTTGTAATATTTTAATCTTGAACCAAACCTCGATAAGTTTGTAAAAGTTGAGAAAACATTACATAACTTCTGACTTTCTTTTAATTAAGTAAAGCCATGTAAACCTACTATACACATCGATAAAGGACACATAGTATACAAATCCATCACTGGAAACAATTATTGTTGGTCCCCATACATCAGAAACAGCTAACTGAAAGGGAGTAGTGTATTCAATAACTCAATTAGAAAATGGCAGCTTATGAGCTTTACTCTGTAAACAAGCATTGCAAATAGAAGACAAAGTACTTTCATTCGAAGCAACATTACATGATTTAATTACTGTCTTTACCACCCTAACAGTCGAATACCCTAATCGTTTATGCCATAAGTCTAACAGACCATAAGACTTTGACAAATTATTTATTTACATCTTCTTCATATTAGGTAAAAGAAGCTGATATAAACCTTCATCCGTGACCTTTTCATTCAACAACACGCTCTGAGTTTGAGTATCCTTCACAAAACATTCAAATGTATAGAATTCAATAAAGACATTATTATCCCGAGTAAATTGGGAAACATACAACAAATTCTTCTTAATGTCAGGCACATGCAAAACATTTTGCAGAACTAACTACTTCGTTTTAGATGGCAAGCATCTTTGGCCAATATGGGAGATTTTAACTCCTTCACTATTCCCCATATGAAGGCAAAGATTACTTGTATAAGTCATACCAATGTTGAGCAGAGATACATCATTTGCAACATGATATGTTGCCTCCATATTTAGATACCACACTGAATCAGCATTATCAGTTGACACAGCAGGACGAGACGAATGAGTAGTGAATAAAAAGGCAGTTGAAGGATTCACATATCCCTGTGAACCTTTAGCTGAATCCAAATCTCCATATGCTTGCATTGGAGAGTACCATGGAACCCCCTGATAGAAATATCCTAGACTAGACATCATGAAGGAAGGATTAGAGTAGAATAACCATGAAGAGAATGAAAAGCACTCATCGAGGGAAAAAGAGCACTCATTGTATGGAATGCATGAGCATTGGAAGGTGACTACTAATTTCCTATAGAGACTTGTGATGACCTCCATCATTCACTGCTTCGATTGTCAGTGGAAACACCCGTGAAATTCCTATCAAGCCGATGATAACATTTCTGCGTATGACCATATTTTCCATTAAGCTGACATTTAGGACGATTTGAGTTCTCAATATGACCTCAACCACGTCTACGATAACCATCACTAGATTAACCTCACATGGAACCTTCTTGCTTTGTAGTAACAGTGGTCTCAGAAAACTCAGAATCAGGTACCTTGGTATCACTCGTAGACCTGGAAACCAAGTTGGTTGAAATTCCTTCAGTGAGAAATGCCTTATGTCGTGCTTCACAATCAAGCAACATTTTAGTGAGAACATCTAAGGATAAACTATCTCGGGAAACACAGTTTGGAAGTTTGCAGGTTTAATGTTTAGGATAAAGGTTTGGAGTAGTAAGGGGAATGTTAGAGTATATGATCCATGTATGTATCTCATGCATGTGTGTGCATGTGAAGTACGTGAGGTGGTTAGAGCTGTTTTGGATTCAACAAACTTCTCTCTTTCTTTTCTAACATATTGTCTCGTCTCTCTCTTCTCTAACGTCCTTTCCCGCCTTTATTATTTCCCTATATTCTTTGTGTATAAATAAATCTTGAGCTATCACTGTAATTGATGAATTGACAAATGAATGAAAAGATGAGACATTGGTTTTATACATAAAGAAAAGAGGGAAATAATAAAGGCAGGAAAAGATGTTAGAGAAGAGATAGACGAAAAATGACATTAGAGAAGAGAGAGAGAGAATTTTGTTGAATCCAAAAGTTTATTTAATCTAAAACAGCTCTAACGACCTCACGTACTTTACATGCACACACATGCATGAGATACATCCATGCATCACATACACTAACATTCCCCTTACTAGTCCAAACCTTTAACATAAACCTTCAACCTGCAAACTTCCAAACTGCACTCTGTATACTTTAGACATTAACATTTCTTTTGCTTCTCCAAACCTTCAACCTGCACACTTACATTGAACAATCAACAGTTTTAACTTATGCCTTACAAATAATGGTGTAGACAGTGGCTTAGTTAGTATGTCTATAACTTGTTCATATGTAAGAACCTCATAGACTTGTAACTTCCATGCTGTAATCATTTCTCGAACAAAAATGAGATCAAGTTCCATATACTTGAATTTAGAGTGCAAAACAGGGTTGGCACAAACTGTAACTGAACTTGAGTTATACACCACAAAGTAGGTTTACCATAAGGAACAATATGTAGTCCACTTAACAAAGACTCAAGCCACACCATTTCAGCAGCTGCATAAGCAACACTTCTATATTCTGCTTCAATTGTTGATCAAGCCACAACATATTGTTTTCGAGAGCTCCATGAAATAAGATTACCTCCAAAATAAATGTAGTATCCAGATGTAGAAGGTCTATCATCAACATCTGCTCCCCAACTTGCATCAGCAAAACCTGTCAATGAAAGACGAGAAGAAGCCAAGAAACACAAACCAAAATCAATCGTTCCTTGTAAGTATCTTAAAATATGTTTCATTGTCTGGATGTGAGTCTCAAGAGGGGCTTGCATAAACTGACATACATGATTTACAGCAAAAGCAATATCTGAGCGAGTGATTACAAAATATTGTAAAGCTCCAACAATACTGCGATACTGAGTAACCTTCTCTACTGGATTTCTATCCTTAGCAGACATCTTACAGTTGATAACCATGGGTGTAGGAAGACCAATTGCCTTGTCAACCCATTTCGATGTACCAACTCATGAATATATTTCTGCTGGCTTAACACAACACCATTAGATTCATAATTGACTTCAATCCCTAAGAACAAATTGAGAATACCTAGATCTTTTAGAGCAAAATTTTCATGCAACTTGTCAATTACCAACTGCACCTCACTTGGTTTATCACCAGTGAGAATTATATCATCAACATATACAAGCCAGTATAGTAAGAAATCTTCCCTTTTTCGAACAAAAAGATAAGAATCAGACTTAGCTACCATGCAACCTTCAGATTCTAAGTAGCTCCTTAAACTTTTAAACCAAGAACGAGGTGCCTGCTTTAAACCATATATAATATGTAACTTGCACACTATTTTATTATCACCAAACTCTTAGCCAGGAGGTTGAGTCATATCGATTTCTCCTTCAAGTACTTCATTCAGGAATGCATTATTAATATCAACCTGTCTTGGTTGCCACCCCTTCGATAAAGCCATGGAAAAGATGACATTATAAGCTTATAAAAGTTAAAAAATAATTGCATAACTTCTGACTTTATTTTAATTAAGTAAAGCCATGTAAACCTCCTATACATATCGATAAAGGACACATAGTATGCAAATCCATCACTGGAAATAATTGGCGTTGGTCCCCAAACATCAGAAATAACTAACTGAAAGGGAGCAGTGTATTCAGTAACTGAATTAGAAAATGGCAGCTTATGAGCTTTACTCTGTAAACAAGCATTGAAAACATAAGATAAAGTACTTTCATTAGAAGCAACATTACATGATTTCATTACTGTCTTTACCACACTAACAGTCGAATACCCTAATCGTTTATGCCATAAGTCTAACAGATCACAAGGCTTTGACAAATTATTTAGTTTCATTTTCCCATATTAGGTGAATCAAGCTGATATAAACCTTTATCCGTGAGCTTCCCATTCAAAAAAATGCTATGAGTCCGAGCATCCTTCACAAAACATTCAAATGTTTGGAATTCAATAAAGACATTATTATTGTAATATCCCGAAATCCGGGTCAGTGACTAAAATGGGATTTTTTAAAATTTGGGGATTAATTTAGGAAAATTAAAAGTTCAAGAATTTAAATAGGAATATTTCAGTATTGGATAAAAGGGTAATTATGAAAGGATTATAAGGGTATTATAGTAATTTAGCTTGGAATATATTTTATCTCACTTGGGAAGAAAGATATCTGGAAGCTTTCTTTCTTCTTCTTGCTTTCTCTTCTTCACGTGGAGTTTAGCTACAAAAAGTAAGTTGGATTTTTATGGTTGTTTACTTGAATATTAAGTAGGTTTTGATTATTTGGGAGTTATATAAGCTTCAGTAAAGCTTATGTAAGCTTAAAACACCAAGAGGATAGAATTAGAAAGGGGTTTCTATTAAGAGTTTAGAAATAAACTTTTGTTATAGAAAAGTTTTTAAAGTTCTAAGGATGGATTTGACTTGTCAATGGGTTAATTAAAAAGTTAGAAGTGATAGAATTGAATTTAGAACACATGGAAATTTTGATGAAATTCTTTGATTCAAGAATTATGGTGAATTATGAGAGATGTTGAAGTGTTATAAGAAGGTTTACATATGTATAGATAAGTTTTAAGGAATAAGGAGGGATTAATAAGTAGAATTGAGAACAAATAAGACATTTTCGTGCACAAAATGTAATTTATGGGCTGTGTGCATCAGTACACATTTAATGGGTACCAATGCACTCTCAACGAAATAAACATCGAATGCAATGAGTGCATCGATGCATAGGGAGTACATCGATACACCTCTTAAAATGGAAACATCGAAGGTATTTTGTGTACCGATGCATGGGTAGTGCATCGATGCATATGTTAAGGGATGCATCGATACACTGTAGAATGTATCGATGCACTTCAATAAGAAATGGAATAAATTGTTATTTAAGCTTATGAAATGATAGATTAAAGTATATCAATTGGATCTGATAGTATCAATACATGATTGTGTAGACATCAATCAAAAGCAAAGTTTGGATAGGTCATCAGAGTAAGATACGCAGGAAAGAGAAAGAGCTTGGTAATGTTATTGGTGACTATGTGAGTACATGATATTAAGTGTACGATATGTTAGGTAATTAAGACTTACGAGGAGTCTAATTCCGATACTATATGATATGAGTACTAAAGCATAAACGTGTAGTGATATAGAGCTAGATGTATGGTATATGAGTAAATGCATATGTTTAATTGTTGAATGCATATTTATGTGTGAACTATGTAAATGCATGTATGTATGATAATAGGTCATGCGATCATATGATATATGATAAAATATATGTGAAAGTAATATGACTCATATATGTTTATATTAGAATGTTATATGATATGTTATGTATGTGAAATGAATTATATGAATACATGATAGTGTAATAAGCTATGTTAAATGTTATAATGGAATGAAGTAATTGTATGAGAACATGTATAGGTGAATATAGGTTATGAGATAAGACCCATGACTAAGAGTTATGTGAAAAACAAGATAAGTAAATGTGAAAAACTATGTGACACGAAAGTGTGAATTTCATGGAAATATGCTACGTGAAAGTAAACTATATGTCTACGTGAATAAGTGAAAGGATATAAAAGATAATGCCCATGTCATGTGATATGAGAGCTATAGGTATAGTTGGCATGCCAAGAGTCGAGGGTTCTACTTGGTCCTACGGGACATATGTGTTCTATGTGGTCCTTCGGGACATAGTGGTCCTTCAGGACATAGTGGTCATACGGGACAAATTCTATACGCCTCTAGTGGGAATTATACGAGCTGTGGTGACAACATATGTGCATAATCTATATGTACTCACATACCTTAAGTTCTCAATAGTGTGCATGGGCTTTGAAAAGAAAACATAATTTGATATAATGATATGTGTGTTTCTCTTGAAATGGTACATGTGACATGTAACATGTATAAGTGACAAGTTAGGATCATATGATTATAATGGTAACAAGTGCATGTGTAATGGTGATATGAAATCCTATGTGGTTATGTATGATATGATCATAGTAGTTATTCATGTATTGTTGTGTTTTGAAGTTATATTATATGTTTAGGTTCAATATATGCTCATATGATGGAATTGAATTAATGACAAGGAAATAAGTAAGGATAAACATATTAGTGATTGGTTCAATAGGTATGTAATTATGATGTGCATTATATGATATCTGCATGCATTTGTTGGTTTACATGGTGCATTTACATGTCTCACTAAGTCTATGACTTAGCGTGTAAGTGTCTTACACGTAGGTGCGAATAAGTAGAAGATCAAGCTTTGGATCCGTAAAGCAGCATATCTCCGCACAAAGTTTCGATCAGAAATATTTTGTAAAGTATGTTCTGTCATGTAAAGTTTTATGTTGGCATGTAAACCAAGTTATTATGAATGTACACTGTGATGGAGTTTTATGATGTTTTAAACAAGTTTATGTAAAATATGAACTTTATAGAAAGGAAGTTTTAAATTTTCTATGGTTTTTATAAAGATATGTGCTTTGACTAGTCAATGTGTCACCTCAGATTCGTATCCAGGTCGGATACGGGTTGGGGGTGTTACATTTAATGGTATCAGAGCTAAGGTTTAGCCTATTCTAGGCTTAAACCGAAGTAAAAAGTATTTTGAAAAGGTATACATGCCAACATAAAGTGAAAGTTTCTGATCTGATAGAGTCATGAGTACGTTGTTTTCTAATAAGGTTATATGGTTATGTATTAGATGTCTGATCGTGAGAGTCCTCGCAGTGAAATGAGAAGTAATAGACCTGAGGGTAGTAGCAATTCACTTGTCTAGGCCAGGTATGGTGAAGAGCGAACACCTCCAGTAGTACTAGTGAGAGATCATAGGTTATTTTTCGGGACGTTAAATGTTGTTTTATCGCGTTTTCAACCCTCTGCGCCTTCAGCTCCTCAAATGAATATAGCTAAGACATTGAAAGGTTTAGGAGCACCTGAGTTCAAAGGTGAAGCTGAGGAAGATCCGGTTGTTTCAGATCTTTGGTTGAATGATCTCAAGATTATGTTGGAAGGGCTCTACTGTTCTGATATGGAGAAATTAGATGGAATAGTTTCGTTGTTAAGGGGACAAGCTAGAATATGGTGGACAAATGTCACTATGAGATTAAGAAGGGATCAAGTGACCTGGTTATTCTTCTTGGAAGAATTTAATGGTAAGTATATTGGTGATCAATATATTAGACAGATGAAACAAGAATTTTTGAATTTCAAGCAAGGGAATTATACCGTGTATGAATACGAATGTGAGTTTAATAAGTTAAGTCGTTTTGCTGCTGAGCTTATTCCGACTGAGAAGGATGTATGTGATTAGTTTGTGGAAGGTTTGCGCCCTAGGCTAAGAGAGTTGTTGATAGCCTTGAATTTGTCATCGTTTCAAGAAGTGATTAATCGAGCTAAAGCTCAAGAGAGAGCTCAGAATGAAAGATTTAAAGAATCGAAAGTTCAGAAGTCCAAAAGAATGGGTGCTTCGTCGAGTTCCTCTCCATCCAAGAAAAATAGAGAATGGGATTCTCCAACTCAGGATATGTTGGAATCAGATGTTTTTATTGATAGAAGATCAAATCTCAGTCAAGTTAGGCGATGTTCATATTGTGGAAAGAATCATACAGGGGTATGTAGAGTAATCTTCGGTGCTTGTTTTAGATGTGGGGATGTTGGACATTTTATTCGAGATTGTCCACTTATGACTGAAGAGAAAGTACAGAAAGAAAGATCTATTGCAATATCTCAAAGAAATAGAGGTAGAGGTCGTAGAAGAAATTAATCGGAGTCATTTACTCAACATGAGATGCAATCAACTGCACAAGTTTATAATTTAAGGATTGATGAAGATTTCGAGGACCCACAGATTTTGGCAGGTAAATTTCGATATCGTGGTAAAATAGTTTGGTTTTAATGGATTTGACAATCAGTATAATATTTGTTAAAGGGAATTAGAAGGACAATTGAAAGAGTTGATTTGAAACAATAAGTAATAAATTGTTAAGAATTAATAGTATATGGTTTCCAAGTGAATAAGTTGTATGAAGGTTGTATATAGAATGAATAAGGAATATATATATATATATTGAGTATCGAATGAGAACTGTATATGAGTATAAGGTTAATAGTAAGGTTAAGCTAAGAATTTTTTAGTATTATAAAGGATTACTTTATCTCGAGGTAAAGTGAAAACTTGAGGATGAATTTTCTTTAAAGGATGGGAGATTTGTAACATCCCGAAATTCGGGTCAGTGATTAAAATAAGAATTTTTGAAATTTGGGGATTAATTTAGGAAAATTAAAAGTTCAAGAATTTAAATAGGAATATTTCAGTATTGGATAAAAGGGTAATTATGAAAGGATTATAAGGGTATTATGGTAATTTAGCTTGGAAGATGTTTTATCACCCTTATTTAGGGAGATAACACGTGAGAAGAAAGATATCTGGAAGCTTTCTTTCTTCTTCTTGCTTTCTCTTCTTCACGTGGAGTTTAGCTACAAAAAGTAAGTTGGATATTTATGGTCGTTTACTTGAATATTAAGTAGGTTTTGATTATTTGGGTGTTATATAAGCTTCAGTAAAGCTTATGTAAGCTTAAAACACCAAGAGAAGATAATTAGAAAGGGATTTCTATTAAGAGTTTAGAAATGAACTTTTGTTATAGAAAAGTTTTTGAAGTTCTAAGGATGGATTTGACTTGTCAATGGGTTAATTAAGAAGCTAGAAGTGATAGAATTGAATTTAGAACACATGGAAAATTTGATGAAATTCTTTGATTCAAGAATTATGGTGAATTATGAGAGATGGTGGAGTGTTATAGTGTTATAACAAGGTTTACATATGTATAGATAAATTTTAAGGTATAAGGAGGGATTAATAAGTAGAATTGGGAACAAATAAGACATTTTCGTGCCCAAAATGTAATTTCTGGGCTGTGTGCATCGGTACACATTCAATGGGTACCGATGCATTCTCAACAAAATAAATATCGAATGCAATGAGTGCATCGATGCATAGGGAGTGCATCGATACACTGCTTAAAATGGAAACATCGAAGATATTTTGTGTACCAATGCAGGGGTAGTGCATCGATGTACATGTTAAGGGATACATCGATACACTATAGAATGTACTGATGCACTTCATTGGGAAATGGAATAAATCGTTAATTAAGTTTATGAAATGATAGATTAAAGTATATCAATTAGATACTGATAGTATCAATACATGATTGTGTAGACATCGATCGAAAGCAAAGTTCGGATAGGTCGTCAGAGTAAGATACGCAGGAAAGAGCAAGAGCTTGGTAATGTTATTGATGACCAGGTGAGTACATGATATTAAGTGTACGATATGTTACTGAATTAAGACTTGCGAGGAGTCTAATTCCGATACTATATGATATGAGTACTAAAGCATAAACATGTAGTGATATGGAGGTATATGTATGGTATATGAGTAAATGCATATGTTTAATTGTTGAATGCATATTTATGTGTGAACTATGTAAATGCATGTATGTATGATAATAGGTCATGCAATCATATGATATATGATAAAATATATGTGAAAGTAATATGACTCATATATATTTCTATTAGAATGTTATATGACATGTTATGTATGTGAAATGAATTATATGAATACATGATAGTGTAATATGCTATGTTAAATGTTATAATGGAATGAAGTAATTGTATGAGAACATGTATAAGTGAATATAGGTTATGAGATAAGACCAATGACTAAGAGTTATGTGTAAAAGAAGATAAGTAAATGTGAAAAGCTATGTGACACGAAAGTGTGAATTTCATGGAAATATGCTATGTGAAAGTAAACTATGTGTCTACATGAATAAGTGAAAGGATATAAAAGATAATGCCCATGTCATGTGATATGAGAGCTATAGGTATAGTTGGTATGCCAAGAGTCGAGGGTTCTACGTAGTCCTACGGGACATATGTGTTATATGTGGTCATTCGGGACATAGTGGTCCTTCAGGACATAGTGGTCCTACGGGATAAATTCTACGCGCCCCTAGTGGGAATTATACGAGCTGTGGTGACAACATATGTGCACAACCTCTATGTACTCACATACCTTAAGTTCTCAATAGTGTACATGGGCTTTGAAAAGAAAACATAATTTGAAATAATGATATGTGTGTTTCTCTTGAAATGGTACATGTGATATGTAACATGTATAAGGGATAAGTTAGGATCATATGATAATAATGGTAACAAGTGCATATGTGTAATGGTGATATAAAATTCTATGTGGTTATGTATGATATGATCATAGTATTTATTCATGTATTGTTGTGTTTTGAAGTTATATTATATGTTTAGGTTCAATATATGCTCATATGATGAAATTGAATTAATGACAAGGAAATAAGTAAGGATAAACATGTTAGTGATTGGTTCAATAGGTATGTAATTATGATGTGCATTATATGATATCTGCATGCATTTGTTGGTTTACATGGTGCATTTACATGTCTCACTAAGTATATGACTTAGCGTGCAAGTGTCTTATACGTAGGTGCGGATAAGTCAGAAGATCAAGCTTTGGATCCGTAAAGCAGCATATCTCTGCACAAAGTTCCGATCAGAAATATTTTGTAAAGTATGTTCTGTCATATAAAGTAGTATGTTGGCATGTAAACCAATTTATTATGAATGTACACTCTGATGGAGTTTTATGATGTTTTAAACTAGTTTATGTAAAATATTAACTTTATAGAAAAGAAGTTTTAAATTTTCTATGGCTTTTATAAAGGTATGTGCTTTGACTAGTTAATGTGACACCTCATATTCGTATCCGGGTTGGATACAGGTTGGGGTGTTACAATTATCCCAAGTAAATTGGGAAACAGACAACAAATTCTTCTTAATGTCGGGCACATGCCAAAACATTTTGCAGAACTAATTGCTTCATTTTAGATGGCAAGCAGCTTTAGCCAATATGGGAGATTTTAACTCCTTCATCATTTACTCCTTCATCATTTCCTATATGAAGGCAACGATTTCCTATATAAGTCATACCGGTCTTGAGCAGAGACACATCATTTGCAACATGATGTGTTACCCCTGTATCTGGATACCACACTGGATCAACATTACCAGTTGACACAACATGACGAGACGAATGAGTAGTGAAGACAAAGGTAGCTGAAGGATTCATATATCCATGTGAACCTTTAGCTGAATCTAAACCTCCATATGCTTGTATTGGAGAGTACCATGGAACCCCCTGATAGAAAGATCCTAGAGTAAGCATCATGAAAGAAGGATTAGAGTAAAAGAACCCATGAGGAGAATGAAAAGAACTCATCGAGGGAAAAGGAGCACTCATTGCATGGGTGAATGCATGAGAATTGAAAGGTGACTGCTGATTTCCTGTAGAGACTTGTGACGGCCTCCATCCTTCACTGCTTCGATTGTCAGTGGAAACACCCGTAAAATTCCTATCAAGACAATGATAACATTTCTAAACTGTATGACCATATTTGCCACAAAGTTGACATTTAAGATGATTTGAGTTCTCAAAATGACCTCGACCACATCCACGATAACCATCACTAGATTGACCTCGCACGGCACCTTCTTGCTTTGTAGTAACAGTTGTCTCAGAAAACTCAGAATCAGGTACCTTTGTATCACTTGTAGACCTGGAAACCAAGTTGGCTAAAATTCCTTCAGTGAGAAATGCCTTATGTCGTGCTTCACAATCTAGTAACATTTCAATGAGCATATCTAAGGACAAACTATCTCGGGAAGCAATTGCAATAACAGATTCAAATTCCATGGACAATCCTGCAAGAATTACATTGACTTGCTCTTGTTTAGTGATTGGATTGCCTGTAGCACTTAATATCACAAATGGACTTGACCTTGGCAAGAAACTCATTCACCGACTGTCCAGCCTTACGTTGAGAGTGAAGACTATGCCGAAAAAACAATATCTTGGCACTCGATCGAGAACCAAACAAGCGTAAAATAGTAGTCTAAATAGTATTAGTAGAAGAGAGCCAGTAAGATGTGGTAATATAGCAGTACTTACAGTGGTAAGCAACCATGATGCTAACAACTTATCTTGTTGTTGATAAATAACGAATACCAGATTGTCCTCAACATGGCTGGACTCCATCGTTATAACCGCCACAGGAGGCCCTCCTTCATCTGAAATAAACTGAAGTAATCCATAACCATCAATAATGAGATATACCTGATGTTTCCATAGTAAATAGGTATTCTCAAAGAGCTTGACCACATCCTGTTTGGGAATATGCTGAATAGAGGAGAGTTCCATCAGACACAATCATGAACAGCAACAGACTAATAAAGATTCTACTCCCAATCCTGGTGAATGATACCATGTTAAAGTATCAAAGTAGCTCAGTAGCAAAGAAACACTTACTGAACAAAGAAAACCAATGACTCATCTTTTCATTCATTTGTCAATTCATCAATTACAGTGATATCTCAAGATTTATTTACACACAAAGAATAGAGGGAAATAATAAAGGCGGGAAAGGACGTTAGAGAAGAGAGACGAGAAATGACGTTAGAGAAGTGAGAGAAGTTCGTTGAATCCAGAAGTTTGTTGAATCCAAAACAGCTCTAATCACCTCACGTACTTCACATGCACACACATGCATGAGATACATCCATGCATTACATACACTAATATTGGGGATGCATAGAAAGAAAATTGATAGAAAAGGATTGGTTCCGGAGAACCCAAATCTTGTCGGTGAAACCCAAAGCCTTAACTCTGAAAGGCTTATCAAAACCAAGCTTCGAAATAACCATGTCGGCCTTGCAACCACTAATACAAGGTTCCAAAAGGTCCATAAGGTATGGCTTGTACTCCATAGAATATTCTTTAGGAATTTTTGGAAACTTGTATTCGCTACAACCCTGACAATTCCACGTTATTAATTTAATATTCATAATTAAGGTGGGATAGAAATGGGTACCTCTACTGATTTCCATCAGTGGTAATATTTGCTAGAACACTCCCAGGGTGTTGTAGTTCAAGTTGACAGTTAATATTCTGGAGAACTCCTTGCATTGCTTCTCGTATCAAAGGTCGAGAGGCCAGGTTGGGTTTAATCTTTACTCCCTTACTGCGAACCACATATGGACTGGCTCTGTCTTTTGTTCCTGAGATTCAACGAGAATTGATTTGAGAGCTAGAGCTCATGACAGTGGTGCTACTCGGAGAGAAAACAACCGCCTTATGAGCTGTAGGGTCCCAGGACGTTTGACATGCTGACCATCAACCGCCAAGGAGTTTTCAAAAATGGGATTGATAGTAAAATAGAAACTGCATCCATTTAAGGTAACCACATTTTAATAGTTTGGATCTCCATCTACATGAAATCGTTGTTTTGCATGGGGTTACTAACTTTTCCTCCAGGGCATGGCATCTCTTACGTGGTTTTGCGATAGCCGTTGAAGCTTGTTAGAAATAAGTTGTAATTAGTTGTTAGTTTGTTAATCTATTTTGAGTTGTTATTGGGTTGTTATATTTGGGCTATAAAATACCAAAGTTTGTTTGTAATCGATACAAGTCATAGTTAAAATAAAAATACTTTTAGTTCTTTCCTTTCACTTTCTTATTTACTGAATCTAAATCTAAACACCCACAAACCGCAATTCTCTAACTCAGGCCACCGACCTTTTGTCACTATCAGCCTCCATAGCTACTTTCTCACATGGTATCATTCTCCAAATATCCTAACGTCATATTTCTTCTGCTGTTTCCGTTTCGTTCTTTGATCGGGTTCCTCAATCGCTTCAAAGTTTCCTCTGTTGGTTCCTTCTCAGTCGACGATCGACGCTTCCTTCATCGCAAGTCTCACATGCACTACCGGTTACGCAGTCTGGCCACTGACCTCTCTCCATTTCTTGCATTTTCTACATCCACATTTACCGCTATTTTCTTCACTCGCGAGCTTCATCTGTACCGTTGAGAGATCTAATATCTCGAGCTTGTTGTTTCATCAGCCATCATTTAACTTTGATGGCATGTATTACTATTCGATTTTAGTCCTTATTGATCGGAATTGTTTTTCTGTTTACTGAACCAGATTAGAGTCTTGCTCATTGCTATGGCTTCCACTATCAGCGTTCGTTGTGTTTGGTTGCTATAGTGAGATCTAACTTTGTTCGTTTGTGAAATCACATTTGGTGAATCTGTGATTATTGTTTTTTGATCCATTCTTAGTTGCAAACAAAAAAATAAAAGAAAAAGAAAAAGAAAAGGGGAAATAACTACTAGTTCTAATGGTGACTTATGATTATGTGACGTTTGGTACAAGGTTGAATTCAAATGGGTGTTTACTTACTGTTCACACATATATGATTGGTTATACAAGGTTAGGCAGAAGGTTATGCATGTTGACTTGTGAATATTGTTATCTTGTGCATGAGCGAGGTCAAGTGTGATTTTTACTGCCGGTATGATATATGATGTTGGTATTGATTCATTGTTCTTCATATTTGGATTTTGGACATCTGAGTTCCAAGTGGGGTTACTGCTGATAAATATTGGTAATTGTTCATAACTACTGTTAGTGTTTATTGTCGACGTGTGATGCTTCTCATATAACTATTGTATGTTGTATGTTGCATTTTGATTTGGTTCTAAGCTGGTGTTGCTGTTGAATTATGGCACTTCTACTACATATTTGGGTTGCTCAGTTAATCTCAGCTTGCGTTTCTTTGTTACTTGTTTGCTTCTCTCACAAGGTTAACATGAGACTTTGAGGCTTAAAAACCAAGTTTTCATGGAAAGAAAAACTATCTGGGGAGAGTTAAGAGTTTAACAGCCTTGCCCTCCATAACAAGACAAAATAAGGTGTTTTCTTGCCCCAAGAGAGGCTTCAAATTGCACTCCGGAACTCGAAGCTTAACTACCTTCTTCCAACAAAAAGAAAATCCAGTAAGTGAGAAGAGGTACAATCCTAAAGAAGGAAGAAAAGTTTTAAAGAAATTATGGATGAAGATTTTTCTTTTAGAAGAAGAAAATGAAGGTGAGTAAGTAGAACGAAAGAAAGAATAACACTTTCGATTCTCGATAGACCGCCTAGTTAAGGGAAAATGACTTTTGAAAGAATTTTGGATGAATAAAATGAAAAGAAATAACATAATAGAGAATAAAAAAGGAAAGTATATTTCTTTTCGGGTACCAGCTCACATTTCATTTAGTACTTCAACTTCAAGCAGTCTAGAGGTTAGTTTTGATCGTAAACTAGCCAAGTGGAGAATGTCAGAAATGAATTGTAATTTGCTCATGAACGAGTCAAGTTCTGAAGATCAAGAAGGCTGAAAAAGTAAGGTGAATGTTAGAAATAAGTTGTAATTAGTTGTTAGTTTGTTAATTTGTTTTGAGTTGTTATTGTGTTGTTATATTTGGGCTATAAAATACCCAAATTTGGTTTGTAATTGATACAAGTTGTAGTTACAATAAAAATACTTTTAGTTCTTTCCTTTTACTTTCTTATTTTCTGAATCTAAATCTAAACACTCACAGTCGTCGTTCTCCAACTCAAGCCACCGGCCTTTCATCACTCTTAGCCTCCACGGCTGCTTTCTCACAAAGCCCGACGGTGACAGTTTTCGACCATCATGCATGGGCCTTAAGGCTCGTTTTCTGAAGCTGTGGGATGTTGACACCGAAACATTCATTGAAGCAATGGGATTCATCGTTGAGACTTCATAAGGAACATCCGAACCATTCTGGTTTTGCGGCTGAGAAGTATGAGGACAAGCAGCTTTTAAATGGCCAAATCTGCCACACGATAAGCAAATAAGGGGAAAATTCTCATATGCGACCGCCTGTATCTAGTTGCCTATCACGACTCGAGAGACGAGCAGCTCCTTCAGATCTACGTACACTACAATTCTATCAAACCTTCTTCTGTTTTCCGTGGCTTGATGAAAATCAAGTTTTGCCACTGCCGATTCCATAAAGGATTCTATTCTTGTACATATATTCCAGTAGACCAGGGAGCCAGATCCAGGCTTTGACAATGGAAGTGTAAAGTTGAGAGGTGCAGAACTCCATCATAGATAATCCACGGTCCATAGGCGAGAACTTTTTCGTAGTCTTCCACAGTCTGAAAGCGCGCTAAGAAATAACCATTTTCTAAGTCCATAAGGGTAAAGGGGGAGCTGGTTTCCAGAGAGCATAAGTCTTATTGGTGAGGGCGTTAAGACTTATGGTGTTGCTGAGGAGTTTAAGGACCACTATGTTGGTCATGCTTTCTTCCATCAATTTGTAAGCCTGATCCGAGAACTGTATGGATAGCAAGTCATAACGAGTTCCGATTATGAGGTTGTCATCCGATATATCAATATCATCTTCTTCCACTGACCGACTCACTCCATTGTTATCCCCACCCCCAGACAATCCAGCGAAGATAAAAGCGTAAGATGACTCTTCCGCCATCTCTAAATCTTTCGTTTCTTGCAAAATCGGCGGCTTGAAGCGTACCTTTTTGGTAGCATCAGAGATCGTTGTGGCTATCTGAGCACTTGCCGAGTTCTCGATCGTGTTGTCAGGAGAATCCCATCTTACTAATATTTTTTTAGTATATTTTATACTTAAATTTAGCTAATATACTCAAATTTATCATTTTAAGATAGTGTTATCAGCATGGTTCAAGAATTGCTCGTCTAACTCAGTTGATAGAGTGCAAGGCTCTTAATTTTGTGGTCGTGGGATCGAGTCTCATGGTGGGCAATTCATAATTGCCGGAGGTCTTCCATGGAAGTTGCTCTCAACCTAACGTTGGGGGCAACATACTACCCTATCCCCCTTACCCCATTACATATGGGAATATGGTCAGCTAATTTTATTGGTTCAAATGTTGAGGGTTTATTTTTTAGAAAATAAGAATAATTTATAATAAGGTAAAAGAAGTTTATAACTAAAATTATTATTATATTAATTTTATATTATTTATATTTTTAATGAAAAATATTATTATATTAATTATATTAATTTTTATAATGAAAATAATCAATTTAATTTTTAACTCCATTAATCATTTTATAATTGTTTATAATAGAAAAACTTGAAAAAACGTCTTTAAATCATGAGACTATTGTATAGTTTAGGTAAAATTAGGAAAATAAAAGAGCTGGAATAATAAATTAAAAAAAATAAGGCATCTTTAAATTTATTTTGAGATTTAGCCCATTTGATACAATGCTAGTAGACTTCGTCACGTTCCATAAAATATATTAAAAAACTTATCATATAATATGGAACAAAATTGTATAAAACTCATCACATTAGCCTCAACAAATTTCACGTGCACCCTAACAAATGGTCTTAATCCCAAAATAATTCTCAACCACCCCAATTTTTCAAATTTTATCTCAGTTGTATTATTTCTCTAGTTTTGTCTTATAATTTACCATAAACTTTAATAATATTCAGATTCAATGATTTGAATTTTACCATGCTAATATGTGTTCACAAATACTCCATTTCGTTTCATTAAATTTGTATCTTATTGTTTTTTTAAAAGTCAATTTTTTTAAATTTTAACCATGATTATTTTAAATATTTTAAATAATTAAATTTTAAATTTGTATCTTATTTTGAATTTTTTAATTTTTTTTATATTTTTATTAATAACAAATTTTAAATAATAATAATATTCAGATTCAATGATTTGAATTTTACAATGCTAATATGTGTTCACAAATACTCCATTTCGTTTCATTAAATTTGTATCTTATTGATTTTTTAAAAGTCAATTTTTTTAAATTTTAACCATGATTATTTTAAATATTTTAAATAATTAAATTTTAAATTTGTATATTATTTTGAATTTTTTAATTTTTTTTTATATTTTTATTAATAACAAATTTTAAATAATAATGAGTCAAAAGTTAAGAAAAGTGATAAAAATTTAATAAATAATAAATTTAATAGAACGGACGGAGTATAAATTATTACGATTCTCCGCCTAATTATTTAAATAGATATTATTTGATTAGGAGAAAACCATATATAGTCGCCGACTAAAGAATATAAACATCTCAAATACGAAAACAAGATTAAGAAAAAAAAATTATCATCAATTAATTAATTTCACTAAATCAGACATTAAATTCCTTAAATAATATTTAAAAATTTAAATTATAATATTATAAATAAAATAAATTAGATTAGAAAGATATTATTTTACAATACTTAATTTGAATTAATCATTGGATAATTAAACAAAAGGAAATTAATAAATCAAAGGAAAAAATAACTTCATTCATTTCTCAGCGTCATCTATATACATTATGCAGAAAATCGTACTGGTTTTCTGCCACCGATCAAATGGTTAGAGAAAATTTCCCACCAATTTACTTGTAAAAGCACAACAGTTTATCTGCCTTACTCCGACCCTTCATTTTCATTTAAGTATTTGCAAGTATCCTGTTCGACACATATCCGAATATGATTATCGGGATCTGAATCGAATCCGAGTAACATAACCGAATCTGATTCCTAAATCTGGGGCTAAATTTCCAAAGATGACCTTTTTCATGCAAGAGTTTCAGTAGTTACTATCAATTATCTACCTCGGCTGCTACAAGTTAAATAATCTGAACCCGCCCGAGCTCCGCTCCTCTTCATAATCGGATGAACACGATTTGCTTCCAACTGATTCTTCTGAACTTTCACATGGAAGGAGTTTTATCCTGTCAGCATGTTCAATCATCCAATCTGTGAATTCTGGGGTCGCTGTCAATTCTGCCATGGCATCCCGGGTGGATTCGCGACTGAAATCTTCCCATTCTTGTTTCGTGAATTTCTTCCGATTACGTGTCTTGTGAAAGGTAGAATAGTACTCTCGATCATTCATACCACCTAAAACGTTAAAAGGAAACAAACCAGCCGATGATATTAACCCGAAGCAAGGAAGAAAAATAAAATGGTGCTCCAAGAAAACTGTGCTATTACGAACTGTGAAATACCTTGAAAAGCAAAAGTACCTCTTGCAGGAAATCTAGTCCATGCCAGTGAAGTCGTCGGAGTATGTCTATTCCACATTTTTCTGTCAGAATACATTCTCGGAGCCCTATTAAAAAATTCGGCACGACCTTGGTTTATCATTCCCTGCCTCGACCGGTGCACCCAAGGACTCCTGTCCCAAGAATGTGGTTGGTGCCTACATAAGCCATAATGCCAAATTCATGGTTCAAATAAATCAAGGCTATAAATGGAAACCACGATTTACAATCATTTGTTGAATTTAGCTTTCGATCAGACGAAGTTTGTGATAACGAATATCGAACCGAAATCAGGGGCAGTCTTATTATGTGACTAGTTAGTGGAATGAATTCATTTTGCACAACAAAGACATTAACAAACATAGACTAACAAATGAAAAGAACAAGGGAATCAAGTTTAACTTACAAATGACTTTTCCTTCTTGTTGATGTAATAAAAAAACAAATAGCAGAAGAAGAAACCAATGCCGCCAGCGCCAGCCAAGTATCAAGAGTGCTCTGGAAAGAGTAGAAAAGGGGTGAAAGATAGGAAAAATAAACTTAAGATATCCTTTTTAAAAGAAAGTGTTAAGTTTGCCAGCTATGTTGCTCAGACTCCATTTTTTTCTATATCCATCCATGTTTGCACCCATGTCCGATACATATTTTGTACACAATACGGGGATATGACCCTACAAGGATCCTCAAAATACATGGAAAAAGTTAAACAGCAGCCCTCTCATGGATTTCAGAAGCTACAGCCGGACTTTAAGGATGTTTCAAATAAAGAAGAGAAAACTTGCTACATAATCTAGTAATACAGCCACAGTTAGTAGTAGAAGCACACCTGGAAAATAAGCGCAGATGCAATGATGCGCATGGCCCATTTTACAAACTCGGCAACACCAACATCTACGATTCCATCTTTCGAGATCACAAATTTTCTTACCATCCAGTACCCTAATGCAGCTCCCGAGAGGAAAATTCCAACCAATACAAATATGGCAACCTGTAACAAAAATAAGCAAAAATAAATTACTTGGTTCCCTTAAAAACATCACTTCCTTTTAAAGACAAACGGGTCACAACTACAAATAAGTCATTAGAAAATAAATCATATGCACATAAGTCGGGGACGATAAAAGGAACCATATTAAATATCATTTGCTGAAAATATTAACTCCAGTGAGGGGAAAGGACAAAGGAGGGAGATCTGATGGACAGTTGTTAACTTACTGGATTGTGCATATCTTCACTGAGGCCAAAATTGATAAGAATTGAATTTACCAACCCAGACAATTGATGTAAAAGAAAAGATCCAGCTCCAAGCTGAAAAATTAATGTAACAGTGAGTACATTGGCTGCCAACCCAAAGTAGATGAAACATTAATTAACCTATAAATAAATGAAAATAAAGACTCGCCACTGGGACATATATGCTAAGATAGAAGATATTTGTCCTTCCTGCAGGCAAAAGTTTCATTCCCTGCATGGAAAAAGAAAATCCACAGTTAAAAGCTGAAGCTAAGACGGTATTGGCATAAATTCAGCATAAATCTTAAGGATAGAAATAACTAGTAGATTCCCAAGTCATCCAGTCATCATATGGGAGCCGATGAACATCTAATGAGACATCAAAAATCGATTGATTTAAGTTTGAGCTATATTTAAGAAGTCAAACAGACAGGTTTCAGTTACAAAGTTGTATAGAACTGGAACTTCAATACAGATCATGTTCTTCAAAATACATGGAAAACAAATCACTATCTTCCAGCAGTCAACAGAGTAAGGTACTTTAAATTTATAAGATATAAATGATAGCATTTAGATTTGGAACAAAAATGTGGAAGCAAAAATGAGGGCTATTTTAAAAGAAACGAAGGCAGTAGGAATTTGTGGAGGAACACCAGGATACCTGAAAGAGAAGAATCAAAATGACAAGAATAACGCCAATAGCCATTGAACTGCTGTAATAAAAAGGAACCCACTTGCTGACAATTGGTGCCAACAGCAACAAAACAAATCCTAAAGCTAAAAAAACAAGCCGCCATCGCTGAATACCTACAAAAAAGATAACAAATCAAGGTTGAAAATAAAGTTCAATTTCAATGAACTAACAATCACAAGCAAAAGAAAATTTCTTTTAAAAGAAATGCAAATAACGTATAATCATACCTTCTTCAACAGTAACCGTGATAGAGCCAGACACATCACCTAGAAACTTCACATCTACAAATCTATCGTCATAAGGCGACATGACAACGTTCCATATACCATTTTCCACCGACCTCCAATTTTCATGCTCACACTGGCATAATCCAAGTGAAGCATTCCTGCAAGACTTTTTCAAAGGTGACAACAAACTTCTGAAGTAATCTCATGCAGCACAAGTGTAGATTGAGAGCAAAACTTACCGATGAAAGCAAACTTGTATTTTTCTGTGTAGTCTTTCTGGTATTAAGACAGATGGAGCCAAAGTAACCCGAACAGAATCGGCATAACTCCTAAGTTTCAATCTTGAGTGACCAGAAAGTTGAACTCGGTCACATAATATAACATCTTTTGAACTACGGACAGATGAATGCCCGTAAAGGGGAGTAGGGTAGACATCTAATGCTGCAGTTGTACTTCCCAAGTCAATTCCTGCAATTTTAAAACCTCTGAAAAAAACCATGATGAAGTATGGCTACGGTGCAAGAGAAAACTAAAAGACATCCATCAAGTTACTGGCATAATCCCACTTCACCTCCGATTCAAAAATTACATAGTATACTTTCTATAGGATATAACTAAATGATACATTGATAGAGCTCAGTTTTAAAATTAAAGAGATAACAAATCATCAAGTCAATATTCAATCCAAACATTTACTTAAACACTAAAAATTCCCCTCATAGCTATAAAGACCTCCAAGTACCTAATGCCTAATGCATGGCACATCTCATCTTCGAAATTTATAATAAAAAAAAACTTTTAGCTGTAAATTTTCGGAGGACGGCCTAAAGAAACCTGTGGGAAACTGATTATCACTTATAAGAGATGAGAATATAAGTCAATAACAAGATTTCTACGAAGCAAATGATACCGTAAAAATGTAAACCATACTATGGTTAGGCCTCTTCTAGGATTTAGTCTTACCTTTTACCAGCATTTGAAGTACATATTTTAAAGCTAATATAATTACAGTTTGGAGTTGACAAAATAAACCCACTTTATATTTTAAACCATAAATTCCAGATTCACTTCTCTCAAGAAGCCAAGCATATATTCTTATTGATCCGTACATTTTCTTCTGAAACAAATAAATTGAAGCAGAATCGATTCAGGGTTCTAAACCAAATAGAAGAACAACGAGAAAACCCCAAAACTGAATTCGCTAATCCCTTTTCTCATTTTCCCTAATTTTCCTCTGAGACAAAATGGTACTAACCATATGAAAAACACAAAGTTGAAATCCCATGAGAAAAAAGAAGGAAATCATAAGAAAGTTATACCTTTAAATTTAGTGGTGGCCTGAGAAGCACATGATAAGAAGAAAAAATAATATAAACTGAAGCAGAAGAGGATAAAAGAAGAGGAAGCCATTGTCGACAGCCCTCTTCCACCTCTCGCTCGCTCGCTCGCTCTGTGTAATTTGTTAAATAGAAATTTTTTATTATTATTAATAATAAACAAAATTATGGAGTAATGTTTTGTAAAAAAATAATAATCGCATATTACTATAATATAATTAATTTAATTTCTATATAATTGGTCTGATAATGTGTTTAGGAAACGGCCACACCAATGATAATTACATCAATAATAATCAAAATAGTATCCTACATAGTTTAAATTAGGGAAATATTAAAAACATAATTAATTAGGAAAATAAGATATATTAAAGATTGTTTAGGAAATAGAGTTTTTTGAACAATAAATTAATGAAATTGAAGAAATACACCTAGTTAATATAATACTAAAATCTAACATAAATAACTAAATTTTTTATCAAGGGTGTAACTTCTTAGGTTGGAGAAAAGAATTTTTGGGTTGGACGGGTTGCAATTGAAAACGTTACATTCTTCATAATATTTTTAGTTGTAAGTCTAAAAATTTCGCAATATAACTTTTCGGTTGTAACCGAAATATTACAAACTTATAAAACTTTTAGTTTGAAATTATCTTTAATTAACCTTAAATTAAGTTGTTGTGCCGTAAAAATACCCATAAAATTATCATGTTGGCTGAGAAACTATAAAATCATCGTATGTTGATGAATTTTTTTGAATTCTTTTTAGAAAAAAGTCGTTAGTTATTAGTAACTTTAAAAGGCATCTTCAACTAACGATATTTTCATGTAATGCATGTATTTTAATTGGATAGACATTTGAATAAATTTGAATGGAGTATTATTGATTGATCGAGTAATATATCTAACACAATAAATAACACATCTGAGTAATGAATTCATTCCAATCCTCTTTCACCAAATAGACTTCATCTGTCATCGCTCTAAACTCATATAGGTAAATATTTAACATCGTCTATAGATTAAAGCATTCATTAATATATTCGTATGAATCAACATTAACATTACTAAGTGTTGTAATTACATGAGCTTAAGGGTACAGAAGTGTCTGAAATCAACCATAATTACACCATCTATTATGAAGGTTGACTCGATATGTTATAGCATGCATACTTTCGTATGGATGCTAATTAACTCATCGACTTGAAAAAAATCAAAATAATTTAACCTATACCTATGAATGAACATTGACGTTGTCATTGCATTATTTCTTTTTCATTTCCTTAATGATCGTTGGAGTCCATCGCTGACCATAATTCATTATAGGTTTTATGCCCTCCCCAACTGCATACCAAACATTACTCAACTTGTAATGTGTCTCTCTCACCACACTTGTTATTAAGAGATGATGTGTCCCTTTTAACACTGAATTTATGATCTCTGCAAAGTTGATTGCCATATGATTGTAGAGCCAACTTTCATCATTTGATTGTGTCCATCTTTCCTTGTCGATGTATATATTTAGCCCGGCTCCAAATATTATTACCACAAACTTTGAGATCGTCTAACCTTGAGTCTTGATGTAATTCATATCCTGTTTCAAAAGATGAAGTTAATACTAGAGAAAACCATGACAATTAAATGGATAAGTAAGTATAATTAAATATCATAAATTAAAATTTATTCATGTTTAAAATTTCATAGCAAATCTTTTGGTTATAATATGTCACTATATAAAAGATGCAAAGTACGAAATATACATGCGAAGACATCCAATGACTTTTTGATTGTTCAATTCCTAATAGGATGCCACCAGCTCTATTAAATATCAGGCAAATTTTATCTTCTAGAAGCTATTTCGACCTTAACAATGACAAATATAATTGGAAAAATATTTTGATCATCATCCTATGTATTGTAAGTAATAACATTTACTTATATTTCTTGTAAAAAATTATTGTAATCCCCTAGACCCGGCCTAGACGTTATGTCCAAATCTAGGCGGTTACATATCTTATTCAGATTTTTTTTTTCATATTTAAGATAACTTTCAAATCCATATACAATATAATATGAAATTAGTCATAAGAAAAGTTCATACGATAAACGTCCATATATCAATATACATGTATCAGAAAAACCGTATAAAACATATACATAGCAGAATACCGGTAGTACAAATATATCGAGATGGAAGCAAAAACAAGTGTCACCAAAGTATAACAAAAAGGTATATAGAATGAGCTAAAAAGCCCAATGTGCTCCTTACGGTGCATAAAAACATACAGATGAAATATTTTAGTAAAATCAATTTATAAAACATGTTTTAAAAATATGAACACTACCCCCATCCGATCACTAGAATGTGTAGGTTTCCCAGAACCATACACCCATATGTACACCCGGTAAGGGCCTTATACACATAGCATAAGGATCAACGGCAAGGACTTGCCCTGAGCAGAAAGCCGAGGATCATGCGATAAGGACTTACAAGTCATAGACTAGGCCTGAGATACTTCCTCCAATAATACCCCCAATGACAGTAATAAACATGTATGTATTCGAGTGAAAGCGATAGTTTAATTTTGTAAAACATGAAAATATTCTAGACTCAGAAATCAGATACAGAAATACATAACTCAGAGATCATATAAGAAATGTACAGTAAAATAGATATCAGATAAATAGTATTCAGAAAATCAGGTATCACGTCGTAAAAATATTCAGTATTATCGGAAATCTAAAATAGTTCATATGAATAGTTTAAAACAATAATGTAACACCATTAGGAAACACACATGTATCGGTCTGAGTAGTCTGATAAGAAAGCCTATTACAAAGTCTGTCGATCACGATCAACGACAGCGCTAGATCCTACGAATCGAAAAATCCATATCGGAATCCTAATATGAATAATACTAATAATAATCTCTATTTAAACAATTAACAAATACCTACAAGTAACTCTCGAGGAATTTGAATCGTGCGGATCTGACGGATGGGAAGCACCAAATCAAATCGACCCTCAGTCGGGTGAAACACAAGTATCTTCATAAAAATATATTCTCGAATCAATTCCATAATCAAATCTCAAATAAATAAGCAAAAAAGTTAAAAATACTAAGCATTTTTATATTAACGAGCTAGACTCGGGGCTTTCGGGTCAGAATTTGACAAAAAGGATTATGGAATCGGACTCAGGAAGTCGAGAAACGTCAAGATGGAGTTTTTCGGAAAAACAGTTAACGGTCAACGCTTGACCGGTTCGGTTCAGGTCGGGTCGGGTAGGAGGGTCAGATCAGATCAATCACGGGTTGGGTCGGGTCATTATCAAGAAGTCCACCAGGCAGTGAAACTTCCCCACGCGTAGGGGCAGCGTGTGGGGGCACGTGTAGAGCTTTTGGGGGTCGAAAAAATTATGAAAAAAATATTATGTACTTTTTAAGGAGTTTTGAGACACTTTCCAAGCTCAGTTCACAACGTTGAACGACAAAGAGCTTGATTTCAAAACTTCGAAAACTGTATCTTCATCACCCCCTCACAAGCCGGTGATAACGGAGACATGGTGGACACCGGTGGATTCAGGACGACGAAAGGAACACGATGGTGCGGGAGGTGTCGAAAACGAAATAACAATCAACGACGATTGAAGTTTCTTTGCTAAAAGAAAAAAGTTTGAAGAGAGAGAAAATTGAGTTTCCAAATGAGAAAGTTTTTTAGATTTGGGGGTTATATAGTCCCTAAAAAATGGTAAAATTACACTCTAGGTCCTCTAATTTTTTATATTTTCTGAATTTAGATTTGAATTTAATCAAAATTTTACTTTCCCCGAATTTAGTTAAAATTTCAATTTAGTCCTCGAAAGAATTTTAAGAAAGTTTTTAGGCCCTAATTTAGGGTGTAACAACTCTCACCCTTAAAAGAAATTTCATCCTCAAAATTTACCTGATGGAAATAGATGTGGAAACTGAGCCTTCATCGACTCCAATGTCTCCCAAGTAGCTTCTGAGGGGCCACAGTTACTACATTGAACTTTGACCATCGAAATATGCCTATTCCGAAGAATTCTCATATCTCAATCTAAAATCTGAACGGGCTCCTCATAAGACAAAATAGGCTTCAACTCTACCTCCTCAATCTGAATGATGTGACCTGGATCTAGATGATATCGCCTCAACATGGATACATGAAAAACATCATGAATACGACTGAGCTGGGGAGGCAACTCAAGCTGATAAGTAACATGTCCGACTTTCTTCAGAATACGATATGACCCAATAAATCTCAAGCTCAATTTACCCTTATGTCTAAATCTCAACACTTTCTTTCATGGAGATAGTTTCAAAAAGACCTGATCCCCAACCTCAAACTCGATATCCTTTCATCGCTGATCTACATAAGATTTCTGCCTATCAAACTTGATATCCCAACTACCACGAAAGTCAATCACACAACCCCGTAGCATATCCTTCAACACCTCAATCACTCACTCAGATTGACCATCAGTCTACGGGTGAAAAGATGTACTGAAATTCAAACGAGTACCCAGAGCCTCGTGTAAAGCTTTCCAGAACCTAGAAGTAAACTTAGGATCTCGGTCAGAGATGATGGACAATGGAACTCCTTGGAGTCTAACGATCTCAGAGATATAAAATTTAACCAACTTGTATAAAGAATAATTAACCCGAACATGAATAAAATGAGCTGACTTGGTGAGTCCATCTACAACCACCCAAACAGAATCCTTTTTGGAAGGAGTCAGAGGAAGATTAGAAACGAAGTCCATTGTAATATACTCACACTTCTACTTAGGAATCTTAATAGACAAAAACAAACTCGACGGATATTGGTGCTCTGCATTAACCAGTTGACAAGTCAGATACCTCGCCACAAAATCTGAAATATCACTATTCATGCCACTCCAAAAGTATCGCTCATTGAGATTCTTGTATATTTTGTCCCCATCAAGATGCATGGTATAAGGACTACTATGAGCCTCCTAAAGAATAACCCATCTTAACTCATCATCTTTAGGGACGCAGTAACGACCATGAAAGCACAGAATGTCATCCTGATCAAAAATATACTCTGAACTCGTTCCTTGCTCAACCTGCCCAATTATGAGAAGTAAGGAGCTATCTAGGAGTTGTTTAGCCTTAATCTCCTTGGCCAAAGTGGGTTTAACTTGTAACTCTTCTAATAGGTTGTCATCATCAAACAAACTCAAACTGGCAAACAAGGCTATCAGATTGGATATCACCTTACGACTTAATGTGTCAGCCACCATATTAGCCTTCCCTGTATGATACTCTATCTCACATTCATAGTCCTTTAGACGCTCCAACTAGAGACACTGTCTCAAATTCAACTCTTTCTGAGTAAGCAGATACTTTAGACTCTTATGATCGGTATAGATATAACACTTTTCTATGTAGAAATAGTGTCTTCAGATCTTCAAAGCAAAAACCACGACAGCTAACTCCAGATCATGAGTGTGATAGTTGCACTCATGCGACTTTAACTGACGTGACGCATAAGTGACAATCTTCTTATCTTGTATCAAACGACATCCTAATCTAAAGTGAAAAACATCAATGTAGACAAAAAATTTTTTACTAGACTCAAGCTGAATCAACACTAAGGCCTGAGTCAAAATAGTCTTTTGGTTTCTCAAAGCTAGCTTGTTGGTCCTCATATCAGACAAATGGAAAATCTTTCCTTAATAGTTCGTTAGAGGAGCTGCAGTAATGGAGAACCCCTCAATGAAACGACGGTAATAACCAGCTAAACCCAATAAACTACGGATTTATGAAACATTCTTGAGTTGCTTCTAGTTCAGAATAGCCTTCACTATACTCGGATCCACTCGGATACCCTCAGCAGAAACGATATGCCCAAGAAAAACCACTTCTCTAAGCCATAACTCACACTTGCTCAACTTGGCGTATAACTTATTTTCCCTCAGAGTCTACAGAAAAATCTTTAAATTCTCATCATGTTCTGCTTCAGTTTGAGAATACACCAGTATGTTATCGATGAACACAACTACAAATTGGTCCAAGTAAGGTCAAAACACCTGATTCATCAGATCCATCAAAGTAGTAGGGGCATTAGTTAACCTGAATAGCATCACTAAAAACTCGTAATGCCCATATCGAGTACGGAAAGTAGCTTTTTGGGATATCAAAATCCTTCACCTTGAGTCGGTAATAACCAGACCTCAAGTCTATCTTTAAAAAGATAGAAGCCCCTCGAAATTGGTTAAACAGATCATCGATCCTGGGTAGAGGATATTTGTTTTTAACCGTGAGCTTGTTCAGTTTCCTATAATCAATACAGAGTCTCAATGTCCCATCTTTCTTCTTGACAAAGAGAACTGGGGCTCCCCATTGTGAACACTAGGTCGAATGAATCCCCTATCCAACAACTCCTAGAGTTGGACTTTTAGTTCCTTAAGCTCATTTGGGGCAATACGTTAAGAAGCCATTAAAACCGGGGTATAACCAGAATAGACTTCAATCTCAAACTCAACTTCTCTATCTGACAGCAATCCAGACAACTCTTCAAGAAAAATATCGAGAAATTCCTTAACAATTCGGATGCCTTCAATGTTAGATCGAGAGCTCTTAGTATCCATAATATAAGAAAGAAACGCCTCAGTACCTTTCATGATCATCCTCTCAGCTACCAAAGCAGACATAATATTCGTCAGGAATCCAAGATGTTCCCCGATCATCACAATCTTTCGGTTATCTGGAGTATTTATAACAGCTATTTTGGTTTCACAATCGAGATTAACTCGATTCTTGCTCGACCAATCCATGTCAAGAATCAAGTCAAACTCTTCTAAAGGTAACTCCATCAGGTCAACCAGAAAGATCTCCCCATGGATCTCTATAAGACACCCTCTAAAAATACTTTCTAACTCTATCATCTAACATATGGGACTATGAACTGTCACTAAACTCTTAGTATTCTCAACCGGGATATTAAGACCTTCAGATTAGAATGCGACACTTAGGGAATGGGTAGAACCATTATCAAATAATGCAAAGTAGGGAATTGAATGATAACAGTACCTGCGATCACATCAGGCTCATTGCGGTCCTATCGACATCTAGCAGCGTAAACCAATGCAGGTTATCAGGCCTCATATCTGGCTGGAACCCTACTCTGAGAAGCTCGACCTTTACCAGTCGATGTGCTCTCCTGATTACGACCTCATGCTGGAGTCTAAATTGTACTCTGAGTACGAGTTGGTTCTAAACTATAGAAGCTGGTGTCTGAACTATAGGAGATGGCTCTGGACAATCCCTCAGGAGATGGTTACCCGAACCACATCTAAAACAGGTACCCAACTTCTTCCTGTATTTACCAAAATGGCGTCTCCCACAGTGCTCACACGACGGCAAAGGCTGCAACCCAGAATGACCAAACTGAATAGAAGGCGTCACCACAGATCTGGCACTCACACTGTCTCTCTAAAAAACCTCACCCCTACCTCTCTTGTTGGGGCATGCAGAAGAGTCAACAGAACCAGAAGGCCTGTAATACCCCAAAAATTTAGATAATGACCAAAATGAAAATTTTGAAAGTTTGTTGGTCAAAGTAGAAAATTTGTTGAAAAGTTTAAGGACCTAATTGGAAATTTTCCCAAAAAGAATTTTATTCCATAAATGGATTTAGTTAGTGACAAAATTATAAATTTTTAAAGTTTGGTGACCAAAGTATAAACTTTGGAAAAGTTTAAGGATCAAAATGGTAATTTTAAAAGATAAAAATTGGCCCTGTAAATAAATATTTTATCTCAAGAATAATGTTTTTGTGGGAATCAAAATAATAATACGAGTTTTGTAATAAAAGTTATAAAGCAAGAAAATTGAGGAAAAATTCGGTAAATCAGTTCGAATAGAAAATTTAAGAAAAATCTGAAGGATGATGAATTAGACGGAAAATATTATTTTCACATTTTTTTAAATATTGGAAAATAATATAAATCTTGAGATTTAAGGTTTTAATTCCATGTTTAATTTGGACCGTTGGATTAAAGTAGCAAGATTGTATTTTTGGAAATAGGCAAGGGCAAATCGATAAACTAAGATCTTATTTGTTCATTTTTTACTTATGGGAGATGATAAGGTTGAGGTGACTTATTTTGGAAGATGATAAGGTTGAGGTGTCTTGGTTTAATGGTGATTATGAAATTTCATTAAGGGTAAATTGATATTTTCCTAATTTAATGAATTTAATATTCATTAAAGTTAAATTTAAGGTAGAAAACATGAATTTAATCTAAAGTTCCATGCCAAAAGTGTTCATCATCTTCTCAATTGCCGTGAGTTTCCTAAGGTAAGGAAATATATTTTTTTCCATTTTTAAGCCATTTCCTTTGGATTTCAAGTTATGACGTGAAATAAGAAAGTGATCTAGTCAAAAAACGCTATCTTTTGGTAACAATTATGCTTGCTCAACTTGCTTGATTTCAAAGTATTCGGCCATGGGTTAGTTGAGTGAGAAAAATTATGGAAAAATTATATAAGGGCTGGAAATGATGTAGGAGGTATTCTACAAGCCTTAGAAAAAAATTTGGGGACCATTATATAAATTTTGAAAAGTTGGGGGGACCAATTTGGTAATTTTGGAAAAGTTATGAATGGTTTTATACTTGTTTAATAGTTGATTTACTATGTTGTAAATTATTGTTTTGGAATTAAAATGAGTGTTTAGATGTGAAATATGACCATTTTTGAAGTTTGAAAAGATTGGTGATTTAAGTGCAACATTCGCATAGTTGGGGGGGTGCTTAAATGTAATTGTACCTTTGTAAAAGCACTTGAATGGTAATAATTTCAGTGCTGGAATTTTTGGTATTAAAAATTTAACTGATAAAATGGTGAAGGACCATTTTGTGAAAATTGGAAGAGTTGGTGCCAATGTTAATAGGAATGATTAAGTGTTAAGTATTTTGGTAGAAAATGAGTTTCAAGTAATTATGGATTTTGGTTTTGGGGAGTGTTTATGTTAGTACAATACTAATATATGTATTGTTATGAATTTGTGATTTGTACAGATCGTGATTGATTTGTGATCAAAGTAAGTCAAGTATAAAAGGGTTTAATGTGGATCGTAGTGAGGCACCTTTTTTGGGTATATAAAGTGTCAAGGTGAGTGCAATACATGCATGACATTGTACATAGATGTTTTATACATCATCAAGAAGACTTGTAATAAGTCTACCTTGTTTTATCAGCATGAGATTTTGACATGGATGTTATTTTGGGTATGAACTGCCCTAATGTTTAATACATGGTTATACTTTGCCATGGATGATTTAATTTATGACTAGATGCCCAAGTATGTTATTGAGGTTCATTGGTATTAATGACATGCTATAGAGTCTAGCAGCTGCAGAATTAAGTAGTACTTGAGTGTCAAATAAAGACACATAGTACAAGTCAGATAGGTAAAGCTCGACCTCAGCACTACGGTGCATTATTAGGTGAGCAAAGCTCGACCTCAGCATCATTGTGCAATATTTGACTCTTATACCAGGTTCCTCATGGATTGAGAATTATTGGCAATAGTTGTTGATAAAAATAATTTTTATTTATATCATATTGTTTTGATTTTGGCATTTTAAATAATATTAAATTCCATGTGTGATTTGTATTGCACTGTTTATTGTTTTTAATTGCCTCACTAAGTATATACTTAGCGTGTGATGATTTTCACGCGTAGGTAAAAAGCCAAGAGTAGAGTAAAGAGTACATAGCACTCGAAGCATCAAGGAATATACTACAATATCAGTAAGACATCCTATGATGTGATTTTGATTTAGTTAGTGGCATGTACTTATCAATATCCTAGTTGCTCTGTTTAACTATTTTGAAACTGGTTTGTAATGGATAAATTGAATCGTTTTATGTTATTTAAAATATGGATAATATGAAATAATATTATTATTTTAAGTATATGTATTCAATATACATATATATGTTTTAAATATCATATGATAGTTTTACTTGAGATAATATTTTTATATTACCAATTTCCAATTTGAGAAAAGAATTTTGTAAATCACCTTTGGAATTGGGAAATGTTTTTAGAAAATCATGTGACATCTACAATTTGCATGGGTATATTATACGGGTTTTAGGTGTTACATTTATGGGTATCATAGCTTTCGGTTTAGTCGTTTTTGGGCATAGAAAAAGTTTATATTAAGTTAAGAGTGTATACATGCCACTAGGATGTCAAAAGTTTTCTGATAGTCGTATATATACTGTGATGATGCTTATTAGGGAGTAAAGTTACTCTTTACTAATATAAGATGATTTTGACTATGTTCAGATGTCAAAAACTAAAGTCAAAGGTAAGAAAGTTGATAATGTTAAAAAGAAGGTCGAGAACGAAATCGACCCAAAAGAATCCGACTTGACTTCAGTATCACATACTAGAAGAGTTGAAGTTGTTAGGGATTTTCCTCTATTCTGTGGAAGAAATGCCCCAGCGTTCAATGAAGTTTATGTATTTGATGATTCTAGTAAAAAAATTTGAACGGCTTACAAGAGAAGTCGAATCAGATGAGGACCAAGAGGAGATTTCTGAATCTAGTGATGATTTTGAGGTTTCTTCAGGTAAGCTTAAATAAGTGAGAAATATTTAAGTTAAGCATTAAATTGTTTAAAGCATTGTTGATTTAAGTTAAAGGAAATAAGTAAGCGGTAAATATGTTGTTCGCTAAAAGTTTAAAGAAAGTTGAATTATTAGTGAATAAAATGATTATGAGTTTGATTGAGAATATATATTAAGTTTTATGGACTTGATAGAGTTGATTTGCGAAGGTAAATTTGAGAAAATGGATTGTCTACCCATTCCATGCTATAATGAATTATTGTTTAGATTGAGATTGATTCTTAGGAACTTGAAAAGTTTCAAGTTTGTAGTGAGAGGAAAAAGGGTAAATTTGCTTGATAGTGTAATTTTAGCATTAACTGCTATAAAGTTATTGATACAAATTGTCAAGTTTTCTTATTGAACAACGTGGACATTTAGACTTTCATTTGAGATGGAAAATGTTTCAAATGCTCAAGAATAAATTTTGTGGATATGGAAAAGTTATACATAATATCTTAAGAATGAATTAAGGAATTCTAAAGTAGAGATATTCAATTCGAATTGATAACAAGTGTTATTATGGAAAAAGACCTATGGGTCATGATGCATGTGTTAGTCGGACAAATAGTAAATGTTCGAAAAAGGTTTAGGAGCTTATGTTCCTGATGAATCTGATGGAATTATTATTTAACTAGTTTTAGATCATTTTGAGTAAGGATTGGTTATCTTTACACTAAGATGGTGTTGATGGTTGCAAGAAGTTATTAATTTAGAAAGATGTGGATAAATTGGAAATTTTAGTGATTGATGAAAAAGCATAATCATCACTAATTTGATATCTACAATGAGTATGATAAAATGAAGTAAAAAGGATGCATAGCTTTTCTAGATAAGGTAATAGATACTCAAGTATCTGAAGTAAGATCATATGGTATTCCCACAACGCAAGAATTTCCATATTAAATTGAGTTAAGAGAATAAAGGTTCAATAGCAAGAGTTGCTAGATCGAGGATTTGATGAACTGAGTATTTCAGTTTTACTTGGATTAGTTTATGGTTGTATTTATTGATGACATTCACATATACTCGAAGGCAAAAGTAGAGCATGATGCTCATCTTCGTATTGTGCTCGAGATATTTAAGGAGAAAAAAAATATATGACAAACTGTCAAAGTGTGAGTTTTGGCTGTCAGAAGTTGTTTTTCTTGGTCATGTGGTCTCGACAGAAGGTATAAGAGTTGATCCTAAAAAGGTTCAGGCAATAGTGGAATGAAAAACTCCAAAGAATGTTACAGAGGTTTGAAGTTTCTTACGACTTACTGGTTATTATCGAAGGTTTGTGAAAAAATATTCAATGATTGCTTCTCCTTTGACCAAGCTCTTGAGAAAGGATGTTTCATTTGCTCGGATTGAGAAATGTCAAGATAGTTTTGAAGCTCTAAAGAAGATTTTAACGGAAGCACCAGTGCTAGTACAACTGAAATCTGGCAAAGAGTATGTGGTGTATAGTGATGCATCTCATAATGGTGTGGGTTGTGTACTTATGAAAAAAGGTAAGGTGGTAGCCTATGCTTCTCAACAATTAAATATGCACGAGAGGAATTATCTCACTCATGATCTTGAGTTAGCAGCAATTGTTTTTGCTTTAAAAAATTGGTGTCATTATTTGTATGGTGAGCAATGTCACATCTACATGGATCATAAGAGTTTGAAGTATTTGTTAACTCAAAAATAGCTAAAACTTGAGACAAAGAAGATAGATAGAACTTTTAAAGGACTATGATTTGATCATTGATTATCATCCAGGGAAAGCAAATGTTGTAGTAGATGCACTTAGTCGGGAAACTTTTGCAACTTTGCGAGCTATAGATGTGCGACTATTGTTAAAAGAAAATGGTGCACTGTTGGCTGAATTAAAAATAAAGTCGATGCTTCTATATCGGATAATAGAGATACAAAGGAAAGACGAGAGATACTTGGAAAAGATTGCACTTGTAGAAAAATGTGAGACTAAAGACTTTGAAGTCAAGTCTGATGGATGTCTATATTACCTAGGAAGAATTTGCATTCCACATGATGATGAGATGAAGAAAGATATTCATTCTGAGGCATATTTTAGTCCGCTGACTATGCATCCAAGCACGAGCAAGATGTATCAGGATGTAAAGAATCGATTTTGTGGTCAGATATGAAAATAGCCATTTATGAGTTTGTTGCTATATGTCTGATGTGTCATCAAGTGAAAGTGGATCATCAAGTGCCTTCAAGATTATTGCAACCGATTTCTATTCCAGATAGGAAGTGGGAGAGAGTACTATGGATTTTGTTACAGGGCTACCTTTGATATCAAATAAGAAAGATTCCATTTGGCTGATAGTTGACCGGTTAATTAAGTTGGCACATTTCATTCTAGTGCGAGTGGACTATGCATTGGATAAATATGCAGATTTGTATATCAAGGAGATAGTTCAACTATATGGAGTGCCAGTATCAATCATATTCGATAGGGATCCAAGGTTTATTTCAAGATTTTGGAATTCTTTGCATAAAGCTTTGGGTACTCAATTGAATTTTAGTACGGTCTTTCATCCATAGACGGATGGTCAATCAGAGAGTAGTATTCATATATTGGAAGATATGCCAAGAGCATACGTGATTGAGTTCAAGGGGTCATGGGAAAAGTATTTGCCTTTAGCAGAATTTGCCTACAACAACAGCTATCAATCGAGCATCAAGATGGCTTCGTATAAATCTTTATATGGCAGAAAATGTCGAACACCATTAAATTGGTTCGAGTTAAAAGATCAAAATCTTGTTGGGATAGATTTATTGAAAGAGGTTGAAGATAAAGTGAAGATAATTCAAGATAATCTCAAGATGTCATATGATCGAAGAAGTGTTATACAGACTTGAAGCGAAAAGAGATTGAATTTCAAGAAGTCAATAATATTTTTCTTAAATTATCACATTGGAAAAAGATTTTTCACATTTTGGGTGCAAAGGAAAGCTAAGTCTAAGATTCATTGGACCTTATGAAATCTTAAAAAGAGTTGGTCCGATGACTTATCAGTTGGCATTACTTCTGGAGTTAGACAAAGTACACAATGTTTTTCATGTGTCGATGCTTAGAAAGTATCGATTGGATCCTTCACATGTCATTTAATCGGAGGAAATTGATATCCGACCAGATTTGACTTATGAAGAAGAACCAATACGAATTTTGGCTTGAGAAATCAAAGAACTGCGTAGCAAAACAACTCCTCTAGTTAAAGTTCTTTGGAAAAAGCATAAAGTCTTAAAATTCGAGGACGAATTTTATTTAGGGATAGTTGTAATACCCCAAAAATTTAGATAATGACCAAAATAAAAATTTTGAAAGTTTGTTAGTCAAAGTAGAAAATTTATTAAAAGTTTAAGGACCTAAGTACTAATTTTCCTAAAAAGAATTTTATTCCATAAATGGATTTAGTTAGTGGCCAAATTATAAAATTTTAAAGTTTGGTGACCAAAGTATAAACTTGGAAAGGTTTAGGGATCAATATGGTAATTTTAAAAAGTTATAAATTGGCCCTATAAATAAATATTTTATCTCAAGAATAATGTTTATGTGGGAATCAGAATGTTAATACGAGTTTTGTAATAAAAGTTATAAAGCAAGGAAGTTAAGGAAAATTCGGTAAATCAGATCGAATAGAAAATTTAGGAAAATTTTGAAGGATGATGAATTAGACGGAAAATATTATTTTCACATTTTTTTAAATATTGGAAAATAATATAAATCTTGAGATTTAAGGTTTTAATTCCATGTTTAATTTGGACCGTTGGATTAAAGTAACAAGATTGTATTTTTGAAAAAAGACAAGGGTAAATCGGTAAACTAAGATCTTATTTGTTCATTTTTGACTTATGGGAGATGATAAGGTTGAGGTGACTTATTTTGGAAGATGATAAGGTTGAGGTGTCTTGATTTAATGGTGATTATGAAATTTCATTAAGGGTAAATTGGTAATTTCCTAATTTAATGAATTTAATATTCATTGAAGTTGAATTTAATATTCATTGAAGTTAAATTTAAGGTAGATAAGCATGAATTTAATCTAAAGTTTCATGCCAAAAGTGTTCATCATCTTCTCCATTGTTGTTTCCTAAGGTAAGGAAAAATATTTGTTTTCCATTTTTAAGCCATTTCCTTTGGATTTCAAGTTATGACGTGAAATAAGAAAGTGATCTAATCAAAAAAAGCTATCTTTTGGTACCAATTATGCTTGCTCAACTTGCTTGATTTCAAAGATCCCAATCTTAGGGTTTATGTTCATGCTAGGGTTCATGAAATTGAAGATGAATGCTGATGTTTTTGAGGTTGTAGATTCATTTTCAAGCTTGATTTATGATTAAAACATGTTCAAACTTCCTAGAAATGATTCTATAATTTTCGGTCAAATGAATAAATTATAGAACTTTGTGTTATGATGAGAGCTGATTAGGTTTTGATTTTAGAGATGTTGTAAGGTTGATTGGAAGTTGATTTAATGCATGAATCGTATCATAATCTAACAAAATCATGAAAATCTAGTTATATAAGTTTAAAGTATTCGACCATGGGTTAGTTGAGTGAGAAAAATTATGGAAAAAATATATAAGGGCTGAAAATGATGAAGGATGTATTCTAAAAGCCGTAGAAAAATTTAGGGACCATTTTATTAATTTTAAAAAGTTAGGGGATCAATTTGGTAATTTATAAAATTGTGAATGGTTGTATAATTATTTAATAGTTGATGTCCTATGCTGGAAATTACTGTTTTGGGATTGAAATGAGTGTTTAGATGTGAAATATGACCATTTTGGAACTTTGAAAAGATTGGTGATTTAAGTGCAATATTCACATAGTGAGGGTGCTTAAATGTAATTGTACCTTTGTAAGAGTACTTGAATGGTAATAATTTCTGTTTAGTTAATCGATTGATGGAATAAGCCAAGAGGGGGTGAATTAGTAATTAAAATTTTTGTGGAAGCTTTTGTAGAAAATTGAAAGAAGTTGCAGAGCGATTTAGAGTGGTTCGACTTTCTCAACCAAAGTCTACGTCCACTACCTTAGATATCCACACTAAGGATTTTCCAACAAATTCACTAATTTGTTCTTTCTTTTGAGGCCAAAGAGATAACCTTGCAACTCCCTCAAGAATATACCCCAATTCTTGATAACACTCTTTCTCAAAGAGAAGATTACAAATTTGCAAACTTACAAGGAAATCCTCACAAGGCAATATGTTTGCACAATTCTAGAACAAGATAAGAACACTCAAAGATAATTACAATTGAGCACAAATTGTGTTCTTGAAAGCAAAATGAATATTGAAAGGAAATTTGGCTTGAATTGCACAAACTTGATGTTTGATGCTTTCTCTCTTGTTTCTCTATTGATTCTTCTTTCTTGTTGTTTCTTGTTATTGATCAATGGCTTCTAAGCTTGTTTAAATACTCCTTCAAATGATTCTGAAAGTTGGGGATGGTTAGTGGAGTCAATAGAGCCGTTTAAGTGTGAAAACAATTAATTAAAGCAGTGGGAGCGTCAGTGCATCGATGCATACCCATGGTGTATCGGTGAATCAGTGTAAAATTCAAATATTTTGACCGTTGGACCCTTAGTGCATCGGTGCACTAAGAGTACATCGATGCATCAAGTGCATTCGATGTTTTAAAATAGCCAAGTGCATTGATGCATCAAATGCACTGAGTGCATCGATGCATGGTATGTGCATCGATGCTTAAAATGCATTCGATGTTCAATTTAATCCAAGGTGCATCGATGCATGGATTGGTGCATCGGTTCATCACTTTGAAAAATTGATTTTTGGCTTGATTTTGGTTCAAAATACTGTGAAAATTGTTTCAAAAATAGTTTAAGTATAAAACACAATTTTACACATTTAGTAAGGTTTGAAATTGATCTTGAAAGACTTGGAGTAATAATTTGATATTCGATTAATTAAATCAAATATTCTTAGAAAATCATTTGTAAAATCTTAAAATTCATTTAAACTTAATTTGTTATATCGAAACATCAAAATGTTTTCAACAATCTCCCCCTTTTGATATAACAAAACATTTGTGTTATTTTAAGATTTTCTAAAATTTGAAATCAAATTTGAAAAATTACTCCCCTTAATATAATACTTCTCCCCTTTAACACTTTTACACTTCTCCCCCTTTTTGTTAAATTAAAAAGACTTTAAAATATTTTAAACAATGTTTTAAAAAACATAGCCAATTGATTTTCAATATATATAGCTTAAGCAGCTAAGATCACAATCAAAAGAGAGAGTAGCCATTAGTTCCATAATCAATATTCATAATCAAATGTGAAATGGCATAATTGGTCATATATGTCTAATATGTAAATGATGCAAAAATAAAATTAATAAACATTAAGCTCATAATTCAAACCAAACCAAATATATATATTAAGTTCAAAATCCAATCATCCAAATCATAACTCCATACACAATCAAATAGTTAACCAGAAACATAAAAAACAATCCACATTTGAAATACTAAGAAAGCATAACAAGAAACCAAATTTACCTCATCAGAGGATCGAGAGGAGAAGGATAATGAGCTCAAACTTCAAGAGTGAGCGCGTCCATACGTTCACGCATCTCCCGCTGAAACTTAGTAATATGAGACTCCATAGAGGCAAACCTCTGATCAAATGACTCCAAGAAAGATCGAAAATATAGTGGCATTTGATCTTCTTGCCGTGCCGGTTTCAGTGCAGGCTCATTGTCTGGTACATGATCATCGATATCTTGCATAAGTTGTTGAAACTCAGGATCATCGTCAGCAGCCGGTGCCAGAGGAGGAGCACGAGAAGAGTTAGGGGTAGTTCGTGAAGAACTCGCTCTCGGAGTTTGCTTACCGGGTCGAAAGACCCAAAGACCGGTTTCCTCGTCTTGTTTCCAATCCGCTTTCTTTAAGGATGTAAGATTGATTTGATTTTGGAGTGGGATAGGATTGTCGAGAGAGACGTTTAGACTGAGTTTGATAAAGAGGTTACTAAGAAGACATCCATAAATTAATGTTTCGACATGTTTTGAAGGAACAATGTTTATGATGTCCACTAGTTGACTAAATATAATGTGGGGCAGATTTATTTTGATCTTATTTTTAATACAGTGCATCCACCATAAATCCCTAGCACAAAGAGTGGAGTACCTACCTCCGGATGGTCTAAACCACCAAGAGATCATCAAATGAAGAAAACGATCGTGATGAGATCGTAGAGTACTAACACTAGAGTTTGGAACATAGGGATATTCCACATTTTCATTCTCATTATATATCCCATCATCATCTAACCCAAATTGGAAAGCTATAATCTCGGGGTCAATATTAATATATTGACCTAAAAGATAGGATCTAATGGCTATAGTTCCACATTGAGTTTCATTTTGAATACATACCGCATTGGAATAGAAAATGAAAACTAATTGTTGATAGATGATAGGTTTGAGATGAAACAATTTATCAAACTTCCAAGTTTTAAGAATCAGAAGGTATTCAAAGTCCATATCTATCATGGCTTGAAGAGAAGGAATACTCTATTCACAGATTTTATAAGATTGGAAAGAATTTTTGTACCTAGAGTACAATTCGTCTCTATGATGCTTAGGCATGTTAAAACAAGATCCTAATAGGCTATTAGGAGGAGGAGGAACGGGATTAGGAGGTTGGTTTGAACGAGAACGACTCGATGAAGTTCTAGGGCATTTGGGATTGGACATGGTTAACGAATCGGATTTAGGAATAAAACCTGCAATTTTAAAACACATGTATGCAATATAATTAATCCCAAAACTCAACTGAGTCCTCAATAATTCAAAATTCTCTAAACCGAATCCTAATGGGCAAGGTTTTGAAAACTATTTGAAAATAATTTTTGTAAAATCATAATATGTATAGTTTTCATGAAAACAACATAATTAAATCAAAAACATCAAATTTAAAAATTAAATTCATATTTTCGATTTTTTCGAAAATTTAAAAATTCTTTGAAAAATTTGTGAGTTTTTGATGAAATTGGTTGTAAAATCTAGTTTGTAATCATCAAACAATCAATTCCCGATATAATGTTCATCATAGAACTAATTAAAACTAGTCCTAAGATCAAAAATCAATAAAATAGAGGTTTTTGAAATATTACCTTGAAAATTTTGGATTGATGAGAATGAGATGTTATTTTGCACGATTTGATGATAAGAGCATGATTAGGAGTTGAAAATCTCAAAGATTCTGATCAAAAACCAAGGATTTGGAGTAGTTTTGATAGTAAGGAGAGAGAGAGGAGCGGCGGCCAAGAGAGAGTTTTGAGAAAATGAGGAAGAAATAGGGTTTTTATCCAAAAACCCGATGGATGCATCGATGCATGACCTTGTTCATCGATGCACATTCAAGGCGTGCATCAGTGCACCTTCATGGTGTATCGATGCACATTCAAGGATGCATCGATGCACTGTTAGGTGTATCGATGCATTAAGCACAAAAATGTCAAAAATCCATTTTAAACACTCAAAATGCTAAATTAATTAGCTCTAGTGGTATTGGCAACTTATATATTGAAAATTAATCATGTTCAATCAATCAAATTAATCTTTAAACTACTTTTGAACAAAAAAATAATTTTCATCAAGAAACATAAACTCCCCCTAACTAATAGCAAAGAATGCAATAAAAAATTATTATTATAAGCATTTTTCATTTATTCTTAAAAAGTGCTAAAATTATTTTAAATACTAAGTGAAGATAGGTCAGTTAAACCTAATTCTCTCCTAAGTGTCCAAATCTTTCCTTGTCTAAAGGCTTTGTAAAGATATCCGCTAATTGGTGCAAAGTATCAACAAATTCTAGAACTACATCTTCTTTAGTGACATGGTCTCTAATGAGTGATGTCTTATTTCAATGTGCTTAGTTCTAGAGTGTTGGATGAGACTTTTAGTGAGACAAATAGCACTAGTATTGTCACACTTGATAGGAATGATACCTACTTCAATTCCATAGTCAAAAAGTTGATGTTTCATCCATAAAACTTGTGCACAACAACTACCAACTAAAATGTATTCGGCTTCAGTGGTAGATAATGCAAAACAATTTTGTTTCTTTGAAAACCAAGAAATCAACATATTTCCAAGGAATTGGCAAGTACCGTAGGTGCTTTTCCTATCTAATTTACATCCTCCATAATCCGCATCAGAAAAGGAATGCAAGCTAAAGCTAGAGTCTTTAGGATACCAAAGTCCTAAACTAGGAGTGTCCTTAAGGTATCTAAAGATTCTCTTAACAACTAGTAAATGTGATTCCTTAGGGCATGATTGAAATCTAGCACATAAGCAAACACTAAACATAATGTCCGGTCTACTTACAGTTAGATAAAGCAAAGAACCAATCGTTGACCTATATAATTTAACATCCACACATTTACCTCCTTCATCTATGTCAAGCTTTGTTGATGAGCTCATTGGAGTGTCATAAGGTTTCCCATTTTCCAGTCCAAACTTCTTGAGCATATCTTTAACGTACTTAGCTTTATTGATGAAGATTCCATATTTTCTTTGCTTGATTTGAAGTCCCAAGAAAAATAAGAGCTCGCCCATCATGCTCATCTCAAATTCACTTTTCATTAGCTTAGAAAATTCTTGGCAAAGAACATCATTAGTAGAATCAAATATTATATCATCAACATAAATTTGAACAACTAATAAATCTTTACCTTTATGCTTTAAAAATAATGTAGTGTCAACCTTCCCTTTTGAAAAAACTTTTTCAACTAAAAAGTTTGATAATCTTTCATACCAAGCTCTAGGAGCTTGTTTTAAACCATAAAGTGCTTTTGTCAACTTAAGAACATGATTTGGAAATTTTAAATCTTCAAAACCAGGAGGTTGTTCCACATACACTTTTTCCTTTATAAAGCCATATAAAAATGCACTTTTAACATCCATTTGATATAATTTAAATTCATGAAAACATGCAAATGCTAATAACATTCTAATTGCTTCCATCCTAGCTACGGGAGTGTATGTTTCATCATAGTCTATGCCCTTTTCTTGAGTATACCCTTGAGCAACAAGTCTAGCCTTATTTCTCACTATATTACCACTTTCATCAAGCTTATTCCTAAATACCCATCTAGTACCTACAGTAGATTTATTACTAGGCATTTCAACTAATGTCCATACTTTACTTCTCTCAAATTGATTTAACTTTTCTTTCATAGCCATAATCCAATGTTCATCTTTTAATGCTTCTTTAATATTCTTATGCTCTATGCATGAGATAAATGCAACATAATTACAAATATTTCTAAGAGAAGATCGAGTTGTTACCCCTTTGGATGGATCACCTATAATCTCACCATCTTTGACATAGTTGTACTCTCTTGGATAAGATACTTCCCTTTCTTCAATAATTGGATTCTCGAGAGGATCATATGTTTCCTCATCTTTCATTTCTTCCTTTGATAATGGTTCTCTAACGTCATGTCTAACGTCATTTGTATTTATAATGCCTACATCATCATTCATACACAAATCCTTTCTCGGAAGGAGATTATCATCGAAAACAACATGTATAGACTCTTCTACAACTAAAGTTTTTTTATTAAATACTCGATAAGCTTTAGAGTTTAAGGAATAACCCAGAAAAATTCCTTCATCACTTTTAGCATCAAATTTTCCAAGATTGTCTTTACTGTTGTTTAAAACAAAACATTTACATCCAAAATGATGAAAATAGCTAATGTTAGCCTTTTTATTTTTAAAAAGTTCATATGGAGTTTTCTTCAAATTAGACCTAATCATTACTCGATTAATAACATAACAATCGGTATTTATGGTTTCCACCCAAAAATATTTTGGCAAATTGTTTTCACAAAGCATGGTTCTAGTCATTTCTTCTAAAGTTGGATTTTTCCTCACAGCAACTCCATTTTGTTGAGGGGTTCTAGGTGCTGAAAAATTATGGCTAATACCATTAGAATTACAAAATTCAGTAAATCCAAGATTTTCAAATTCAGTTTCATGATCACTCCTAACACTAGTTATATAGTAACCTTTTTCATTTTGGATTACTTTTGAAAACATGATGAATTTTTCTAATGCTTCATCTTTAGTACTTAAGAATAGAACCCAAGTATATCTAGAATAGTCATCTTCGAAGACAAATGCATATTGTTTTCCAACCAAGCTAGTAGTCCTAGCTGGTCCAAAAAGATCTATATGGATTAATTGTAATACTCTACTAATTGATACATCATTAATGGATTTAAAAGAAATTCGCTTTTGTTTTCCTTTAGCACAAGCATCACATATTTCATCATTATCAAATTTAAGCTTAGGCAACCCTCAACCTAAATTTCCTTGAATTAGCCGTTGCAAAACACTCATACTAGCATGTCCTAGTCTCCTATGCCATAACCAACTATCATGCTCATCCTTAGCAACTAGGCATAAATTAGTCATATCAATAGAGTCTAAATGCACCATGTATATGTTTCCTATTCTATGACCAACAAGCATAATCCGATTAGATGCAATGTCAATAACTTTACAACCATTAGTTTCAAACATGACATTGAATCCTTTATCACAAAATTGACTAATACTCAAAAGATTATGCTTTAATCCATTCACATATAAAACATTTTTAATTTGTATGGAAGAGGTATTACCTATTGTACCTATACCTTCAATGTGACCTTTTGAATTATCACCAAAAGTCACCTCTCCTCCATTTTTGGCGTTGAGCTCTATGAACCGGCTTTTGTCCCTGTTCATGTGTCTTGAGCATCCACTATCAAGGTACCATGAGTTTGAATTTGTTTCCCGTGCCTTGTAGCAATGCTCCTTTTCCTTCAAACATAGATTAATTTCTAATTTTTGGTACCCAAATTCTTTTGGGTCCATATTCATTAGTTTCCAAAACCCTATTCCCCTTAGGTATCCATTTGTGTATGATATCCTTATCTTTAGTAGTAATGAGTTCTTTAGGAACCCATATACTTCTAATGATTTTTCCATTAGAGGTTCTTCGGGGACTTCTATGATTGTAGTTTTTAAAACTTTTTCTAACAAAGTTGGATTTTGAATTTTCTCCATTTTCAAAACGTTTTGTTCAAACTTTATCAAAAGAAGCTTTAAGATCATCAATTTTCTTTTGATGATCATCATTAACCTTTGAAAGTAAATTTTGCAAATTCGAATTTTTCTTTTCAAATTTTTCTAGTTTGATTTGGAAATATTTGATTTTACTTTCAAGATCGTTGTTGGTTTTGGATATGAGTTTATTTTCATTTTTCAATTTTGAAATATCATTTTTATATTTTAAAAATAATTTCTCATAATCCGAAGCCAACCCATTATATTCCTCTAATAACTCATCATAAAATAAATCATTTAAATCAGATCAGTTAGAGGTTACCTTAGAATCTTCCCCGAATGCCATCAAGCACAAGTTTGCTACTTCTTGTTCCTCTTCATCGTTCCATGTAGCCACGTGAGCCTTGTGCTTACTCTTTGATTGCCTTCTTCAATTGTGGGTAATCATATTTTTGACATGCCTAGGTTTTTTTGCATTCATTGCAAATGATCGGGTCCTTCTCATTTGGTTCATTTTTGAAGCCTTCATTTTGTTTGAATTTTCTTCCTCGGTTAGGCCTCATCATTTTTCTAACTCGTTTGGCAAACAATGCCATTTCCTCGTCATCTTCATCTGAATCACTCTCATCTTTTGTTGATTTGAGAGCGACTCCTATGTTCTTCTCCGTCTCTTTCTTTTGCTTGTCTTTTTCCTCAAGGTCTTCCTCTTCTTTAAGCATCATTTCATGCTTGAGGAGAGAGCTAATAAATTCATCGAGGGTCAAGGATTTCAAGTTCTTAGCCTCAATGATCGCCGTCTTCTTTGATTGCCAAGCTTTTAGAAGAGAGTAAACTAACTTCCTTACAAGCTTGTCATTTGGAATGATTTCTCCATATGATTGAGGCTATTGACAATCGTGGAGAATCTATCCGTCATAGCTTTGACATCTTCATTTGGTTTCATCCTGAAATTTTCATAGCTATGAGTTAGAAGACTAAATTTAGATTCTTTTACCTCGTTTGTGCCTTAATGAGTGACTTGTAGTTTGTCCCATATCTCCTTGGCGGTTGTGCAAGATGAAACTCTCCCGTATTCATCTGGTCTAAGAGCACAAAAGATAATATGGATAACTTTGGAGTTGAGCTGGAACATTGTTGTCTCTCCTTCACTCCACAACCTCGGGTGAGTGGAGGGTTTGATGTATCCATCTTCTATAATATTCCATGCTTCCAAGTCACTTGATTGAATGAAATACATCATCATATTCTTCCAATAAGCATAATTAGCTCCATTGAAGAAAGGAAGCTTGTTAACGGGCAATGAATCAAGACCAAAGTCGGAGTTTGAAGTGCCGACCATTGATGACTTTGAAAATCGATGTAACTCTTCCCGAATTGACTCAAGAGGTGATTAAACCTTCAAATGAGTAAGGCTCTGGTACCAATTGTTGAGTTAATCGATCGATGGAATAAGCCAAGAGAGGGGTGAATTGGCAATTAAAATTTTGGTGGAAGCTTTTGCAGAAAATTGAAAGAAGTTGCACATCGATTTAGAGTGGCTAGACTTTCTCAACCAAATTCTACTTCCACTACCTTAGATATCCACACTAAGGATTTTCCAACAAATTCACTATTTTTTTCTTTCTTTTGAGGCCAAAGAGATAACCTTACAACTCCCTCAAGAATATACTCCAATTCTTGAGAACACTCTTTCTCAAAGAGAAGATTACAAATTTGCAAACTTACAAGGAAAACCTCACAAGGCAATATGTTTGCACAATTCTAGAATAAGATAAGAACACTCAAAGATAATTACAATTGAGCACAAATTGTGTTCTTGAAAGAAAAATGAATATTGAAAGGAAATTTGGCTTGAATTGCACAAACTTGATGTTTGATGCTTTCTCTCTTGTTTCTCTATTGATTATTCTTTCTTGTTGTTTCTTATTATTGATCAATGGCTTCTAAGCTTGTTTAAATACTCCTTCAAATGATTTTGAACGTAGGGGATGGTTAGTGGAGTCAATAGAGCCGTTTAAGTGTGAAAGCAATTAATTAAAGCAGTGGGAGCGTCAGTGCATCGATGCATACCCACGGTGCATTTGTGCATCAGTTTAAAATTCAAATATTTTGACCGTTGGACCCTTAGTGCATCGGTGCACTAAGAGTGCATCAATGCATCAAGTGCATTTGATGTTTTAAAATAGCCAGAGTGCATCGATGCATGGCTTGTGCATCGATGCATCAAATTCCCTGAGTGCATCGATGCATGGTATGTGCATCGATGCATAAAATGCATTCAATATTCAATTTAATCCATGGTGCATCGATGCATGGATTGGTGCATCGGTGCATCACTTTGAAAAATTGATTTTTGGCTTGATTTTGGTTCAAAATACTTTGTGAAAATTGTTTCAAAAATAGTTTAAGTATAAAACACAATTTTACACATTTAGTAAGGTTTGAAATTGATCTTGAAAGACTTGGAGTAATAATTTGATATTCGATTAATTAAATCAAATATTCTTAGAAAATCATTTGTAAAATCTTAAAATTCATTTAAACTTAATTTGTTATATCGAAACATCAAAATGTTTTCAACAATTTCAATGCTGGAAATTTTTGTATTAAAAATGTAAGTGATAAAATGGTGAAGGATCATTTTGTTAAAATAGGAAAAGTTGGTGCCAATGTTAAAAGGAATTATTAAGTGTTAAGTATTTTGGTAGAAAATGAGTTTCAAGTATATTATGGATTTTGTTTTTGGGGATGTGTTTATGTTAGTACAATACTAACATATGTATTGTTATGAATTTGTGATTTATACAGATCGTGATTGATTTGTGATTGAAGCAAGTCAAGTATAAAAGGGTTTATTGTGGATCGTAGTGAGGCACCTATTTTTGGGTATATAAAGTGTCAAGGTGAATGCAATACATGCATGACATTGTACATATATGTTTTATACATCATGTACATAGATGTTTTATACATCATCAGGAAGACTTGTGATAAGTCTACCTTGTTTTATCAGCATGAGATTTTGACATGGTTATTATTTTGGGTATGAACGACCCTAATGTTTAATACATGGTTATACTTTTTCATGGATGGTTTAATTTATGACTAGATGCCCAAGTATGTTATTGAGGTTCAGTGGTATTAATGACATGCCATAGAGTCTAGCAGCTGTAGAATTAAGTAGTACTAGAGTGTCAAATAAAGACACATAGTGCAAGTCAGGTGGGTAAAGCCCGACCTTAGCACTACGGTGCATTATTAGGTGAGCAAACCTCGTCCTCAGCATTATTGTGCAATATTTGACTCTTATATCGGGTTCCTCATGGATTGAGAATTGTGGGCAATAGTTGTTGATAAAAATGATTTGTATTTATATCATATTATTTTGATTTTTGGCATTTTAAATAATATTAAATTCCATGCGTGATTTGTATCACACTGTTTATTGTTTTTGATTGTCTCACTAAGTATATACTTAGCGTGTGATGATTTTCACGCGTAGGTAAAAATCCAAGAGTAGAGTAAAGAGTACATAGCACTCCAAGCATCAAGGAATATACTACAATATCAGTAAGACATCATATGATGTGATTTTGATTTAGTTAGTGGAATATACTTATCAATGTCCTAGTTGTTCTGTTTAACTATTTTGAAACTGATTTATAATGGATAAACTGAATCGTTTTATGTTATTTTAAATATGGATAATATGAAACAATATTATTATTTTAAGTATATGTATTTAATATACATATATATGTTTTAAATATCATATGATAGTTTTACTTGAGATAATATTTTTAAAGTACTAATTTGAGAAAAGAATTTTGTAAATCACCTTTGGAATTGGGAAATGTTTTTAGAAAATCATGTGACATCTATAATCTGTATGGGTATATTATACGGGTTTCAGGTGTTACAAGGCCTTCTGAATCGGTCTCTATCTCTCCTACGCTCCATACCCACTTGTTCTATCTCCCCAGCGGTCTTGATTATCTCAACCAAGGCATCAAAGTTTCTTTCTCGATGGGTAGCAACTTGACTCATGATCTCATACTTGAGTCCATTCTCGAACCTCTAGCACCGATCTGATTCAGTGTCAACAAGTCCAGTAGCATAGTGGCTCAACCTGATAAACTCAAACTCATAATCCATAACAGACATATCACCATGCTCTAAATTTTGAAACTCTTGGCGTCGCTCCTGCAAGTATCTCTCTCCGATCTAGTGACTCCGAAAACGTGCCTTGAAAAGATCCCAAGTCAATTGATTTCCCAGAATACTACTAGAAATTGATTGCCACCATAAAATATTCTCTTTCTTTAGCATAGCTAGGATGCCCTTTAACTTTTGGTCAGGCCTCAAGTATATCTCGTCCATAATTCTCTTTATATCCTCCAACCAATACTCAGCGTCAGTTGGAGGTCCGCCAATAATGCCCTCGAAAGGACAACATCTACCAAAGACTTCAAAATCTCAACCGTATACATATTAACAGGGACTCTAGCAACTCTCTTGAACATACGAAAGACAGCTCTATTAATGGCATCCCTATCCATATCAGTGTCATCATCTTCAATGACAAGTGGGTCTCTCACAGGTGTAACCGAATCATTTCTAGGAATAGATAGATCTACATTCGGAGACATCGGATCTCGCGATCATCTATAGTAACAGAAGGTCGAGTCGTTCGCCCTCGACCACAGCCACAGCCTGGCTTACGACCTCTAGCAGCACTCATCGGATAAATATACAAGGAACTACAGAAAGAATTTGAACCTAAGTTAGACTAACATTAAGAATCTCAAATATATTTAAACTTATAAAATAAGGTGACACAATTTTTGAAAATATCAAAAATATCTTAAAAATCCAGATTTCATGACTCATCCACAATCCGAGTGTTTAAAATTGAAAGCTCTGATACCATAAAGTGTAACCCCTAGACCCGACCTAGACGTTATGCCTAAATCTAGGCGGTTACGTATCGTATTCAGAAATTTTTTCATATTTAAAATAACGTTGAAATCCATATATAATATAATATAAAATTATACATAAGAAAAGTTTATACAATAAACGTCCATATATCAATATACATGTATCAGAAAAATCGTATAAAACATATACAAAGCAAAATACAAGTAGTACATATATATCGAGACAGAAACAAAAACAAGTGTCACTAAAGTATAATAAAAAGGTATATAGATATATACAGTGGTACAAAAATAGGACTAATCGGTCCTCCTGATGCCAAATTTGCTAGTTTTGTAACATCCCAATTTAGGGGCTAAATTTTAAGAAATTATAAAGTATTGGATTTAATTGGTATTTTGGAAGAAATTGAGGATTAAATTGTAAAATCGTAGAGTTGGCATACCATTTTAAGAAGTACAGGAAGTTCAGTGACTAAACTCATGGTTTACCCATTTTTTATGGGATGAATTATAACCCCCATTTATTGTATGTTTCTGCAGAATTTCCCAGTTTCCCTCACCCTTCAACTCTCATTTCTACTCTGATCTACTTACCGTCCAGCGTCCGTTTGACAAACCGAAACCACCATCGTGTTCGTTGTTAACCGATGAACAAAACCCCTCAAACCTTTCGTCGTGAATCGTTAATTCCAGTTGGAAGTATCGTCGATTTTAATTCGATTTCTGTTAGTTTTTCATCGATTCACATCGATATGGCCACACGTTTTTGACACCTCCCGCACCATCGTGTTCCTTGCATCATTCTGAGTTCACCGATGTCCTCCGTTTCTCCATCGTCGCCGGTGCGTAAAGGGGTGAGGAAGTCAAAGTTTTCGATGTTCTGAAATCAAGCTCTCCGCTATTCAAAATTGTGAACCGAGCCTGGTAAGTGTCTCAAAATGCCATAAAATAATTTTTAGAAATTTTTATGGTATTTATAATGGCTTTGAGGACACCACATGTGCCCCACGCGCCGCCCCCTACGCGTGGGGATTGTTCTGCACTGGTTAATAGAAAAAAACTTGGGTGCTAGTTTTGTAAATAGTTTTAAAATGGTGCCTAATATGTAATTAATTTCTGTTAGGATGATATTTATGTAAAACCGTTGACTGTGGGCCGTTGACCACCACTGACCACTGTTGACCAGAACTTTGACTGGCCATTGAACGACCATTGACGTTTTTCGGGTATACCTATCCTGACATTTTTTGACATCTTAAATCCGTTTTTGGGGTCTGTTTCGCCAAATTCGAACCCGATAAGCTATTTTTCACTGACTTATCACCAGATTTGAACCGTTTTTCGGATTTAAGCTCCGTTTTTATGAAATTTCTATTGTTATGTATTTGAAGAATTATTGGAAGTTGATTTAAGGATTAAGGGCGTTCGAATGGAATTTTTATGATCGATCAATATGGAACAAAAATCGAGGTAATACTTTACTACCTCTTTATGCTTTATGGAACATGTGAATATTGGTAAATGCATGAATAAGATAATATTTGTCTCATTTTTGTGGTTAGTTAATTTCTACACTCGATCTGAATACTGTAAAAATTCGGTAACTAATTATGGTTCATATGACTTTTATAAAAAATTGAGGGATTGTTAGAATTAAATTACAAGTTCTGTGTTTAGTGATAAAGAAATCAACCTGGATATGTAACTTATAATTTATTTCATCAAGGGTTAAATGTTAAAGATACTTAGATGGAAAATTATGAGAATACTCCGGTAGGGTAAAATTACGAAAATACCCTTATGTTGTAGGGTGATAAGAATTGTCCCTAGAAGTTGGTTAATAACTCTGAAAATACATATTGATCCGATATAATTACAAATGTACATAAGAAATAATAGTTTTTCTTAGAAAATTTAGATAATTGGTTTTTAACCTCAAAAAGGGTTTGTGCAAGATGCTAGAAGTCTGTTAAGAAATTATTTCAAGATTAAAGAATGTTCGGGAAAGCAATTAACCATGGGATCTCTAAATTATGATTATTTTCGTTAAGAGTTAATACTGAAACTATCTGGTTAAGAAATTACGAAAATGCCCTTGAGAAGTAAAAATAGTATGAGTTGACACTGAATGCGAAAGTACTTTGAGGATTCATACTTAACTTAATAAATAACGGATTTCATTGTTAAGATCCTATTTTTGTATAAAAAATCCCTAATAACCTGTTGGTAGTTTCTGAGAAGACAATTGACCTGAAAATCTCTGAGTTAAGAATAAATTATCGAGGGTGCTCTTTTGTTAGAATTATTTGAAAGGTCTGAAAAAGTTGTTATGTTTGAATTAAATAATAAGACTGGATGGAAGGTAAAGATTGAAATACCCTAGATCTATAAAATGACCAAAATACCCTTGTATTGGAAATGACTCAAGAATATCACCAAGCCCATGAATGAATATATATCCTCAAGCTTTGAAATGCATGGAAAAGCATTGAACATCAAAATAACCAAAATTCCCTTATGGTTTAGACTAAGTACATGTTTTGGATTAATTAAGGAATCCAATTAAACATTGTTGTTGAACTACCTTTAAAAGTTATGGAATTCAGCTTAAGTGAGTTGACCAACGCTAATGATATGTTAGTACCTGAACGACATAAGTATCATTTGAATGTATGTTCATCTTCTAAAGTTTGGATCGTGATAAATTTAGAAGTACTCAATTCAACGCTAAACCACATTCGGTTCTAACAAGTGGATACTCGTTAGCCAAATCAACCATGAAGATCAAATTGAACTGGACGAAAGTACAATATGTATCAGTAATTCAAAAAACGTACGAATGACTATGGAAAACTCTGAATTAACTGGAATGGATTTGACTGCTAAATGAACTAATTAAGCTCAAGGACTAAGGATTAAGAAAGTAATTTGGATAAGTCTAGAAACTTTGATGAGTTTACATAGTGTACAATTACTATGGGTTATGAATCAAAAATCAAGTACGTCAGCATTTCCTGATATCGTTGAGGCGTGGAAATGAAATAAAAACCATTGGAAGATATGTTCAGTGATGAATCAAAAGATGATTTATGGACAATTATTGTTGGTATTAAAGAGTGAATACTTGGAAGGACAACGAATGGACCGGTCAACATGCATTAGTTTTGGGAGTTGTTAAATTTGAGTTATTTCAATAATCTGATAGATCGACACCGACTGTAAATGTCCTGAATCTTCATTTCTTCCTTATCAACTCAAGTCATATTCTGAATAACTGATGATTTCGTCAGTTATTGAACTCTTCCTATAGTGATTCTAAATTCTGACATTCTATCGGTGTGCTGAAGATTCGTGTTTCTCTGCCTGTTAAGATTATCCAATACCTCTGATTAATATCTGTAAACTCTAGTGTGTTCCCTAATCACATGAATATTTTATCTGATTTCTAATTTGAATTCTGTTATGATACCTGACATGGATTCTGATCTGATACTTGACCTGAATTATGTTTTGATTTTTGATATATCCGTTTATATACGGAACATGTTTTATTGGGGGTATAGTTGGAGGAAGAATACTTGTAGGTTCCTCGGCTTTGTGCTGAGGGCCTTACTGTTCGTGACGGGGTTGAATATTTACAGGTTCCTTGGCTTTGTGCTGAGGGCCTTACTGTTCGTGACGGGGTTGAATACTTACAAGTTCCTTGGCTTTGTGCTCAAGGCCTTACTGTTCGTGACTAGCTTGAATACTTGCAGGTTTCTCGGCTTTGTGCTTAGGGCCTTATTGTTCGTGACGGGGTTGTATGGTTCTGGAGAACCTACACATTTTGTTCGTGACGGATGGGAAAATTACTATGGTTTTTGAATTTTAAAAATATATTTTAAAAAGATCTGTATCTTTTTACTGGTTTTGAGGGAACACACTAGATAACATATTCTGATCTCCTGAACTCGGTTATTCGAAATATTTCTCTGAACTGAAAGCTCACTATATGTTACTACTTGAAATATCAGTAGGATCTCTGCTCAGCATAAAGATCTGTAGATGTCTGAACCGATAAGAAAATATATGTTTATCTATATCTGCACGTTTTCAGCATCATCTGGTAGTTCTGTATTACTGAGCTTTCCAAAGCTCACTCTATTATTCACCATTGTAGGTTAAAAGAATCGTACCAGTGTATCTATCAGCATCAGTAAAGAAGTTCTTCCGCCGTTGTTGCAGAGTATTAGGGGCATGTAATTGTATTTTGTTTTATATACGAGTCTGAAAATTTGTTTTATTTCTGAAATTGACAAATCATTTTATAAGTTACATGTTTTAATAAAAGTTTTAAATTTTACACTATTTTTACAGTGGGCCGCTCCGGTGGCCCTAATATAACACTCTAGATCAGATCAAGTTTCTCGCATCGGTTTGAGGGGGTTACATTTAGTGGTATCAAAGCTTAGGTTTGAGTTAAAATTTTAAAGATAGACCAGCCGGTCAAATTTTAAAAAGATGTCTGATTATTACATGCCCGTAGACTACAATCGTACTTCTCTAAGCCGAAACTCTAAGGTTGAGTCCCTATATATAATGAGCAAACCTAAGTTTTCATCCGTTAGGACTCTATCGTTTTATAAAGGAATACCAGTAACGTCTGTCTAAATTCTGTAAAGTACCACACGAGCCATGTGAAAGTTACTCATCTGAGAAATTCTGACCTGACTCCGGAAATGAAATTGGGACATGCTACTGCTCTATGAGTCTATTCTCGTAACCAAGATTGAATGGATTACTCAAGGAAATTTTCGTTCGAATTCTTTTATTGAAATGAGGAAAAGTTCTGATAAGAATGTTTACTCAACTGGTTAAGGATTAATAGAGTATCGTTACTTCTGTAAAAGTTACTGAAAGATATGAAAGAACTGATGGAAGTTTCATATTTGCAATTATATGACATGAATGAATTTCAAGGACGAAATTATTTTAAGGAGGGGAGAATTGTAACACCCCAATTTAGGGGCTAAATTTTAAGAAATTATAAAATATTGGATTTAATTGATATTTTGGAAGAGGATGAGGATTAAATTGTAAAATCGTAAAGTTGGTAGACCATTTTAAGAAGTGCAGGAAATTCAGTGAGTAAACTCATGGTTTACCTATTTTTTTATGAGATGAATTATAACCCCTATTTCTCGTATGTTTATACAGAATTTCCCAGTTTCCCTCCCCCTTCAACTCTCATTTCCACTCTGATTTACTCACTGTCTGACGTCCGTTTGACAAACCAAAACACCATCGTGTTCGTTGTTTACCGATGAACAAAACCCCTCAAACATTTTGTCGTGAATTGTCGTTCGTCGTTAATTTCAGTTGGAAGTATCGTCGGTTTTAATTCGATTTATGTTGGTTTTTTGTCGATTCATTTCGATCCGACCACCCGTTTTCGACACCTCCCGCACCATCGTGTTTCATGCATCGTTTCGAGTTCACCGGTGTCCTCTGTTTCTCCGTAGTCGCAAGCGCATGGAGGGGTGAGGAAGTCAAAGTTTTTGATGTTCTGGAATCGAACTCTCCGCCGTTTAAAATTGTGAACCGAGCTTGGTAAGTGTCTCAAAATACCATAAAATAATTTCTAGAAATTTTTACGGTATTTATAGGGGCTCCGAGGATGCCGCACGCGCCCCACGCATCGCCCCCTGCACGTTGGGATTGTTCTACATCGGTTAACAGAAAAAAACTTGGGTTCTAGTATAGTAAATAGTTTTAAAATGGTGCCTAATATGTAATTAATTTTTGTTAGGGTGATATTTGTGTAAAACCATTGACCGTTGACCGTCATTGACCACTATTGACCAGAACTTTAACCAGCATTGACCGGCCATTGAACGACAATTGACTTTTTTGGGTATGCCTATCCTGACATTGTTTGATGTCCTGAATCCGTTTTGGGGTCCATTTCCCCAATTCGAACCCGGTAAGTTGTTTTCATTGATTTATCACCCGATTCGATCCGTTCTTCGGATTTAAACTCCGTTTTTGATGAAATTTCTATTGTTATGTATTTGAAGAATTATTGGAAGTTGACTTAAGGATTGAGGGCATTCGAATGGAATTTTTATGGTCGATCAGTATGGCACAAAAATTGAGGTAATACTTTACTACCTTTTTATACTTTATGGAACATGTGAATATTAGTAAATGCATGAATAAGATAATGTTGGTCTCGTTTGTGTGGTTAATTAATTTCTACACTCGATCCGAATATGGTAAAAATTCGGTAATTGATTATGGTTCAGATGATTTTTATAAGAAATTGAGGGATTGTTAGAATTAAATTACAAGTTCTGTGTTTAGTGATAAAGAAATCAACCTGGATATGTAACTTATAATTTATTTCATCAAGGGTTAAATGTTAACGATACTTGGATGAAAAATTATGAGAATACTCTGGTAGGGTAAAATTACAAAAATACCCTTATATTGTAGGATGACAAGAATTGTCCCTGGAAGTTGGTTAATAACTCTGAAAAGACATATTGATCTGAAATAATTACATATGTGCATAAGAAATAAAAGTTTTGCTTAGAAAATTTGGATAACTGGTTTTTAACCCCAAAAAGGTTTTGTACAAGATTCTAGAAGTCTATTAAGGAATCATTTCAAGATTAGAGAATATTCGGGAAAGCAATTGACCATAGGATCTCTAAATTATGATTATTTTATTAAAAGTTAATACTAAAACTATCTGGTTAAGAAATTATGAAAATGCCCTTGAGAAGTAAAAATAGTTCGAGTTGACACTGAATGCGAAAGTACTTTGAGGATTCGTACTTAACTTAATAAATAACGGATTTAATTGTTAAGATCATGTCTTTGTACAGAAAATTCCTGATAACATGTTGGTAACTTCTGAGAAGACAATTGACTTGAAAATCTCCGAGTTAAGAATAAATTATCGAGGGTGCTATTTTGTCAGAATTGTTTGAAAGGTATGGAAAAGATGTTACGTTTGAATTAAATAATAAGACCGGATGGAAGGTAAAGATTGAAATACCCTATATCTGTAAAATGACCAAATTACCCCTGTATTGGAAATGACTCAAGAATATCACCAAGCCCAGGAATGAATAGATATCCACAAGCTTTGAAATGCATAGAAAAACATTGAACATCAAAATAACCAAAATGCCCTTATGGTTTAGACTAAGTAAATGTTTTGGATTAATTAAGGAATCCAAATAAACATGGGTGTTGAACTACCCTGAAAAGTTATGAAATTCAGCTTAAGTGATTTGACCAACGCTAATGATATATCAGTACCTGAACGACATAGGTATCATTTGAATGTATGTTCTTCTTCTCAAGTTTGGATCAATGATAATTTTGGAAGTACTCAATTCAACGCTAAACCATATTCGGTACTAAGAAGTGGATACTCATTAGCCAAATCAACCATGAAGACCAAATTGAACTGGATGGAAGTACAATATATATCGATAATTCAGAAAAAGTACGAATTACTCTGGAAAACTCTGAAGTAACCGGAATGGATTTGACTGCTAAATGAACTAAGTAAGCTCAATGACTGAGGATTAAGAAAGTAATTTGGATAAGTATGGAAACTTTGATGAGTTTACATAGTGTACAATTACTATGGGTTATGAATAAAAAATCAAGTACGTCAACATTTCCTGATATCGTCGAGGCGTGGAAATGAAATAAAAACCATTGGAAGATATGTTCAGTGATGACTCAAAAGATGATTTGTGGACAATAATTGTTGGTATTAAAGAGTGAATACCTGGAAGGACAACGAATGGACCGATCAACATGCATTAGTTTTGGGAGTTGTTAAATTTGAGTTATTTCAATAATCAGATAGATCGACACCGACTGTAAATGTCATGAATCTTCATTTCTTCCTTATCAGCTTAAGTCATATTTTGAATAACTGATGATTCCGTCAGTTATTGAACTCTTCCTATAGTGATTCTAAATCTGACATTCTATCGGTATACTTAAGATTCGTATTTCTCTGCCTGTTAAGATTATCCAGTACCTCTGAATAATATCTGTAAACTTTGGTGTGTTCCCTAATCACATGAATATTTTATTTGATTTCCGATTTGAATTATGTTATGATACCCAACTTGGATTCTGATATGATACTTGACCTGAATTTTGTTTTGATATATTCGTTTACGGACAGAACATGTTTTATTGGGGGTATATTTGGAGGAAAAATACTTGTAGGTTCCTCGGCTTTGTGTTGAGGGCCTTACTGTTCGTGATGGGTTGAATACTTGCAAGTTTCTCGGCTTTGTGCTGAGGGCCTTACTGTTCATGATGGGGTTGAATACTTGCAAGTTCCTTAGTTTTGTGCTCAGGGCCTTGCTGTTCGTGACGGGGTTGAATACTTGCAGGTTTCTCGGCTTTGTGCTCAGTGCCTTATTATTCGTGACGAGGTTGTATGGTTCTGGAAAACCTACACATTTTTTTTCGTGACGGATGGAGAAATTACTATGGTTTTTGAATTATAAAAATATATTTTAAAAAGATATGTATCTTTTCACTGGTTTTGAGGGAACACACTAGATAACCTATTCTGATCTCCTAAACTCAGTTATCTGAAATATTTCTCTGAACTGAACGCTCACTGTCTGTTACTACCTGAAATATCAGTAGGATCTCTGCTCAGCATAAAGATCTGTAGATGTCAGAACCGATAAGGAAATATATGTTTATCTATATCTGCACGTTTTCCAGCATCATCTGGTAGTTCTGTATTACTGAGCTTTCCAAAGCTCACTCTATTACTCACCATTACAGGTTAAAAGAATCGTACCAGTGTATCTATCAACATCAGTAAAGAAGTTCTTCCGGCATTGCAGAGTATGGTACATGTGATTAGGGGGCATGTAATTGTATTTTGTTTTATATACGAGTCTGAAAATCTGTTTTATTTCTGAAAATGATAAATCATTTTATAAGTTACATGTTTTAATAAAAGTTTTAAATTTTCTGCTATTTTTACAGTGGGTGACTCTGATGGCCCTAATGTGACACTCTAGATCGGATCGAGTTTCCTGTATCGGTCTGAGGGGGTTACAAGTTTATCGTCTGCTACTATCTGAAAACGTTACAATTTACAGAATAAGATAAAAAGGCTAGTGTGCTCCTTACGGTGTATACAAACATACATATAAAATATTTCAGTAAAATCAGTTTATCAAACATGTTTTAAAAATATGAACACTACCCCATCTGATCACCAGAATGTGTAGGTTCCCCAGAACCATACACCCACCTATACACCCGATAAGGGCCTTATACACAAAGCATAAGGACCTGCGGTAAGAACTTACCCTGAGCACAAAGTCGAGGAGCATGCAATAAAGACTTACCCTAAGCACAAATCCGAGAAGCCTACGATAAGGACTTATAAGTCATAGACTAGGCCTGAGATACTTCCTCCAATAATACCTCCAATGACAGTAATAAACATGTATGTATTCGAGTGAAAGCGGTAGTTTAATTTAGTAAAACATGAAAATATTCCATACTTAAAAATCATATACAAAATACAGAATTCAAAAATCATATCAGAAATGTACAATAAATCAGATATCAGATAAACAATATTCAGAAAATCATGTGTCACGTTGTAAAAATATTCAGTATTATCAGAAATCTAAAAAGTTCAGATGAATAGTTTAAAACAATAATGTAACACCGTTAGGAAATACATCTGTACCGGTCTGACCAGTATGATAAGAAAGTCTATTATTGAGTCTGTCGGTCATGATCAACGGTAGCACTAGATCCTACGAATCAGAAAACCCATATCGGAATCCTAATATGAATAATAATAATAATAATAATAATAATAATAATCCATATTTAAACAATTTAAAGATACCTACGAGTAACTCTCGAGGAAGGTGGATCGTGCAGATCTGACGGACGAGAAGTAACGAATCTAACCAGCCTTTGATCGGGTGAAATATGAGTACTTTCATAAAAATATATTCTCGAATCAATCTAATAATCAAATCTCAAATAAATAAGCAAAAATGCTAAAAATAATACTATGCATATTCAAATTAATGGGCACGATTTGGGGCTTTCGAGTCATAATTTGGCAAAATGGATTACGAAATCAGACTCATGACGTCGAAAAATTTTAAGATAGAGTTTTTCAAAAAATAAGTCAACGATAAACAGTGAATGGTCGGTCCAGGTCAACGGTTGACTGGTTTGGGTCGGGTCGAGTAGGGCAGGCGGGTCAGATCGGGTCGTTCACGGGTCAAGTCGGGCAGGCGGGTCAGGTCAGGTCGACCTATTATCAAGCAGTCCACCAGGCGGGGAACTTTTCCACGAGTTGGGGAGGCACGTAGGGGGTGCGTGCAGAGCCTTCGGGGATAAAAAACAATTATAAAAAAATACTATGTACTTTTTAAGGGGTTTTGAGACACTTACCCAACTCGGATCACAATGGTGAACGGTGGAGAGCTCGATTTCAAACTATCGAAAACTTTATCTTCTTCACCCCCCACACGCCAAAGACAACGGAGATAAGGTGGACACCAGTGGACTCGGGACAATACAAGGAACACGATGGTGCGAGAGGTGTCAAAAACAGAGCAACAGTTGACGACGAAACGACGATTGAAGTTTTGTTAAGTTAATCGATCGACAAAATAGGCCAAGAGGGGGTGAATTGGCAATAAAAATTTTGGTGGAAGCTTTTGCAGAAAATTAAAAAATATTTACACAACGATTTAGAGTGGTTCGACTTTCTCAACCAAAGTCTATGTCCACTACCTTAGCTATCCACACTAAGGATTTTCCACAAATTCACTAATTTTTCTTTCTTTTGAGGACAAAGAGTAACCTTACAAATCCCTCAAGAATTATACCCCAAATTCTTGAGAACAATCTCTCCCAAAGAAAACAATATAATTTTTTCAAACTTATAAGAAAATCCTCACAAGGAAAGATGTTTGCACAATTCTAGAATAAAGAAAGAACACTCAAGAATAATACAATTGAGCACAATAAGTGTTCTTGAAAGCAAAAATGAATATTGAATGAAATAGGCTTGAAAATGCTCAAACTTGAGGTTTGATGTTTTCTCTTTGATTCTCTCTTAATTCTTGTTGATTGTTATTTCTTGTTGTTGATCAATGGCTTCTAAGCTTGTTTAAATACTCCCTTAATTGATTTTGAACGTTAGGGATCATTAACGGAGTCAATAGAACCGTTGTTGTGTGAAAAAACTTAATAAACCAGCTTGGAGCGTGGGGGGAATCGGTACCCCCTCATAGGGGATCGGTTCCTGCAGTGTGAAATTCAAATATTTCGACCGTTATAAGATTGGGGGAATCGGTACCCTCCAAGTAATATGTTATTTCTCGGAGCCAAAACCTTTCAAGAGGTATCGGTTCCCTCCTTGAGGGGGAATCGGTACCCTCTGGATAATCTGCCCATTCGGGTTTGAGATTTATTAAGAAAATATATTTGGCTCGATTAAGGCTTGAAATACTTTGTAAAATTGTTTAAAAGATTAAAACATATTTTTACACTTGAGTAAGGATTTGAAATAGACCTTTGAAAAACTTAGAGTAATATTTTGATATTCGAATAGATTGATCGAATATATGTATTTGAAAATGATTAGAAAATCTTGAAATCCAATAACATTTAATTTGTTATATCGAAACATCAAAATGTTTTCAACAATCTCCCCCTTTTTTATATAACAAAACATTTTAGTAATTTTAAGATTTTCTAATTAAAAATCATTTTTGAAATCAAGTTTTGAAATTACTCTCCCTTACTATAACACATCTCCCCATTTTTGTTAAATAAAAAAGAAGACTCTAAAAAGTTTATAAAACAATTTTTTTCCATTTGATTATAATTAGATATAGCTTAAGTTGCTAAAATCACAATTAAGAGAAAGATTAGCCATTAGTTCCAAAAATCAATATTCATAATCAAATGTGTAATGGTGATTGGTTATAATTGAAATAATAATGTAAATGATGCAAGAATTAAAGAAACCAAAATAAATATTAAGTTCAATATTTAAAACAAAATAAACATTCAAACAATCCAAATAACCAAATCCAAAACAAACAAAATGTTTTAACAATTTTAAGTTCGCAATCAACCTAAGAGAAAACTAAGCAAGAAACAAGTTCTAATCGTCCATCGATGGATCAGGATGTGATAAATGTGCCCATATATTGGCCATATCACGTGTAAGCACATCGACCCTCTCATCCATAGCATCGAAACGATGATTCATCGTTTCATTGTTAGCAGTTAGATGCGACTCGATGGATGCAAACCTCATGTCAAGAGTCTTCCATAAACGATCGGAAGTATGGAGGCATTTGACTCTCTTACGGTGTCGGCTCGTCATCGGGTACTTGATCGTCGATATCTTGAAATAAGTCTTGAAGTTTAGGATTGTGGTCCCCTGTCGGTGCCGGACGAGCTTGTGAAGAGCTAGCTCTTAGTGTTTTCTCGGTGACTTGAACCTATTGGTCCTTTTCCCCTGTCCATCCCGATTTCTTCAAGGTTATAAGATTGATTGGGTTCTTAAGAGGGATGTCCACATCAAGATCGACCCTAAGGTTGGATTCGATAAAAAGGTTACTTAGAAAAACAACCATAAAGTAGAGTTTCAACAAGCTTTTTATTAGGAACATGGTTTATGGTTTCTACTAACTCATCAAAGACGATCTGTGGCAGAATTATTTTTTCTTGTTATGTTGGATACAATATATCCACCATAAATCTAAAGCTCTAAATCTGGAGTATCTACATTCAGATGGTATAAACCACTAAGAGATCATCAAATGAAGAAAATGATCATGATGATCGACTAAAGTGCTCACACTAGACTTAGGGTTATAACTGGTAGCCACTATGTCTTTTTCATTATCTTCACCTACGTTATCAAGACCAAAAGTCATAGCAATTGTGTCGGAATCTATATGAATGAATTGGCCTAAAAAATAAGACCGAGTAGAAACATTAGCAGTACGAGACTCATTTTTGACACAAACCATATTGGAATAGAAAATGCGGACTAATTGGTGATCAACGGTAGGTCTAAGCTGAAACAATTTATCAAATTTCCAATTTTGGAGGGTCAAAAGATATTTAAAGTTTATTTCTAACATAGCTTGAAGTGAGGGGATTCGTTCTTCCCGAATTTTGTATGACTCAAAATAATTAGAATACCTATAGTAGAGATCTTGTCTGCGACCAGGTTCGTTAAAGCACAAATTACGGATACTCATAATCGGTTCGATTGGGTTTGGATTTTGACGTGAAATAGGAGGAGGGTTTGAAGGTCAATTTGAACGACTAGAAGATGACCTAGGACGTTTGTGAGACATGATTAACAGATCAGAATGGATAGATAACCTGCAATTTTAAAATACATGTGTGCAATATAATCAATTCCCAAAACTCTAATGAGTCCTCAATATTTCAATGTTCTTTAAAATAGTCCTAATGGCAATTTTGAAAACTATGTTCGAAAACAAGGTTTGAAAATCAATATATGTATAGTTTTCATGAAAACAACATAATTAAATCAAAACACAACAAGTTGAAAATCATTTTTTTATATTTCAAAAAATTTCAAATAATTTTGAAAAATCTTGTGTTTTTGATAAAATTAGTTGTAGATTTTTATTCTAAACCAAAATATATGTAATGCCCGATCACTATTTAAAACTAGTTCTATGTTCAAAATAAAATAGCGGGTTTATAAAAATTACCTTGAAAATGAAGATAGAGTGGGTTTTGATGTCTTTTGCATGAAATTAATGATGCTAGCAGGCCTAGGAGTTGAAAAACGAAGTAATTCCGACTTGTATTTGATGATTTTGGCAAAAGTGGAGATTAGAGAGAAATAGAGGAGGAACGTCGTGAGAGAGAGAATATAAGAGGGTTTTAAGAGATAGAGTTCTTTTGGGTGATTAATAACCAGAACCTGTGTAGGGTATCGGTTCCCTCAAGTGGGGAATCGGTACCCATTCAAATGGGGAATCGTTACCCATGCAAGGGGGTATCGATTCCTAGCGCCAAAAAATTAAAAATATGTATTTTAAATGCTCAAAATGCTAAATTAATTTGCTCTAGTGATATTGCCAACTCATATTAAAAAGATTATGTTCAAACAATCAATATTATCCTTAAACAACATTTAAACAGATAATTAATTCTCACCAAAGATCATAAAATCCCCCTAACTATTAGCATAGAATGCATTCAAAAATGTTATTTTATAAGCGTTTTCAATTCTAATTTAAAAGTGCTAAAGTTATTTTAAACACTAAGTGAAGATATGTCAATTAAACCTAATTCTCTCCTAAGTGTCCAAAATCTTTCTTTGTCTAAAGGTTTTATAAAGATATCCGCTAATTGGTGCAAAGTATCAATAAATGCTAGAACTAAATCTTTCTTAGTGACATGGTCTCTAATGAAGTGATGCCTAATTTCAATGTGCTTAGTTCTAGAGTGTTGGATGGATTTTTAGTGAGACAAATCGCACTAGTATTGTTACACTTGATAAGAATGGTACCTACATCAATTCCATAATCAAAAAGTTGTTGTTTCATCCATAAAACTTGTGCACAACAACTACCCGCTGAAATGTATTCTGCTTCAGTGGTAGTTAATGCAACACAATTTTGTTTCTTTAAAAACCAAGAAATCAGCATATTTTCTAGGAATTGGCAAGTACCAGAGGTGTTTTTTCTATCTATTTTGCATCCTCCATAATCCGCATTAGAGAAAGCATACGAGCTAAAGCTAGAGTCTCTAGGATACCAAAGTCCTAAACTAGGAGTGTCCTTAAGGTATCTAAAGATTCTCTTAACAGCTCGTAAATGTGATTCCTTAGGGCTTGATTGAAATCTAGCACATAAGCAAACACTAAACATAATGTTCGGTCTACTTGCGGTTAGATAAAGCAAAGAGCCAATCATTGACCTATATAATTTAACATCCGCACATTTACCTCCTTCATCTTTGTCAAGCTTTGTTGATGAGCTCATTGGAGTGACATGAGGTTTCTCATTTTCCAGTCCAATCTTCTTGAGCATATCCTTAACGTACTTAGCTTGATTGATGAAGATGCCATCTTTTCTTTGCTTGATTTGGAGTCCCAAGAAAAATGAGAACTCTCTCATCATACTCATCTCAAATTCACTCTGCATTAGCTTAGAAAATTCTTAGCAAAGAACATTATTAGTAGAACCAAATATTATATCATCAACATAAATTTGAACTACTAATAAATCTTTACCTTTATGCTTTAAAAACAATGTAGTATTAACCTTCCCTTTTGAAAAACCTTTTTCAATTAAAAAGTTTGACAATATTTCATACAAAGCTCTAGGAGCTTTTTTTAAACCATAAAGCATTTTTGTCAATTTAAAAACATGATTTGGAAATTTTGAATCTTCAAGATCCGAAGGTTGTTCCATATACACTTCTTCCTTTATAAAACCAAAAATCATCCATTTGATATAATTTGAATTCATTGAAACATGCAAATGCTAATAACATTCTAATTGCTTTCATCCTAGCTACTGGAGCATATGTTTCATTATAATCTAATCCTTCTTCTTGAGTATAGCCTTGAGCAACAAGTCTAGCCTTGTTTCTCACTATATTACCACTTTCATCAAGCTTATGCTTAAATACCCATCAAGTACCTACAGTAGATTTATTACTAGGCCTTTCAACTAATGTCCATGCTTTACTTCTCTCAAATTGATTTAACTCTTCTTGCATAGCCATAATCCAATGTTCATCATTTAATGCTTTTTTAATATTCTTAGGCTCTATGCATGAGATAAATACAACATAATTACAAATATTTCTAAGAGAATATCGAGTTGTTACCCCTTTGGATGAATCACCTATTATTTCACCATCCTTGACAAAGTTGTATTCCATTGGATAAGAGACTTCCCTTTCTTCAATGGTTAGATTCTCGAGAGGGTCTTGAGTTTCCGCATCTTTCGTTTCTTCCTTTGATGATGGTTTTCCAACGTCATGTGTAACATCATTTGTGTTTATAATACCTACATCATCATTCACACAAGAATCCTTCCTCGGAAGGGGATTATCATCAAAAACATATATAGACTCTTCTACAACTAAAGTTCTTTTATTAAATACTCGATAAGCTTTAGCATTTAAAGAATAACCCAGAAAAATTCATTCATCACTTTTAGCATCAAATTTACCAAGATTGTCTTTTATCGTTGTTTAAAACAAAACATTTACATCAAAAAGGATGAAAATAGCTAATGTTAGGCATTTTATTTTTAAAAATTTCATATGAAATTTTCTTTAAAATTGGCCTAATCATAACTCGATTTATAACATAACAAGCGGTATTTGTGGCTTCCGCCCAAAAATATTTTGGCAAATTATTTTCACAGCATGGTTCTAACCATTTCTTCTAAAGTTCAATTTTTCTTCTCAACGACTCTATTTTGTTGAGGGTTTCTAGGTGCTGAAAAATTATGACTAATACCATTAGAATTATAAAACTCAGTAAATCCAAGATTTTCAAATTCAGTTCAATGATCACTCTTAACACTAGTGATAGATAGGGATGCCAAAAAATCACGAACCCGACGGAGAAAACCGAAAATCGAATTAAACGGGGATGGGGAAAAACTGTTTATGCTAAACGGTGAAAAACTGTTTATGTTAAACGGGGACGGGGACGGAGAAAAACCGTGTATGTTAAACGGGGACGGGGACGGGTTTAGTAATCCTTGCCTCGATTACCCGATTACCCAGCCCGATACCCGACCCGATACCCGGGCCGATAAATATTAAAAATAATTATTATATATATATATATTAATAAATTTAATTTAAATTAAAAATATATATATAATATTTATATATTTAATTTAAATATATATACTCAGCCCGATACCCGTTTAAATAACCGTTTATGCTAAACGGGGATACCCGTTTTCTCGCGATTTTCCCTGATTACCCGATGGGGATCCCCATTTAAATCCTCATGGTTTTTTAAGCAGAGACGGGTAAGGATTTTTTAAATGGGGACGGGGACGGGGACGGGGACGGGGGGACCTATACCCGGCCCGAACCCGACCCGTTGCCATCCCTAGTGATAGAGTAACATTTTTCGTTTTGGATTATTTTTGAAAATGTGATGAAATGTTCTAATGCTTCATCTTTAGTACTTAAGAATAAAACCCAAGTATATCTAGAATAGTCATCTACCAAGACAAATGCATATTGTTTTCCACCCAAGCTAGTAGTCATAGTTGGCCCAAAAAGATCTATATGGATCAATTGTAATACTTTACTAGTTGATACGTCATTAATGGATTTAAAAGAAATTCACTTTTGTTTTCCTTTTGCACAAGCATCACAGATTTTATCATTATCAAATTTTAGTTTAGACAACCCTCAAACTAAATCTCCTTGAATTAACCGTTGCAAGACACTCATACTAGCATGTCTTAGTCTCCTATGACATAACCAACTATCATTCTCATCCTTAGCAACTAGGCATAAATTAGTCATATCAATAGAATCTAAATGCACCATGTATATGTCCCTATTTTATTACCAACAAGCATAATCAAAATGGATGCAATGTCAATCAATTTTGCAAACATTAATTTAAAATAAGACATTGTATTTTTTATTAAATTCATTTTCAAAAGATTATGGTTTTAGCTCATTCACAAATAAAATATTATACAATGTCGATTACCAAGATTAAGAGTTTATACATAAAGTTTTTGAAAATGTTATGCATTAAAACTTTATATTATTAAAAAATAAGATCTATGCATAAACATTAAAAAAAATTAAAGTCAAAATTTTGCAAAACCAAAGTTCTTGAAAAATCGATATCAATTGTTAAAGAGATATCAATTACATTTTTAAAAACAATTTTGACCAAAAATTAATATGATGAACTAGAGTTTATAAAACATTACCAAAAAGTATTATGTTCATCATACAATATTTTTTAACATACATGAGATAAAACATAATCATTTAGAATTATTCAACATTTAAAACCTCATGCATGCATAAACTAAATGAGCAACCAAATAAAATAATTACGTTAAGTTTAGATGTTACCCATTCCTTTTTCATGTGCGACCAGAGCATCTTGAATATCATCATTTTCATCACAATTTTCTACCACACACCTACAAGAGACATTTAAGTAGATTTTGGTATTCAAATTGCTTTGGATCCTTGAATGTTAGTTTTGATGCCTCTTGTTCCTTTTGGAACCCATACTTGTCTAATTTTAAATCGTTTTCCTTTCTTTAAAGGATAAGTATGTTCCTTACGACCATGATAATGACAATGTGAACATATTGTCATTATTGAACTAGATTAATTATTTAAAATGATCTCTTTTTCTTTTGTTAAGCATTCAAGCTTAACTTTCAAATCGAAATTTTCTTTTTCAATACTTTCAAATTTCATTTTTGAAAGCTCTAAATCATTCTTCAAGATTTTATTTTGATTTTCAAAATCCATTTTCGTTTCTAGAAGAAGTTTGTTTAATTTGAAAATTTCTTTTTCAAAGTTTTTAGATTTCGTTTTTGAAAGCTCTAACTCATTTCTCAACATTTCATTTTGATTTTCTAAATCTGTTTTAGTTTTCAAAAGAAGATCATTTTTAGCTATAAATTTAGAAATCAATTTATTGTATTTGGAGTTCATGGTCTCAAACTCCAAAAATAATTAATCATAAGCATCTTGTAACTCATTAAAAGATTTTGAATTTAATCTATTTGAGTTAGAAGATACCTTTGGCTCTGTGAGAGCTAATAGAGACATTACCTTTATTGGTTATTCTTTTTCCTTGTCTCTATAGATCTCCTCAAGCTTATCACACATATCATTGGCATTTGAACAAGAATAAACTCTTTTATATACATTAGGATCAATTGCACAACACAACATGTGCTTAGCCTTTGTATTTTGTTGAGCTTTCTTCTGTTCTTGATTACTCCACTTCTTTGCCTTCTTCGTAGGAGAAGAATATCCTTTCTCGATCATCATCCAAGCTTTCACATCAAATGCTTGGATAAATATCATCATAAACTTCTTCCAACGACGATAATTTGTTCCATTGAAGTGTGGAAGCACGTCAATTGGTCTGGATTCTTCCATGGAGAATGAACCGGAAGTGGACGCCATCTTTATCGATTTAACTCTTCACGAATCGACTCAAGAGGTGGTTAAACCTTCAAATGAGTGAGGCTTTGATACCAATTTTTGAGTTAATCGATCGATGGAATAGGCCAAGAGGGGGTGAATTGGCAATAAAAATTTTGGTAGGGATCTTGTACATTTTGTTCCCACCAGGATGCATGGCATAAGGACTATATAAGCCTCCTGAAGAATAGACCGTCTTAACTCATCATCTTTAGGGATGCAGTAACGGCCATGAAGCACATAATGCCATCCTGATCAAAAGTATATTCTGAACTCATTCCCTACTCAACCTGCCCAATCATGGGAAGTAAGGAGCTATCTCCATCATCAAACAAACTCAAACTGGTAAGCAAGGCTCTCAGATCAGATATCGCCTTACACCTCAAGGCGTTGGCCACCACATTAGTCTTCCCTGGATGATACTCTATCTCACAATCATAGTCCTTTAGAAGCACTAACCAGTGACACTATCTCAAATTCAACTCTTTCTGAGTAAGCAGATACTTCATACTCTTATGATCGTGTAACACTTTTCTTCGTATAGATAGTGTCTCCAAATCTTCAAATTAAAATCCACAATAGCTAACTCCAAATCGTGAGTGGTAGTTACGCTCATGCGACTTTAACTGACGTGACACATAAATGACAATCTTTCCATCTTACACAAAAACACATCCTAATCCAGAGTGAGAAGCATCACTATAGACAGAAAAATCTTTCCGAGACTCAGGAAGAGTGAACAATGGGGCTTGAGTCAAAATAGTCTTCAGTTTCTCAAAGCTAGTTTGTTAGTCCTCAGACCAGACCAATGGAACATCTTTACTTAACAGTTTCATTAGAGGAGCTACAGTAATGGAGAACCCCTCAACAAAACAACGGTAATAACCAACTAAGCCCAAGAAACTACAGATTTCTAAAATGTTCTTGGGTTGCTTCCAGTTTAGAATAGCCCTCATTTTACTCGGATCACTAGGATACCCTTAGCAGAAACAATATACCCAAGAAAAGCTACTTCGCTAAGCCATAACTCACACTTATTCAACTTGGTGTATAACTTATTTTCCCTCAGAGTATGCAAAACAATCCTTAAATGCTCATCATGTTATGCGTTAGTTTGAGAATACACCAGTATGTCATCTATGAACATAACTACAACTTGGTCCAAGGAAGGTCGAAACACCCGATTCATCAGATCCATAAAACTAGTAAGGGCATTAGTTAACCAGAATGACATCCCGAAAAACTCGTAATGCCCATATCGAGTACGGAAAGTAGTTTTTTAGGATATCAGAATCCTTCACCTTGAGTTGGTAATAACCAGACCTTAAAACTATCTTTGAAAAGATAGAAGCCCCTCGAAATTGGTTAAACAGATCATCGATCCTGGGCAAATGATATTTGTTTTTAACCATGAGCTTGTTCAATTTCCTATAATCAATACAGAGTCTCAATGTCTCATCTTTCTTCTTGACAAAGAGAATTGGGGCTCCCTATAGTGAAACACTAGGTCGAATGAATCCCCTATCCCACAACTCCTGGGGTTGGACTTTCAGTTCCTTAAGCTCCTTTGGGGCCATACGGTAAGGAGTCATCGAAACTGAAGTGGAACCAAAATAAAGTTCAATCTCAAACTCAACTTCTCTATCCGGCGGCAATCCATGCAACTCTTTAGGAAAAACATCGGGAAATTCCTTAACAACCCGGATGCTACATTTAGTCTATTAATAGTTTTTTCTGTTACAAAAGGAGTTACTTGGTACTCATGGTAAAGTGGTTGGGATTTAGGAATTTAAGCTTGTAAGGCCAAGTTCAAATCCTATCACCGTCACTCTTGGTGGGCAATCTGTAAATTCTTATGTAAATCCCAGTTGAGTCTTAGGTATGCCTTGGTCATGGACTGGGAGAGCCATCTCTGACTTAAACTTTTATGTTAAAAAAAAGGCATAATGCAATAAAATAGCCTTAATGTTTAACAATATTGTCAAACTTGCGCTTATTGTTTTTTTTTTGGAACATTTTACCCCCAAACATTTCATTTTAGGTCAAAAAACACTTTCGTTGGATGGAAACCGTTAGTGTCAATGCATGGTGTTGACCAAGCAAGAACACGCTGACCCAGATGCTGATGTGGCGTGTCCAGGTCAGGAAAGATAATGACATGGCACTAGCACATCAGATTTTTAAATAAAAATTAAAATATTATTCTTAATATTTATATATTTTTATTTAATATTTTTTCTCGAATAAGAAGATGACACGTGTCAACACCATATTGGTTTAAATTTAAACCAAACAACAAAACATGCTTTCACTAAGGAGAAACTCACAAATAAAGCCTTCTACTCCGCCTTTTAAAGACTTCGATGAGGAGCTAACAATTGCCAAACACTCATTTAACCATCCATTACTTCTAAACGAAATCCTAAATAACCTATACCCTCAATCGAACTAAAAGTAAGTCCTAAATCTTAAAAACTCAACCTTTCAAGACCCAAAAAACGAGAATAATATGAGGTTTCAAAGACTACCTTCGATTCTACGAAGGAAACTCCTTGCTCCGGTGAAGAACGAAAATGAATGCTCATCTCCGAAAAGGATAGTTTTTATGAATATTTTTTTAATCGTTTATCTCATTCCTCTCTTGATTTGGGTTTTGTTTAAAAAATGGTTGTTTTTTATTTTTCATTTTTTGTTGGTCAAATAGTTATGGACTCCTTCTCTGGTTTTTTGTTTTTTGTTTTTTTTTTTTGAAAAATGGTTTTCCTTCCCCTCTATTTCGTGATTTTCGAATATGTTTTCTTTATGATTTGTCCTTCTTTCCTTCATCTGCAACTTTACGTGGAGCAACAACTCTAAAAGAAGTATGAAACAGAGCAACGATACTTCCATCGGAGAAAGGACTAATAGTGGATTGTGTGGTAAAGAAAATAATTCTGACTATTGGAACTAATCTTTTCCAATGTTTTTAAAAAACTGAAACAATCAATACATGCAAAAGAGGGTATTTTAATTTCTATTTTGAGCAAATTTTTTAACAAAAAATAGATAAAATAGGATGAAGATTTCGTTACTTGGGTTTTGTTCAGAGTTCCACCGGTTGTCGATTATCATGGGAACAAAAGGGACAAACTCTTGGTCGTTTATGGTGTTCGTTTTGTCTTTTGAAGCATGGTTTTAGGATTTAGATAAAAAAAATAAAAGGGCTCGTTTGGTTTAGATCTAGGTCATGAGTTAATCGACCGCCACAATTGGTGGTTGGGGAGTGTGTACGCCGATATATGGCTATGAAGGGCTCTGAAAGGGTTTCAGTTGAAGAAACAGAGGCATTGAGTTCGTATGGGATTTCCTTTAAAGCTTTCACCAAACATAGAGAAGGGTGGTCAGAGTAAAGTTTGGCCACCAACGCATGATGTCCAAATTTTTGTTCTCTTTGGATAAGAGGCGGTAGAGGGTAGAGTTTTTAGATAACTTTAAAAACAAATGAGGCGACTGGTTTGTTTATTTTTAGGTTACGATTTCCCATTTGGACAAAAAAAATATTAAATAAAAATATATAAATATTATGAATATTATTTTCATTTTTATTTAAAAATATGATGTGGCAGTGTCATGTCATCATCTTTCATGACCTGGACACGCCACATCAACATCTGGGTCAGCACGTTCTTACTTAGTCAACACCATGCGTTGACCATCAGTTGACTAATGGTTTCCATTCAATGAAGGTGTTTTCTTACCCAAAATGAAACGTTTGGGGGTCAAATGTTCTAATAAATACGGGAATATTTGACAATATTGTCAAACGTTAAGGTTATTTTAAATAAAAAGTATTAAAAATTTAACATAATTTATAAAATAAAAAATTAAATAAAATTATTACAAATTTTTTTTTCAAAATTAAAAAATACATAAACATATAAAAGAAAGAAATGTTCAAGAAATATAAAAAAATAGAAAAATATAATATTTAAATAGAATGAGATTTTATTCTCAATTTAAATGTTGTTGAATGTTTTTAGTAATTTAGGTGGGGAAATTCATATTCTTTCCCCTCAAAATTTTGGAATTCGTCGATTTTCTTCTAAATCTGAACCGGAGAAGTCAAGAAAAAGAAGAAAAATAATATATATATTTCACAAGTGAAGATTACAAATTATAAAAAGATAAAATCAAAACTTTTATTTGAATTTTATCGATTTCATGAGAATTTTGAGGAAAACTAAACTAAGAAAAAGATAGAAGAGGGAAATATTTTAGTACTTGTTACGTTACAATCGATAATCGACGAAAGTAAACGATGTTAGAGAATGATGGTTGAAAGAAGATTAAGATTTTAGGTTAATTTAAGAAATATATTGGCCAAATCGCTACATTTAATGCAGGTGTTAACTGTTAAACACTCAACTTGTAACCCCCTCAGACCGATGTGGTTAACCCGATCCGATCTGGAGTGTCACATTAGGGCCAACGAAACGATCCACTGTAAAAATAGCAAAAAAATTAAAACTTTTATTAAAACATGTAAATTATAAAATGATTTATCAGTACGAATAAATAAAACAGATTTTCAGACTCGTATATAAAACAAAAAAATTTACATGCCCCCTAATCACATGTAGCATACTCTGCAAGCAACCCCGGAAGAACTCCCTTACTGATGTCGATAGCTATATTGGTACGATTCTTTTAACCTACAATGGTGAGTAATAGAGTGAGCTTCGAAAAGCTCAGTAATACAGAACTACCAGATGATGCTGATGAACGTGCACATACATATAAACATATATTTTTCTTATCGATTCAGACATCTACAAATATTTATGTTGAGCAGAAATCCTATTGGTATTTCATATGGTAACGGACAATGAGCTTTCAGTTCAAAGAAATATTTCAGACGACTGAGTTCAGGAGATCAGAATAGGTTATCTAGTGTGTTCCCGTAAAACTAGTAAAAAGATATAGATCTTTTAAAACATATATATATATATACCCCTATCCCTTCACAACAGAATGTGTACGTTCCCCAGAACCATAAACCCAACCCACACAACTTTTAAGGCTCTGAGCACAAAGCCGAGGAACTTGTATGCAAATTTTCAGTTGACTGATTCGAAGTTTCATGAGAATCAGTCTTTTTAAACACAAATTTATCAAGAGTGCTTTTTTGTGACTTCTTTAACTCCTCTCGCTTCCTTTTTTTTCTTTTTTCAATTCCAGACAAATGTTTTAAAGCAACATCTCATCAAAGACTCAAACACAAACCAATTCTAATAAATAAGTATAAGAAAAAAACAATTGCACATGGATTCTTCAATTAGAATTGTAACCCATTGGAGTAAGATAAAATCCTAAATTTTCAATTTGATAATTGACACTGTTGTCATTAATATTAATAGTTATAAAATGAACACCAAAATAAAAATATCAAAAAGTATATCAAAGATACAAGGGTTGAAATAAAATAAAACTTGAAGTTTAATTCGAAATAAAATAGAAATAAATAGGCTGATGACTACATCCAAAACCTCAAAACTAACCTCGGATCTAACCCGAAAAAGACCCGACCCTTCGAATACCTCGTACACCGACAACCCTCGATGGTGGAGCAGCCTCTACTCACCCCCAAAATCGTCGAACCTACCTCACAAAACCTAGATCTAGGTATAAAACCAACATGCAAGAACCCTAGAACGTTTAAGCTATTCGGCCTCCTTCCCTATGAACTAACCATCGGCCCCAACTCCGGTGAGACCCCTTCTTTCTCAGGTAAATTCTAGGCTTATTTATTTTTTTTATATTTATTATTTCGAATATATGTATGAATCGTTACTATGCTCGACAAGAAAAAAATGTTATGTATTCGAACTCAAAAAACATAATCTCTCGATAAATTAGAAGTGAGCCGATAAAAAAAATACATACATTCGAACAGAATAAAAAAAGAATAATATGTAACCTTTGGAGTATGCTATTTCTTGAATGTGAGCGTTTAGTCGTTTACAATGTATTTTTGCTAAGATTTTTCTCTTATTTCAATATGTTTTTTCTCTTCCCGTTCGCCTCCTCCCACCTCTTGTTGTTATGCTCCTTTTATTTATTCTCCTTAGGTAAGATGATAAGATCTAATGAGTATGATTCCATTTTTTCTCTAATTTGATGAAGAAATCCCCACTTTTCGAGATTTATTTTTTGTTTTTTAATCCTTATTGGTTTAGGTAAAAATTTGAGTGGGATTATGGAAATGGTGAAGGCATGGGTTGCTTGGCTTCAAGTGAGAGCTGAGTTGTTGTAGCATGTGCAATGGGAAAGTGCTTCACGTGAGGTCATGGGCTGTTGAATAAAATAAGAAAAATGGTGCTTACATTGATCTATTTTTATTATTAGATTAACTATATAATTATTCGTTAAATTATGTAAAAATATTTTTTAATTATTAAAACTTAAAAATTATAAAATTATTATTATTTTTAAGAATGGCCCCCTCCAAACCTGGGCCCTATGCGGTCGCACTCCACGCCTGGGCTCAGGGCCGGCCCTGCTCTTGAGCAATGCAAACTAATATAATCAACCGTATACTGATAATTAAAAAGAAGAACCAGTTATATACAACCAAGGATGCGTTAGAGCCCAATTTCAAAATGCTTGCTTGATGAACATCGAACACTAACATGTAAATCACAAGTTTAAAAGCAATTCGTGTCAAATGCACACAATGATTTAACAACGGAAAACAGGTTAAAGTTGTGAGGAATGAGGAATGGAAAACTTCTTAGATCTCTTCACAACTGTAAAAAGGATTAAACTCGATGTGCTCATATGCCATAAGAAATTCAACCAAAATGTGGACTCCAACTGCCTACTTAAACTGTTGAACCATAGTATAAAAGATACATGGGCTTGCCTCCTTTACACAAATTCAAGTCATGGCCTCATGGGGTGAAGATGTTCCCATATAGTTTTGAGATTAATGATTAAAGATGCCAAGGCATGGTATGAGAGGTATTCATCAACCAAGGAAAACAAAAAAAAGGAGAAATGTGAAGAGAGTAGATAAATTCTAATGGAGAAAGGAAATCTGTTATTCCCATGTTCAGTCAAAGATAAGATGCAACATGGTTCCCACAGTATGTAACTATTTTAATTCTAGTTTCTCTGACATTAACGATCCTCCTAGAAATTGGCTTCTATAGATATACCTTAGATTTATTTATTTACAAAATCGTCCTTGTTTAATGTTATGTCTCCTTGTTAACCGTTTACTGTGCACTCTTCTATATTTCCCTTCAATGTGAAGGCATAACAAATAGGCAACCTTTTTCAACTCTATGAATTTTACTTCCATTGATTATAGAAGAAGAGTTAATAGAAAAAAATATAAGTCAAAGTTCCTCCAAACTCTTCCCCAATTATCTAGTTATAGAAAATATTTGAAACACATAAAAAGCTAGAAGACTGAGATCTGCGACTAAGGTCACATAGATCAGTCACTCCTCTGTTTTATAGACTTTGTTATAAAGATAGGGATTTTCATACATACAAAAAGAAACCCTCCATCCCTTAATTGTGGTCCACCCTGGAAAAGAACTTTGCTAAAGAACAAAACATTCTTACCTATGAGAAGAAATTTGACAGTGAGTACTTATTTTCTGCATGGACAAAAACTACAGGAAGCTAAAAAGGAAAAAAAGACAAAAGTTAAAGGTGAGGAATATGACAGCTAGCTTATTTTCAAACTGGCCTACCACTGAATCATAATACATAGAATTACAGCTTATTTATGCAGCATGTATCTCAACCACACATGTATCATCCACTATTCTCAGTTTGTTTTGCATTATCCTCGTAACCACTCCAGTCCATTCAAATATCTTTGCTTTATAAAAGTTTGATATACAGACTTTCATGGTTTAATTATGGAGTCCAATCATTGGCTTTAGAAACTGTTTATGTTTGTCAACGTGTCTATGTTGTGAAAAAAAATCTCACCCCATTGTCTCTTTTACCTTTTAAAGTTGAAAATGAGTGTTTTAATAGACATCACCAGATCAACACTTAATTGCAAATACAAATTAAAAGATCTATAAAAAACATGAGAGAGAGTCGAGTGAGAGAGTAAATATGGTCAGTCAAACATCCTCCGGTGAGGAATGGACGACGTTTGTTGATAACTTGAGCAAGAGAGTATTAAGGAGGGCTGTTAGAGAACTCTTTCAACACCAAGGTCAAGTAGTCAGGGTCAGCCCTGAGCCCAGGCATGGAGTGCGACTGCCTAGGGCCCAAATTTAGAGGGGCCTATTTTTAAAAATAATAATAATTTTATAATTTTTAAGTTTTAATAATTAAAAAAATATTTTTATATAATTTAACGAATAATTATATTTTTAATCTAATAATAAAAATAGATCAATGTAAGAACAATTTTTCTTATTTTATTCAACAGCCCATGACCCCCACGTGAAGCACTTTCCCATTGCACATGCTACAACAACTCAGCTCCCACTTAAAGCCAAGCAGCCTATGCCTCTACCATTCCCATAATCCCACTCAAATTTTTACCTAAACCACTAAGGATTAAAAAATAAAAATAAATCTCAAAAAGTGTGGATTTCTTCACCAAATCAGAGAAAAAAAATAAAATCTTACTCATTAGACCTTATCATCTTACCTAAGGAGAATAAATAAAAGGAGCATAACAACGAGAGGTTGGAGGAGTCGAACGGGAAAAGAAAAAACAGATTGAAACAAGGGAAAAATCTTAGCAAAAATACATTGTAAACAGCTAAACGCTCATATTCAAGAAATAACAGACTCCAAAGGTTACATATTATTCTTTTTTTTATTTTGTTCGAATGTATGTGTTTTTTTCTGATCGGTTCACTTCTAATTCATCGAGAGATTATGTTTTTTTAGTTCGAATACATAATATTTTTTTTCTTGTCAAGCATAGTAACGATTCATACATATATTCGAAATAATAAATATAAAAAAATAAATAAGTCTAGAATTTACCTGAGAAATGAGGGGTCTCACCGAAGTTGGGGCCAACGGTTAGGTCATAGGGAAGGAGGTCGAATAGCTTAAACGTTCTAGGGTTCTTGCATGTTGATTTTATACCTAGATCTAGGTTTTGAGAGGTAGGTTCGACGGTTTTGGGGGTGAGTAGAGGTTGCTCCGCCGTCGAGAGTTGCCGGAGTGCGAGCTATTCGAAGGGTCGAGTCTTTTTCGGGTTAGATCCGAGATTAGTTTTGGGGTTTTAGATGTAGTCATCAGCCTATTTATTTCTATTTTATTTCGAATTAAACTTCAAGTTTTAGTTTATTTTATTCTAACCTTTGTATCTTTATTATACTTTTTGATGTTTTTATTTTGGTGTTCATGTTATAACTATTAATATTTATGTCAACAGTGTCAATTATCAAATTGAGAATTTGAGATTTTATCTTACTCCAATGGGTTACAATTCTAATTGAAGAATCCAGGTGCAATTGTTCTTTTCTTATACTTATTTATTAGAATTAATTTGTGTTTGACTCTTTGATGAGATGTTGCCTAAAAAACATTTGTCTAGAAGTGAAAAAAGAAAAAAAAAAAAAAAAGGAAGCGAGAGGAGTTAAAGAAGTCACAAAAAGGTGCACTTGATATATTTGTGTTTAAAAAGGTTGATTTTCATGAAACTTTGAATCAATCAATTGAAAATTTGCATACTGAAAATCTTGGAAATTCTGAAAATGTGAATGATGAAGTGAATGATCCAGTTGACTTTAATGATGTGTCAATTGATGAAAATGTTGAAAATTTAGGCATTGGTGAAGAAGCACTTCCTCATTTGAATATACATGATCATATAAATTGGGAGAATCTTAACAATAATGCGAGAGATATATTAGTTGAAAAAAGGATTCATAAAAGAAATGGATCTTGAATTTCCTATTGATAAATATTATAGACATTTCTCATATGAATGTTATTCTAGAAAGTTGAGCAATGGTGAGACTAATTATAGAAAATGATTAGTTTATTCCAAAAATGTTGACAAAGTATATTGTTTTTGTTGCAAGTTGTTCAAATCGATTAATAATGTAAGTTTGTTAGCAAATGATGGCTTAAGTGATTGGAAACATATTAGCCAAATGCTTAAACAACATAAAAATAGTGTTGAACGTATAACTAATACAAATACTTGGAATGAATTGAGAGTAAGATTAGAAAAAAATCAAACAATCGATAAAAATTTGCAAGAAGATATTATGTAAGAGAAAGAGCGTTGGAGACAAGTGTTACAAAGAATATTCTCAGTTGTGAAATGTTTTGCTAAACATAATCTTGCATTTCGAGGATCCAATGAAAAACTATATCAAGATAACAATGGTAATTTTTTGGGATTGATTGAAATGATTGCAGAGTTTGGTGTGATTATGCAAGATCATGTTAGACGCATTTAGGGTCGTGAAATTCATTATCATTATCTTGGACATAAAATTCAAAATGAATTCATTTCCCATTTGTCTCAAAGTGTGAGAAATTCTATCATTAAGATCATTAAAGAGGATAAAAACTTTTCCATAATTCTTGATTGTACACCTTGTGTGAGCCATCAAGACAAATGACCCTCATAGTTTGATGTGTTAATATATTAAATAACAAAGTTAAAATTGAGGAGTCCTTTTTGGAGTTTCTAAAAGTGGATGATACATCTGAATTAGGACTCTTAGTGAACTACAAAATGTTTTGAAGTCTCTTGATCTTAATGTTGATGATGTGAGAGGACTAGGTTATGATAATGGTTCTAATATGAAATGATAGCATCAATGTGTTCAAAAAATATTTCTTGAAATTAATCCAAAAGCATTATACACGCCTTGTGCTTGTCATAGTCTAAATCTCACTCTTGGTGATATGACACATTCTTGTGTTAAAGCTATTTCTTTTTTTGGAGTTGTTCAAGGCATATATGCATTGTTTTCGGGTTTTCCAAAGAGATGAAAAATTCTACTTTATAATGTTCATGGATTAACTGTGAAATATTTATCAAATACTCGATGGGAGAGTCGAATTAAAAGTGTAAAATATATTAGATTTCAATGTCCCCAAATAAGATTAGCTTTGTGTGAATTATATGAATCTTGTGAAAATGATGCAAAGTCAAAAAAGTGAAGCTGAAAGTTTGGTGAATGCACTCTCAAGTTTTGAGTTTTTGCTTGGTATTGTGATTTGGTATGACATTTTATTTGCTGTTAATATGGTAAGCAAGAAATTACAATCTAAGTCTATGTGCATTGATACTACCATAAGGCAATTAGAAGGTGTGATGTCATACTTTGAAAAATATAGAGATGAAGGCTTTACAACTAGTATGAATGTAGCTAAAAGTATTGCACTTGAAATGGATGTGGAGCCTATCTTTCCCACAAAACGTCGTACGATTAGGAAGAAATTTTTTGGAGAGAATAATGAGGATAACTAAGTTGAATCGCCTGAAGAGTCGTTTAGAGCCAATTATTTTTTTGTTATGGTAGATATGGCAATTACTTCTTTGAAGAATAGATTTGAGCAATTGAAGACATTTGAAAGTATTTTTGGATTTTTATATGATTCAAATAAGTTAAAGTCATTAGACGATAATGAGTTGAAAGAATGTTGTGCTCATTTTCATTCTACCTTTTCTCATGACAATTTATCAGATGTTGACTTAGATGATTTTTTCTCTGAATTGAAAGTCTTACACATGACTTTGCCGACAGAATTGTTATCCGCCACTGAAATTCTTAAGTTTGTCAAATATGCAGATTGTTATCCGAATGCTTCAATTGCTTATAGGATTTTATTAACTGTTCCTGTGACCGTAGCTTCAGTCGAAAGAAGTTTCTCAAAGCTTAAATTAATAAAAACGTACTTGAGGTCATCAATCTCACAAGAAAGGTTGAATGGTTTAGCAACATTAGCTATTGAGGAGATGATAGGAAACATTTTTGTTGATGTTATTATCAATGACTTTGCATCTCAAAATGCTAGAAGAAATTGTTTCTTATGAGAATTTGTGTATGTTGTTTTGTAGGTGAGAAGCGTCAATTTTCGATTGAGAGAAACGATTCTAAGAGATTATTGAAGACATAATAGGAGTAAATTGAGTGAAAAATTGAGATGTCTCTTTATATATTTGGTAAAATAATGTTAGATAATGTAATAGAATCTACTCGTATAATTTTTAATGAAAAATTTTGTTTGGCGTTAACCGAAATTTATTCTTGAATTTTAAGTTATTTTTTAAAGGGCCCTTATCTCTTATTTTGCCTAGGGCCCTTAAAATGTCAGGACCGGCCCTGCAAGTAGTGCGAATTTACATTCCGAATGTTTCAAAAAAATCCAAAGTATAAGAATCAAACGTTCTCTTTCGTTCAGTTTGAGAATGAAGAAGGTTTAAAGAAGGCGATTGAAAACGTCAATGGAGCGTGGATTGATGGAAAGAAAGTGACTGTAGGGGCTGCGAAATATCAAAGTTATAGGTCTAGAATTGCTGCTGCCAGTAAACCCCATAAAGAAAAAGAGGTGTCAATCAGGGAGAGGATAAGAGGATAAGAGAGGGAGTAGAATCTTTGAGCAGCTTGAGAGATGGAAGATCTTACAAGGATGCATTGGTCTCAAATGGAAGGAAGAGTGATGAACCGGTGTTAAAGGAACAGAGAGAAGGGTGTTCTCGAAGGGCTCCTGGATTGAGAAATGTGTGGGAGATGCACATCCTTGTGGATTAATCGGAGTGGGTTAAAAGATCTTTAACAGGGATCATCAAACCTTTATTCGATTTGGAGTTGGTTCAGAAGGGATTGGCCAGCGATGGGATTAAGGTTATGATAGCCAACTGAGGTTATGCTTGGAACTCTTTTCTGGTCACTTTTGATTCGACTGAAGAGCTAAATGAGTTGTGGTTGAAGAAGAAGAACGAATTACTTTTTTGGTTTGATTGGCTTGAACCTCTTCTAAGTAAAGTTGGAGTCCCATTGGCTTTCTGTTCGGTGGAACTTAATGGTGTTCCCTTATTGTATTGGAATGCTCTTTTTTTGGAGAAGCTTGTTGGGCGATGGGGAAAGATGATATGCATTCAAGACTCTACGGTGAAAAAAGTGGATATGTCGGTGGCAAGGGTGTTGTTAATGGTGGCGAGCTCTTTTGACGTTCCTGAAGTGATCACATTAGGATCTTATAGGAGATCATATAAGGTAAAAATAAAGATAGTGTCTGATTTTAGAAAATCATTTGCAGTTTCAGAATTTTATTCAGAGTTAGCCTCGGAGAATAGGTCTGGTGAGGGTGCAGCGTCGGAGGAGGAAGAAGGTCGGGAAGCAGTGGTGGTTGGTCGTGCAACAGAGGAGTTTGAAAAAAAGTGATCAGTCAGACAAGGAAACTCGATATAGGGTTGACACATGGATGGATGGGACTGGAGTTGTTGATTTTGTTAGCGGCTATGAAATGTCGAAGTCAATGCAGCAGGTCTGTGATGGGGAATATAATGAAGAAAAGTTGTCAGGATTTCTGGATTCTAGGAGAAAGTTGACAGAAGAATTTAAGGAGTTAGGTATTAGGAAAAATTTTAAACTGCTGGAAAATGAACAAGCCCACTCCGAAAGTAATAGTGAGCCCATGTCTCCCTTATTTAGACTTTCTCCATTTGGGCCAGTTATTAACTTAAAGATTATGGGAGTTGGAAAAAAAGAAAGAGGGACGGGTAGAGTAAGGGAATTTGGAACTGGTTCTTCAGGAAGGAAGTGTTAGAGGGACATATTTAAAAGTCGATGGGTATAAATATAGTTCGCCTGAGAGGGTGATTACCAGAAGAAGTTTTTCTTCTCCTCCATCTAATCGAAGAAGATCCAACAGTGTTGCTACTGTATTCTGTGAGAGTGTACAGCAGATCAAGTAAGAAGTTTAATTCAGTGAAGTCGGAGAAGGGTTGTTCTGCGACTAATTTCCCTATAGAGGATAAGAAACTTGTCTCTACTTGGCAATTGAGCAGAATATTGGGTGTCAATTTTAAAGGAGGAAAGATAGCTTTTGCAAAGAAATATTAAGAAATGAATTAAAACAAAGGGGAGGAGGGTGGGAATTAATCCCACAGCTTGGGGTAGGTGTAGTTTTCAGTTGAAATGGTTGGATTCTCTTGTGTTACTTGGAATATCAGGGGATTAGGAAGGAAAGAAAAGGTAAGGGCAGTTAGGAAGGTGGTTATCAATCGGAAGCTTTCGTTTCTTTTTTGTTTTTTGCAAGAAACAAAATTAGAGAGGGTGAGACCTTTGATAAGAAAGTTAAGAGGCAAGTATCTTGGTGGGTATGCAGAGTCACCGTCAGAAGGAGTTTCAGGTGGTATCTTAAGCCTGTGGGACAAAAATTGGTTCAATCCTCAATTGCAACATTTATCGTTTAGATTAATGGCAAATAAAGGAATTAAATGAAGAATGATGCTTTTTAAATGTATACGGTCCTTCAGTTGAGTCGGAAAATGAGGCTTTCTTTGAAGAATTATTCAGTTATGTTGGTTCGGTGGACTGCTATATGTGTATAGGAGGGGATTTCAATGCTTATTTATCGAATGACGAGAACAAGGGGAAATCACAAAATGTTAACTCGGTAAGGCTATTTAGGGATTTTGTGTTTCAAGCTAAGCTTTTGGATCTTCCGTTGGCTGGAGGGAGTTTCACATGGTGTAACAATAGGAAATAACCTTCTTTTGGGAGATTAGATCGATTTCTAGTGAATGACAAATTTTTACTGATGTTCCCAGATATTGTTCACGTTTTACTACCAAAATCTCTTTCGGATCATAATGCAGTGGCATTGGATTCGAGTAAGATTAACTGAGGTCCGAAACCTTTCAAACTCTTTAATTATATTATGGATGAGGTTAGATTTCAGGGAATGTTAGAAGGAAAGATTAATGAGATGAAGGTGGGGAAAAGGAGGAGTATCGAAAGCTTATTAAAGGAATCAAATGAGGTGATAAAAAGCTGGTCAAAAAACAGTTGTTTGCAATTACCGAAATTCATTGAGAATTTGGAGAAGTCAATTTCTGTTCGGGAAGCAGAAGTTCAACGTGGGAATCCAATGGTTTCGATGGAGGACATTGTAAGAGATAAGAGAGAACTATGGTCCTTGTACAAAAATGAACTTATTTGGTTTCAAAAATCGAGGGCGATTTGAATACGGGATGGAGATCGAAACACAAAATATTTCCACCAATGTGCATCGAACAGAAGTAGAGTTAATGCTTTAAAGTCGCTGGAAGTGGATGGTACTCAGACTTCGGATCCAAATTTAATAAAATCTCATATCTTTCTTTATTTCAAGAAAACATATAATTGTAAGCCTACTTTGGAGGTGCAATATTTGGATCTTAATTTCAGAAGACTTTCCGAGGAGCAGAGAGACGGTTTGGAAAGGAGTTTTTCGGAAAATGAAATTTGGGAGGCAATCGCCTCTTCAGATGGTGATAAGGCTTCAGGGCCGGATGGGTTGAATATGGGTTTCTTTAAGAGATTTTGGCAGGAGATTATCAACATATAAGCAGGAGATTTATAGCCATAACGGGTAAATTTCGAGCCAATAATTTCAGTTGTGGCTTCATTAATGTTTATGGTCTTTCAGTGGAGGAGGAGAAGACAAGTTTTTTTTGAAGAACTAAGTCTTTATTTAAGAGGCCAGAATTGTTCGGTTTGTGTAGGAGGAGACTTCAATGCTTACTTGTATGAAGAAGAGAAGATTGGCAGAGGGCAGAACAGAAATTCTATGAATCTTTTCAGTCAGTTTATCCTACAATCTGGTCTTATTGATTTACCTATGATTGGAGGCAGATTTTCTTGGACTAATAAACAAGATAATCCAACCTTTGTAAGACTGGATCGTTTTCTTGTTGATAGTCAGTTTTTGGCAGCATTCCTGGATATAGTTCAGTCCATTCTTCCAAGGTCTGTGTCATATCACAATGTTATAACTCTTGAGAATAGGGGTGTAGATTGGGGTAAAAAACCTTTCAAATTATTCAATTACTTGATGGATGAGGAAGGTTTTGAGGACTTGATTAAGTCATATGTTCAAAACAGTAAGAAAAATCAAAGGAAAGCGGGTGTTTTTAATATTTTGAAGAATGCCAAAGGTACAATCAAGAACTGGGTTGGGAGAAGAGATCAATATCCAAAAGCTTTGATTTCTGATTTAGAAGAGAAAATTCAAAAGTTAGAGGTTGTCCAACAGCAACAGCATGGTGTTTCAGACAGAGAATTAATAGCAGATTTGAACTCTCACAGAGCATAATTGTGGAAACTTCTTAAAATTCAGAAGCAGATCGGTTTCTAGTATTCTAGATGGGGACTACAATACAAGATACTTTCATACTTGTGCTACAGTTAGAAAGAAGCAAAATGCTTTGAATGCACTGAATTTTGGGGGAATTACGATTCAGAATCCGATTGCAATAAAGGCAGCAGTTAGGGATTACTTCTTCAAAATTTACAATGAGCGTTCAACTCTGGAAATTGATGACATAAAGCTGGATTTTAACAAAATTACACTCGATCAGAGACAGTTATTACAGAGAGAATTTTCTGAATATGAGATTTGGGAAACCTTGAAGTCTTGTGACAGTAGCAAAGCCCCAAGGCCGGATGGTTTAAATTTGGGATTTTTCAAGAGTTTATGGCATGTTTTAAAGGAAGATATTATGATATTCTTTCGTAATTTCTATTTGGGAAAAGATTGGGAACATGGTGTAAACCATACATTCATTACTCTTATTCCAAAGATTTCGAATGCAGGTGGCCTTGATGATTATAGACCTATAAGTTTAGTAGGTGGGCTATATAAGATTTTGTCTAAGTGCTTATCAAGGAGGTTAAGGAGCTGCATTTCAGACATTATCAGTCCTTCTCAATTTGCTTTCATCCCAGGTCGACAAATTTTAGACTGCTCTTTAATTGCTAATGAAGGAATTGATTTTTGGAGGAAGAAAGGTTTAAAGGGTTGTGTTTTTAAAGTGGATTTTAAAAAGGCATATGACACAGTTGACTAGCCTATTCTTTTCAGAGTAATGAGAAAAATGGGCTTTGGTTCTACATGGATTAGCTGGATCTCGAAATGCGTCACAACAGCTTCTATATCAGTTTTGGTTAATGGGGTTCCTTTAGAGGAATTCCCAATGGCAAAGGGAATTCGTCAAGGTTGCTCTTTGTCTCCTATGTTATTTAACATAGTAGGGGAACTCCTTAATCTTATGATTCATAGGGCTGTTTCAGAAAGGTTATTTTCAGGTATGGTTATTAGCAGGGAGAAGGGAACTTTCAAATTATCCCACCTTCAATTTGCTGATGGCCTAATAATATTCTGTGGTGCATCTAAGAAGCAGGTTATGAACGTAAAGAGAGTACTTCGAGTCTTCGAAGTTATATCTGGCCTCCAGTTGAACTTAAAGAAGTCAAAACTATTTGGGGTGAATATGAATGAAGAGGAAATAAGAGATTGGACACAGTCTGTGGGTTGTACTGTTGGTAGCTTTCCTTCAGAATACTTAGGACTACCTCTGGGAGCACAAAGAAATTCTTCTGCCCTATGGGATCCAGTGGTTCATAGTTTCAACAAGAAGTTGGCAGGTTGGAAGGCATCCTCTCTTTCTATTGCAGGGAGGTTAGTTTTAATTAATTCAGTCTTATGCTCGCTTCCTACATACTATTTGTCATTGTTTAAAGTTCCAGCTTCGGTGTGCAAGTCAATCAATTCTATCATGTCCAACTTCTTATGGGGCAGAGGAAATGGTCAAAACAAGATTCATTGGGTGGGTTGGCCCATTGTGTGCAAACCGAAATTCGAAGGTGGATTGGGGGTTCCAAACATCGACAAGGTAAACAGAGCTTTATTAGAAAAATGGTCTTGGAGGTTTGCTAATGAAAGAAATGCGGAATGGAGGAAATTGATTTGTTCTGAATACAATTTAGACTCATCTTTACTGCTATTTGACAATAAGGTTACACCCAAATTTTCATGGATTTGGAGATCCGTGGTGAACAATCATTACAAAATAGACCCTACTGGCTGTAAAATTAGAAGCAACTATTCTTTTCAAGTTGGCGATGGGGGTAGTATTCGATTTTGGCAAGATGTTTGGGCAATGGATCAACCATTAAAGATCATTTTTCCGAGATTGTTTTCCATTTCCTTAAACAAAACTAGAAAATTATCTGAGTTTGGTGATTTTAGCTCAGGCAGCTGATTTTGGGATATACATTTAAGGCGGCAATTGAATGATTGGGAATATGAGCAGTGGTCTAATTTGATGACAATTATTTCAAATATTTCCCTTTCGGTTGATTCATCTGACGTACTGGTCTGAAAAGGCACTGGAGATGGGGTATTTACTGTGAAATCTTGTGTTAGTCAGTGTTATTCAGGGACCTCAAGTTCATCAGAGATTAATTTCTGGAAGAATGTTGTTTGGAGTGGATTATTGCCTCCAAGAGTGGAGACATTTGTATGGCAAGTTATTCTACAGAAGCTGGCAGTGAAGTCAGCTCTTGTTAAAAGAGGTATGCTTGGTATAGATGACTTATTATGTCCTTTTTGCAAGCAGTTTGATGAGACACCCTCCCATTTATATTTTACTTGTTCGGTGGTTTGGAGCATTTGGAATAAATTTATTAGGTTATGGAACATTCAATCTGTCTTTCATGTTGATGCAAAAATATTTCTCCTAGCATGGGCTGATTTGAGGATTAATTCGACCATATGGTCATTTATTCCAGGGGTTGTCCTATGAACAATTTGGAAATTCAGAAATTATAATGTATTTGAAGGAGGGAAGGTAGATCAAGCAGAACTCTTCTTTTTAACTAGGTTCAGGCTAGCTTCATGGTACTTAGCTAAGTACAAACAGGTTTCGATCTCTAAGGATTTTCTTATTTCAGATCCTTCCTTAGGGGATTCTTGTTCTCCTAACTCCAAACCGATTGCAACCGTGATTAATTGGTCCCCTCCCCCAAAGGGCTTCATCAAATTAAATGTCGATGTTGCTACTACTACTGATTGGAAGAGAAGTGGGATAGGTGGAGTTTTGAGAGATGATAACGGGACAATCATAGACACTTGCAAGGAATCCGTAGGACCTGGTCCTCCTACTTTGATGGAATTGAAATCTATCCTTAAGGGTTTATCTTTCTTTCACACTACTATACGACACAGATTCAAGGATCGGTTGATCATTGAGAGTGATTGCAGGGTGGCAGTTGACTGGGTTAGGGATTTCGTTTCATGTCCTGATGTTTATGCTTACATTGTTAAAGATATTATCGAAAAACTTAGACTGTGTAAAGGTGTTATTAGATGGGTTAATAGGGCAGCTAATCTAGAGGCAGACACTCTAGCTAAGGCTGGAATTGGTTGATATTTATTTTGTTTTTAAGGTTGTAACTATTTAGGTTGTTGATCTCCTTCAAGGAGTTCTAGGTTTTTGTAATCTATTATATTAAGTTTATTATTAATAAAATTCAAGGCACTCTTTTCCTCCTTCCGCTGATTAAGAAATTTTTTCAGAGTTTCATTAATCATGAAGGGGGTTTTTAATGAGGCCTAATATTCCTATCAAAAAAAAAAAGTTTAACTTACAAATGAGTTTTCCTTCTTGTTGATGTAATAAAAAAAAACAAATAGCAGAAGAAGAAACCAATGCCGCCAGCGCCAGCCAAGTATCAAGAGTGCTCTGGAGAGAGTAGAAAAGGGGTGAAAGATAGGAAAAATAAACATAAGATATCCTTTTTAAAAGAAAATGTTAAGCTTGCCAACTATGTTGCTCAGACTCCATTTTTTTTCTATATCCATCCATGTTTGACACCCCTGTCCGATACATATTTTGTACACAATACGGGGATATGACCCTACAAGGATCGTCAAAATACATGGAAAAAATTTAACAGCAGCCCTCTCATGGGTTTCAGAAGCTACAGCCGGACTTTAAGGAAGTTTCAAATAAAGAAGAGAAAACTTGCTACATAACCTAGTAATACAGCCACAGTTAGTAGTAGAAGCACACCTGGAAAATAAATGCAGATGCAATGATGCGCATGGTCCATTTTACAAACTCAGCAACACCAACACCAACATCTACGATTCCATCCTTCGAGATCACAAATTTTCTTACCATCCAGTACCCTAATGCAGCTCCCGAGAGGAAAATTCCAACCAATACAAATATGGCAACCTGTAACAAAAATAAGAAAAAATAAATTACTTGGTTCCCTTAAAAACATCACTTCCTTTTAAAGACAAACGGGTCACAACTACAAAGAAGTCATTAGAGAATAAATCATATACAAATAAGTCGGGGACGATAAAAGGAACCATATTAAATATCATTTGCTGAAAATATTAACTCTAGTGAGGGGAAAGGACAAAAGGAGGGAGATCTGATGGACAGTTGTTAAGAACTTACTGGATTGTGCATATCTGCACTGGGGCCAAAATTGATAAGAATTGAATTTACGATGTAAAAGAAAAGATCCAGCTCCAAGATGAAAAATTAATGTAACAGTGAGTATATTGGCTGCCAACCCAAAGTAGATGAAACATTAATTAACCTATAAATAAATGAAAATAAAGACTCACCACTGGGACATATATGCTAAGATAGAAGATATTTGTCCTTCCTGCAGGCAATAGTTTCATTCCCTGCATGGAAAAAGAAAATCCACACAGTTAAAAGCTGAAGCTAAGACGGTATTGGCATAAATTCAGCATCAATCTTAAGGATAGAAATAACTAGTAGATTCCCAAGTCATCCAGTCATCATATGGGAGCCGATGAACATCTAATGAGACATCAAAAATCGATTGATTTAAGTTTGAGCTATATTTAATAAGTCAAACAGACAGGTTTCAGTTACAAAGTTGTATATAACTGGAACTTCAATACAGATAATGTTCTTCAATATACAAGGAAAACAAATCACTATCTTCCAGCAGTCAACAGAGTAAGGTACTTTAAATTTATAAGATATAAATGATAGCATTTAGATTTGGAACAAAAATGGGGAAGCAAAAATGAGGGCTATTTTAAAAGGAACGAAGGCAGTAGGAATTTGTGGAGGAACACCAGGATACCTGAAAGAGAAGAATCAAAATGACAAGAATAACGCCAATAGCCATTGAGCTGTTGTAATAAAAAGGAACCCACTTGCTGACAATTGGTGCCAACAGCAACAAAACAAATCCTAAAGCTAGAAAAACAAGCCGCCTCCGCTGAATACCTAGAAAAAAGATAACAAATCAAGGTTGAAAATAAAGTTCAATTTCAATGAACTAACAATCACAAGCAAAAGAAAATTTCTTTTAAAAGAAATGCAAATAACGTATACTCATACCTTCTTCAACAGTAACCGTGATAGAGCCAGACACATCACCTAGAAACTTCACATCTACAAATCTATTGTCATAAGGCGACATGATAACGTGCCATATACCATTTTCCACCGTCCTCCAATTTTCATGCTCACACCGGCATAATCCAAGGGAAGCATTCCTGCAAGACTTTTTCAAAGGTGACAACAAACTTCTGAAGTGATCTCATGCAGCACAAGTGTAGATTGAGAGCAGAACTTACTGATGAAAGCAAATTTGTATTTTTCTGTGTGGTCTTTCTGGTATTAAGACAGATGGAGCCAAAGTAACCCGAACAGAATTGGCATAACTCCTAAGTTTCAATCTTGAGTGACCAGAAACTTGAACTCGGTCACATCTTTTGAACTACGGACAGATGAATGCCCGTAAAGGGGAGTAGGGTAGACATCTAATGCTGCAGTTGTACTTCCCAAGTCAATTCCTGCAATTTTAAAACCTCTGAAAAAAACCATGATGAAGTATGGCTAGGGTGCAAAAGAAAACTAAAAGACATCCATCAAGTTACTGGCATAATCCCACTTCACCTCCGATTCAAAAATTACATAGTATACTTTCTATAGGATATAACTAAATGATACATTGATAGAGCTCAGTTTTAAAATTAAAGTGATCACAAATCATCAAGTCAATACTCAATCCAAACATTTATTTAAACACTAAAAATTCTCTTCATAGCTATAAAGACCTCCAAGTACCTAATGCATGGCACATCTCATCTTCGTAATTTATAATAAAAAAAAACTTTTAGCTGTAAATTTTTGGAGGACGGCCTAAAGAAACCTGTGGGAAACTGATTATCACTTATAAGAGATGAGAATATAAGTCAATAACAAGATTTCTACGAAGCAAATGATACCGTAAAAATGTAAATCATACTATGGTTAGGCCTCTTCTAGGATTTAGTCTTACCTTTTACCAGCATTTGAAGAACATATTTTAAAGCTAATATAATAACAGTTTGCATTTGACAAAATAAACCCACTTTATATTTTAAACCATAAATTCCGGATTCACTTCTCTCAAGAAGCCAAGCATATATTCTTATAGATCCGTACATTTTCTTCTGAAACAAATAAATTGAAGCAGAATCGATTCAGGGTTCTAAACCAAATAGAAGAACAACGAGAAAACCCCAAAACTGAATTCGCTAATCCCTTTTCTCCTTTTCCCTAATTTCCTCGGAAAGCAAACAAAATGGTACTAACCATACGAAAAACACAGTTGAAATACCATGAGAAAAAAGAAGGAAATCATAAGAAAGTTATACCTTTAAATTGAGTGGTGGCTTGAGAAGCACATGATAAGAAGAAAAAATAATATAAACTGAAGAAGAAGAGGATAAAAGAAGAGGAAGCCATTGTCGACAGCCCTCTTCCACCTCTCTCTCGCTCGCTCTCTGTGTAATTTGTTAAATAGAAACTTTTTATTATTATTAATAATAAACAAAATTATGGAGTAATTTTTGTTAAAAAAATAATAATCGCATATTACTATAATATAATTAATTTAATTTCTATATAATTGGTCTGATAAGGTGTTTAGGAAACGGCCAAACCAATGATAATTACATCAATAATAATCAAAATAGTATCCTACATAGTTTAAATTAGGGATATATTAAAAACATAATTAATTAAGAAAATAAGATATATTAATGATTGTTTAGGAAATAGAGTTGTTTGAACAATAAATTGAAGAAATTGAAGAAATTTTTAAAATGCACCTCGTTAATATAATACTAAAATCTAACAGAAATCGGTTATAACTAAAAATTTTGTCAATAGTGTAATTTCTTAGGTTGGAGAAAACAATTTTTTGGGTTGGACAGGTTGCAATCGAAAACGTTACATTCTTCATAATATTTTCGATTGTAAGCCCAAAATTTTGGTAATGTAACTTTTCGATTGTAATCGAAATATTATAAACTTATATAACTTTTAGGTTAAATATGATAATATTTTATGTTGAAATTGTCTTTAATTAACCTTAAACTAAATTGTAGTACCGCAAAACTACCCATAAAATTATCATATGTTGGCCGAGAAACTATAAAACCATCGTATGTTGTTGATGAATTTTTTTGAATTCATTTTAGAAAAAAGTCGTTAGTTATTATTAACTTTAAAAAGCATCTTCAACTAACGATAATTATACGTAAAGTATGTATTTTAATTGGATAGACATTTGAATAAATTTGAATATAGTATTATTGATTGATCGAGTAATATATCTAACACAAAAAATAACACATCTGAGTAATGAATTCATACCAATCCTCTCTGTTATCGCTCTAAACTCCTATAGATAAATATTTAACATCGTCTATAAATTAAAACATTCGACAATATATTCGTATGAATCAACATTAACATTACTAAGTGTTGTAAATACATGAGCTTAAGGGTACAGAAGTGTCTGAAATCAACCATAATTACACCATCTATTATGAAGGTTGACTAGATATGTTATAGCATGCATACTTTCCTATGGACATGCTAACTCGTCGACTTGAAAAGTTGTTTTTTTTTCAAAATAATTTAACCTATACCTATGAATGAACATTGACGTTGTCATTGCATTATTTCTTTTTCATTTCCTTGATGATCGTTGGAGTCCATCGCTGACCATAATTCATGATAGGTTTTATGCCCTTCCCAACTGCGCACCAAACATTACTCAACTTGTAATGTGTCTCTCTCACCACACTTGTTATTAAGAGATGATGTGTCCCTTTTAACACTGAATTTATGATCTCTGCAAAGTTGATTGCCATATGATTGTAGAGCCAACTTTCATCATTTGATTGTGTCCATCTTTCCTTGTCGATTTATATATTTAGCCCACCTCCAAATATTATTACCACAAACTTTGAGATTGTCTAACCTTGAGTCTAAAGTTGATGTAATTCATATCCTGTTTCAAAAGATGAAGTTAATACTAGAGAAAACCATGACAATTAAATGGATAAGTAAGTATAATTAAATATCATAAATTAAAATTTATTCATGTTTAAAATTTCATAGTAAATCTTTTGGTTATAATATGTCACTATATAAAAGATGCAAAGTACGAAATATACATGCGAAGACATCCAATGACTTTTTGATCGTTCAATTGCTAATATGATGTCACCAGTTCTATTAAATATCAAGCAAATTTCATCTTCTATGAGAAGATATTTCGACCTCAACAATGACAAATATAATTGGAAAAATATTTTGATCATCATCCTATGTATTGTAAGTAATAACATTTATTTATATTTCTTGTACAAAATATTATTAATTTGAACCATATGTTTACATAACAAAAACCCTTCAATGTATTTTACATATAATAATCTTTAAATTGCTAAAGTTGTATTTTATTGTCATTTTGATATTGAATTTTTTATTTAATTTGATATCTATAGTAACCAAATGTATGCTACATTAGTCTACTAATAGTTTTTCTATTACAAAAGGAGTTATGTAGTACGCCAATGAGTATTGGTATAAGTGGTTGGGATTTAGGAATTTGAGCTTGCAAGGCAAAGTTTGAATCCTATCATTGTCACTCTTAGTGGCCAATCTGTAAATTCCTATGTAAATCCCAATTGAATCTTAGGTATGCCTTAGTCTTGGACTGGGAGAGCCACCTCTTACTTAAACTTTTATGTAAAAAAAACAAAGAGTTATGTGGTACACTATGAACATATCATCTTGTATAGTATAAACAATTCAATAAAAAGTTCTCGTAACGTCTTTTTTTACGAATGAATAAGTTTTCAATGAAAATCCTAAATTATGACTTATATGGGAAAATTTGATTTTATGTGTTTATTTTGATTAAATTAATTTGAGAGTCACCATCGACCTTTGGGTTAGGTAGGTCGAATACCTAAAAACGTACTTTAAAACAATTTTAAGACAAAATTGGTTTGCGTTATCAAAGATTTCTTTTGAAGGATTCAGGAGTCGATCACGCATGGGGAAGGGTAAGCACCCCCTTCGTGCCCAAAATTGGTACCTAGTCGCTTATACGTTGTCGTAATAGCGGAAATTGTAAAGTCGAGTCGGAGTTAAAGTATGCTTTTTTTTTATTAAACGTTGTCTAATTTATTTCGAATTGTTTGTTAAGGGACATTCCTTGTTTTCAAATAGAAATCATGGGGTTTGCACATCCTCCAATGGGAAGGCTATCCCATCTACTCCTCTTTTATACGAGAAATATCCCCTCCTCAATGTTGTCAAAAATTACAAATTGAATATAAATTGAATGTCGGTAATAAAATAACATAGCACACCATTTCAGCAACATACATTGTCATTAAACTAATATAGGAAAATGAATTTATTATTATTATTGTAAAAATAAACTCGAATTATTTTAAGTTCACCTATCGTTTGAATATCGTCTTGAATCACACTACTTCTATCAAGTTCTATTTTTCACGCTCCTTCTACGATAATTGTTATTGAAAATATATGAGTATAACAAAATCTTACCAAGTATTAATATTGAATATAAGAGTAGTTGCAACCTTAACAAATGGTGATTAAAAAACATGGGTTATATATTAATATATATAAAAGAACTACTATATTTAAAATAAAAACAATTAAGTGACCATATTAAAACAAAATGAAAAGTTAAGAACAAAAATAATTAAAAGCAGGAAGCAATGGTGACCCAAATGCATAAATTGGAACTACAACATCAAAATTAAATAAGATAACAAAGCATAACCAATTGCAACAAATAATAAAATAGTAGCAAAATTGACATGAACAAAAATACAAAAAATGACCAAAATGTAAAATAATAAAATTAATACGCAAAAATAGAAATAAAAAAAAAAGAAATTTCGATGACTAAAATGAAGAAAACAAAAATTAGAGCATAAAAATCAAAGAAACAAAATAAATAAGGGACCAGTGACAGAAACAGAAAAACACGCTAGACCTAGAGGGACTAAAGAGCGATTTGCCCCTAAACTTTACGACTAAATGTAAGATCATTCCAAAACTGGGACTACTTGCATGTGAATATCCCAAAAACTTTCTAATATAACCTAATTTATTAATCTAAAAAACTAAACTTAAACTAACCACCCACCTCTTTTTCTCTTCACTCTCTCCCCCTTTAACATTCTGGTTTTTTTGGGTTTTTATAACCCATTTTTACATGCATAAATTGCTGATTTGGTGGCCAAATTTGGCGTGTAACCAGGCTGATTATGGCGTGTGCAACATGGGTAAGGGTTGTTGCTTCACGTAGGAGTGGTGGCAGGACATGGTGGTGCTGCAGGGAATGGCTAGAGCAAGGATGGCAGAGATTTGGTGCAGCTACCAAGTTGGTGGCAGGGCATGGCAAAAATGGTGATTACAGCTGCCCCTCTTTGCTCGTTGTTGTGGAACAAGAATGGAGCAGAGATTTAAAGCACCATTTTTGGCCCAAACTACTTAAATTCCCGAGCTACAAGTTATTCTCATTATGAAATTCTTCTCCCTCTTCAGACGAGTTCTTCTCATTATGAACCCTTCCATTGGAAATATTGAGTCACCTCCTTCTATGATGGGTTTGGATTTTTCAAAACTTGAGATATGGACTAATTCTTTGTTAAAATCTTCTTCTCCAACATGGAATTGTGAAACGAAGTCTTTACTAACTTTGAATTCCTGTCAAATATTCGACATTTGAGTAAAAATAAATTAATGGAAAGAAATTTGTTTCAAGAGAAGTTATCTCATGTGAGATAAAATTTTGTTTCGAGTGAAACAATTTCAAAATTTGCTTTTCAAGGGAAAATTATCTCAAGTGAGATCAATTTTGTTTAAAGTGAAACAATTTTAAAATTTGTGTTTCGAGGGAAAACTGTCTTAAGCGAGACGAATTTTGTTTTTAGGAAAACAATCTCAAATGAGATCAATTTCTTGTTTCGAGTGAAACAACTTCAAAATTTATGTTTCGAGGGAAAAATGTCTCAAGCGAGACAAATTTTGTTTTTGGGAAAACAATCTCAAGTGAGATCAATTTTGTTTCAAATGAAACAACTTCAAAATTTGGATTCAAGGGAAATCTATCTCAAATAGGACAAAATTTGTTTTTAGTAAAATAATCTCAAATGAGATCAATTTCTTGTTTTAAGTGAAACAACTTCAAAATTGAAATTTGAGGTTAATTATGAAAATTGGTGACATTTGGGGACTAAATTGGAAGTTCTTTAAACTTGTAGCTTGTTTTAGAGTTAAAGGAAAATTCAGGGACCAAGCCCTGAATTTACCCTAAAATGTTAGGTATTGGTTGTTATATACGTGAATTGGTTTCTGAAAATCAAAAACCAATTCCTCCCAAATTTCCCTCTCCCAACCTTAACTTCCGACGACGATCCCGACGCCGTCCGAATTGCAATCGTCATTTTAAAACCACCATCGTGTTCATCATTGAGCGAGGAACAAACCCTTTAATTTAATTGAAGCGAAACGCTGCCAAACGCCGTGAATTTCAAGTCAAAGTATCGACGTTTTTTTTAGCTCAATCGCCTAGAAAATCCTAAATTCATCGCCGATCGTTGCTCTGTTTACGACACCTCCCGCACCATCGTGTTCCTTGTGTCGTTCCGAGTTCTCCGGTGTCATCCTTGATCTCAGTCGACGGCGGCGCGTGGGGAGGTGAACCGGTCAAAGTTTCCGATTTGATGAAATAGAGCTCTCCGCCGTTCAAAATTTTTAACCGAACTTTGTAAGTATCTCGAAATCGCTCAAAATAATTTTTAAAAAATTTTCCGTGATTTTTAGAGCCCCGGAGGACACCTCACGCGCTCACACGCGCCGCCGCAGGGCGAGTGAAATCTGGAAACCAGTTTAACCGGTTTTGAACAGGTCATGACCCGACCCGACCCGATGACCCGACCCGATGACCCGACCCGACCCGTTGACCCGACCCGACCGTTGACCGTTGACCGGTGCTATTCTGGGAATTAATTCAATTTTGGTGCTATTCTGGGAATTAATTCGAAATGGGTGCTATTTTGGTAATTTTTTCAAAAATGATATTCTAGAAATTAATTCGAAATTGGTGCTATTTTGGGAATTAATTCAAAAAGGGTGCTATTTTGGTAATTATTTTAAAAAATGTGTTATTTTTTGTAAAATGTTTGACAGTTTGTTGACCTCCTTTGACCAGAACTTTGACTGGCTTTGACTGGCTATTAAACGATCGTTAATCTTTTCCAAAAATACCTATCCTGATAGTTTTCGACGTTCCGAATCCGTTTTTGGGGTCCGTTTCACTAAATTTAAACCCGAAAGTCTCCAAATCGTTAGCAAACCCGTTGACTTTAATTTTGACCAAGAATTCGAAATTTCGAAAGGTCATACTTTATGTTTTTCGACGTCCTGAATTTGATTCCGAAGTCCGTTTTACCAAATTCTGACCGGAAATTCCGAAATCGAGCTTGTAAACCCAAAAGGCTTAATATTTTAATATTTTGATTATTTAATTGAGATTTGGTCAATGATTTATTCAATAAAAATATTTTATGAAGGTACTCGTGTTTCACCTGAGCAAGGATCAATTAGGTCCGGTGTTATCCGTTCGTTAGATCAGCCTAAACCGCGTACTACGAGAATTACCCGTAGGTTTCCGTATATTATTTAAATAATATTTAGATTATTTTATATTAGGATTCCAATATGGATTTTTCCAATTCGTAGGATCTAGCGCTGCAGTAGAACGTGATCGACAGACCCAGTAATAGGCCCCCTATCTGATTTCCCAGACTGTTACATGTGTGTTTCATGACAGTGTTATTTTACTGATTTAAAAAAATATTGTTTGAATTGTTTTATATTGGTGATAATTCATAATACTGTTATGACATGATACATGATACGTGATTCCTGAATATTGATTTCCTAATATCTGATTTCTGTATTTTGGTATATGGTTTTTTTTTAAAAGCATGAATTATTCACCAATTTTACTTGAATACATACTTGTTTATTACTGACATTGGGGGGAAAATTGTTGGAGGAAGAATACTTGCAGGCTCCTCGGCTTTGTGCTCAGGGCCTTACTGGACGTGACGGGGTGTATGGTTCTGGGGAACCTACACATTTTGTTCGTGACGGATGGGGGTAGTTTTCATATTTTAAATAAAACAAACATGTTTGATGAAATGATTTTACTGAAATATTTTATTAAATTGTTTTTATACACTGGTTGAAGCACACTGGACTTTTTAGCTCATTCTATAGTTTTTACCCTTTTTCATATAACAGCAGACCATAAGCTAGCAGATTTGGCATCAGGGGAGATCAACTACTTATTTTGTACGAACATATATTTCTATATATTTTTCAATTATGTTTGGTGACATGTATTTGCTATCGTTTTGGACATATATGTATTATTAATATATTTTGTTATATATTATATTTAATATTCTATAAGTTGTAAAAAAAACCTCTGAAAGGGATATGTGACCACTTAGGTTTGGGTCTAACTTACAGACCGGGTCTGGGGGTTACATTTAGTGGTATCAGAGCCAGGTTGATTTCTTTATCACTAAGCACATAACTTGTAATTTAATTCTAACAATCCCTTAATTTCTTATAAAAGTCATCTGAACCATAATCAATTACTGAACCTTTTTACCGTATTCAGATCGAGTGTAGAACTTCATTAATTACACATATGAGACCAAACATTTCTATTCATGCATTTACCAATACCAACATGTTCTATAAAGCATAAAGAGGTAGTAAAGTATTACCTCGATTTTCGTGCAATACTGATCGACCATAAAAATTCCATTCGAACGCCTTTGATCTTCAATTCAACTTCCAATAATTCCTCAGATACATATCAACATAAATTATATCAGAAACGGAGCTTAATTGCGATAAACGGATCGAATCGGGTGATAAATCAGTGAAAAACGACTTACCGGGTTCGAATTTCGAAAAACAGACAGCGAAATCGGAGAGAGATATCTGCAGTAAGGTTCCTCGGCTGTGTGCTCAGGGCCTTACTTACCGGTTCCTCGGCTGTGTGCTCAGGGCCTTACTGGACGTGACGGGGTTGTATGGTTTTGGGGAACCTACACATTTTGTTCGTGACAGATGGGGTATATATATATATATGTTTTAAAAAGATCTGAAAAGTTACATGGTTTTTGGGAACACACTAGAAAACCTATTCTGATCTCCTTAACTCAATCATTCGAAATATTTCTCTGAACAGAAAGCTCATTGTGAACCGAAATTTTTCCGGGAATTTAGCACTGTTCACGCGCCCCACGCGCCGCCACTGCGCGTGGGGAAGAAAAAATGACCGGTTTGACCGGTCATAACCCGACCCGACCCGACCCGTTTACCCGACCCGTTTACCCGACCAGTTGACCCGACCCGACCCGTTGACCCGACCCGTTGACCGTTGACCGTTGACCGACGTTGACCACTGTTGACCAAAACTTTGACTGGCTTTGACCGGGCATTAAACGACCTTTGACTTCGACCGAGTATACCTATCCTTACATTTTTCGACGTTCCAAATCCGATTCCGCTGTCTATTTTTTGAAATTCGAACCCGAAGGCCCCGTAATTGTCGGTCAAACCCGTTGACTTCGATTTTGACCAAAAATTCCAAATTTCTGAAAAGTCATATTTTATGCTTTCAACGTCTTGAATCCGAATCCGAAGTCCGTTTCACCAAATTCAAACCCGGTAAGCCATCTTTCACTGATTTATCACCCGATTCGATCCGTTTAACGCAATTAAGCTCCGTTTATGATATAATTTATGTTGATATGTATTTGAGGAATTATTGGAAGTTGAATTGAAGATCAAAGGCGTTCGAATGGAATTTTTATGGTCGATCAGTATTGCACGAAAATCGAGGTAATACTTTACTACCTCTTTATGCTTTATAGAACATGGTGGTATTGGTAAATGCATGAATGGAAATGTTTGGTCTCATATGTGTAATTAATGAAGTTCTACACTCGATCTGAATACGGTAAAAAGGTTCAGTAATTGATTATGGTTCAGATAACTTTTATAAGAAATTAAGGGATTGTTAGAATTAAATTACAAGTTATGTGCTTAGTGATAAAGAAATCAACCTGGATCTGTAACTTATAATTTATTTCATCAAAGGTTAAATGTTAAAGGTATTTGGATGAGAAATTATGAGAATAATCCGGTAGGGTAAAATTACGAAAATACCCTTGTGTTATAAAAAGACAAGATTGGAATATGGAAGTTGGATAAGAGGTTTTTACAAATATATTGATCTGATAAAAAAATATTGAGGTGCATAAGAAATGTTAGTTTTACTTGGATATTTTGGATAACCGGTTTTAACCCAAGAGGAGTTGAGCAAGATGCTAGAAGTCTGTTAAGGAATCTTTTCAAGATTAGAGAATGTTGGAGAAAGCAATTAACCATAGGATCTTTATATTATAATTATTTTCGTTAAGAGCCAATATCGAAATTATCTGGTTAAGAAATTACGAAAATACCCTTGAGAGATAAAATAGTCTGAATTGACCTTGAATGAGAAAGTACTTTGAGGATTTGTACTTAACTCGATTAAGTAAGAATTTAATTGTTAAGATCCTGTCTTTGTACAGAAAATTCATGATATTCCGTTTGTAAAATCTGAGAAGACACTTGACTCGAAAATATCTGAATAATGAGTAAATACTTGAAGAATAATTTATCGGGGGTATTCTGTTGTCAGAATTGTTCGTAAGGACTAAAGTAAATGATAAAATTGAATTAAATAATAAGACCGTATGGAAGGAAAATATTGAAATACCGTAGATCTGTAAAATGACCATAATACCCCTGTAATGTAAATGACTCAAGAATATCACCAAGCTCGGGAATGATTGAATATCCTCGAGTTCTGAAATGAATAGAATAAAATTGAACATCAAAATTACCAAAATACCCTTATGGCCTAAATTAAGTAAATGTCTTGGATTAATTAAGGAATCCAAGTAAGCATAAGTATTGGACGTTTGTTCGACAAATCAACCACGAAGACCAAATTGAATAGAATGGAAGTATAACATGTATCTGAAATTCAGGAACGTTTGAATTACTTTGGAAAATCCTGAAGTAACTGGAATGGACATGATTGCTAAATGAACTAGGTAACCTCAATGACTGAGGATTTAATAAGTGATTTGGATAAGTCTGGAAACTCTGATGAGTTTACGTAGTGTACAATTACAATGGGTTATGAACAAATTAATCAAGTACGTCAGCATTTCATGATATTGTGGAAGCGTGGAAATGAAATAAAGACATTGGAAGATTTATTCAGCGATAATTCCGAAAATGGTCTACGGACAAGAATTTGTGGTATTAAAGAGTAAATACCCTAGAAGGAAAATGAATTGACCAGTCGACATAGATTGTTAAGGTTCTGAATCTTCGTTCTCAAGTTGTTCAATTATCCGATCAATTGACATGGATGTAAAGGATTCTGAATACCCTTCTGATTACGTACAACTTCTGAAAATTGTCCGAATAAGATAATATCCCGATAATTCACATTCTGAATAACTGATGATTCTGTCAGTTAATGAACTCTTCCAATAGTGATTCTAAATTCCAACATTCTATCGACATACTGAAGAATTGTGTTTCTCTGCCTGATACAGTACCTCTAAATAATACCTGTAAACTCTGGTGTGTTCCCTAATTACATGAATATTTTATATGATTTCAAATTTGAATTCTGTTATGATACCTGACCTGGATTCTGATCTGATATTGACATGGATTCTGATCTGATACATGACCTGGATTCTGATATGATACTTGACTTGAATTATGTTTTGATTTTTGATATATCCGTTTACAGACGGAACATGTTTTATTGGGGGGTATTGTTGGAGGAAGATTACTTGGAGGTTCCTCGGCTGTGTGCTCAGGGCCTTACTGGACGTGACGGGGTTGTATGGTTCTGGGGAACCTACACATTTTGTTCGTGACGGATGGGGGTATATATATATATATGTTTTAAAAAGATCTGAAAAGTTACATGGTTTTTGGGAACACACTAGAAAACCTATTCTGATCTCCTTAACTCAATCATCCAAAATATTTCTCTGAACTGAAAGCTCATTGTCCGTTACCATCTGAAATATCAGTAGGATCTCTCCTCAGTATAAAAATCTGTAAATGTTCGGAAATAATAAGGATATGTATGTTTATCTGTATCTGCACGTTCATCAGCATCATCTGGTAGTTCTGTATTACTGAGCATTCCAAAGCTCACTCTATTACTCACCTTTTCAGGTTAAAAGAATTATACCAGTGCAGTTATCGACATCAGTAAAGGAATTCGTCCGGCGTTGTTGCAGAGTATGGTACATGTGATTAGGGGGCATGTAATTGTATTTTGATTTATATACGAGTTTGGAAATCTGTTTTATTTTTAAATAATGAAAACTGATTTTATAAGTTTACATGTTCTGAAAAAAAGTTTTAAATTTTCCGCTATTTTTACAGTGGGTCACTCCGGTGGCCCTAATGTGACTTCCCGGATCGAATCGGGCTACCCGTATCGGTCTGGGGGGTTACATTTAGTGGTATCAAAGCTATGGTTTGAGTCAAAAATTTTCAAGATAGACCGGCCGGTCGAATGTCAAAATATGTCTGATGAGTACATGCCCCTAGACTGCAATCGTACCTCTCTGAGCCGGAACTCCAGGGCTGATTCCCTATCTGTAGCGAGTAAACCAAAGTTTCTATCTGTTAAGGCTATACTTGTACAAAATGGAATACCAGTAACATCTGTCTAAACGCTATAAAGTACCTCACGAGCCATGTGAGAGTTATTTATCTGAAAAATTTGACTTGACTCCGGAAATGAAATTGGGGTATGCTACTGCTCTATAAGCCTATTCTCATGACCAAGACTGAATTGATTACTCAAGGAAATTTTCGTTCGGATTCTTTTATTGAAATGAGAGAAAGTTCTGATAAGAATGTATACTCAATTGGTTAGGGATTAGTGGAGGATCCGTATTTCTATAAGAGCTACGTGAAAGATATGAAAGAACTGATGGAAGTTTTATTTCTATAATTATGTGACATGAATGAATTTCGAGGACGAAATTCTTTTAAGGAGGGGAGAATTGTAACACCCCAATTTAGGGGTTAAATTTAAGAAATTATAAAGTGGTGAATATAATTGGTATTTTGGAAGAAAATTGAGGATTAAATCATAAAATCATAAAGTTGACAGACCATTTTAAGAAGTGCAAGAAGTTCAGTGACTAAACTCATGGTTTACCCATTTTTATTTAGGCATGAATTATAACATCTTCCCCCGATTGTTTTTCTGCAGAATTTTCAGTTTTCCCTTCTCCAACAACCCTCCTTTCAACTCCGATCTACTCACCGTCCGACCTCTGATCGACGAGCCGAAACCACCATCGTGTTCGTTGTCAACCGAGGAACAAAACCCCTCAAACCTTTCATCGTGAATCATCTCCGTTTGTCGTTAATTTCAGTCAAAAGTATCATCGGTAATAACTCGGTTTTAATTGGTTTTTCATCGATTCACGACGATTGGGTCATCCGTTTACAACACCTCCCGCACCATCGTGTTCGTTGCATCGTTCCAAGTTTGCTGGTATCATCCTTGGTCTCCGTCGATAGCGGCGCGTGAGGAGGTGAAGCGGTCAAAGTTTTCGATTTGTTGAAATCGAGCTCTCCGCCGTTCAAAATTATAAACCGAGCTTTGTAAGTATCTCGAAATCGCTCAAAATAATTTTTGATATATGACCTGGATTCTGATATGATACTTGACTTGAATTATGTTTTGATTTTTGATATATCCGTTTACAGACGGAACATGTTTTATTGGGGGGTATTGTTGGAGGAAGATTACTTGGAGGTTCCTTGGCTGTGTGCTCAGGGCCTTACTTACCGGTTCCTCGGCAGTGTGCTTAGGGCCTTACTAGACGTGACGGGGTTGTATGATTCTGGGGAACCTACACATTTTGTTCGTGATGGATGGGGGTATATATATATATATGTTTTAAAAAGATCTGAAAAGTTACATGGTTTTTGGGAACACACTAGAAAACCTATTCTGATCTCCTTAACTCAATCATCCGAAATATTTATCTGAACTGAAAGCTCATTGTCCGTTACCATCTGAAATATCAGTAGGATCTCTGCTCAGTATAAAAATCTGTAAATGTTCGGAAATAATAAGGATATATATGTTTATCTGTATCTACACGTTCATCAGCATCATCTGGTAGTTATGTATTACTGAGCTTTCCAAAGCTCACTCTATTACTCACCTTTTCAGGTTAAAAGAATTATACCAGTGCAGTTATCGACATCAGTAAAGGAATTCGTCCGGCGTTGTTGCAGAGTATGGTACATGTGATTAGGGGGCATGTAATTGTATTTTGATTTATATACGAGTTTGGAAATCTGTTTTATTTTTAAATAGTGAAAACTGATTTTATAAGTTTACATGTTCTGAAAAAAGTTTTAAATTTTCCGCTATTTTTATAGTGGGTCGCTCCGGTGGCCCTAATGTGACTTCCTGGATCGGATCAGGCTACCCGCATCGGTCTGGGGGTTACATTTAGTGGTATCAGAGCTATGGTTTGAGTCAAAAATTTTCAAGATAGACATGGATTCTTATCTGATATTGACATGGATTCTGATCTGATACATGACCTGGATTCTGATATGATAATTGACTTGAATTATGTTTTGATTTTTGATATATCCGTTTACGGACGGAACATGTTTTATTGGGGGGTATTGTTGGAGGAAGATTATTTGGAGGTTCCTCGGCTGTGTGCTCAGGGCCTTACTTACCGGTTCCTCGACTGTGTGCTCAGGGCCTTACTGGACGTGACGGGGTTGTATGGTTCTGGGGAACCTACACATTTTGTTCGTGACGGATGGGGGTATATATATATATATGTTTTAAAAAGATCTGAAAAGTTACATGGTTTTTGGGAACACACTATAAAACATATTCTGATCTCCTTAACTCAATCATCCGAAATATTTCTCTGAACTGAAAGCTCATTGTGAACCGAGCCAAATCTTCTAGCTTATGGTCTGCTGTTATCTGAAAAAGGGTAAAAACTATAGAATGAGCTAAAAAGCCCAGTGTGCTTCAACCAGTGTATAAAAACAATTTAATAAAATATTTCAGTAAAATCATTTCATCAAACATGTTTGTTTTATTTAAAATATGAACACTACCCCCATCCGTCACGAACAAAATATGTAGGTTCCCCAGAACCATACACCCCGTCACGTCCAGTAAGGCCCTAAGCACAAAGCCGAGGAGCCTGCAAGTATTCTTCCTCCAACAATTTTCCCCCCCAATGTCAGTAATAAACAAGTATGTATTCAAGTAAAATTGGTGAATAATTCATGCTTTTAAAAAAAACCATATACCAAAATACAAAAATCAGATATCAGGAAATCAATATTCAGGAATCACGTATCATGTATCATGTCATAACAGTATTATGAATTATCACCAATATAAAACAATTCAAACAATATTTTTTTAAATCAGTAAAATAACACTGTCATGAAACACACCTGTAACAGTCTGGGAAATCAGATAGAGGAGCCTATTACTGGGTCTGTCGATCACGTTCTGCTGCAGCGCTAGATCCTACGAATTGGAAAAATCCATATTGGAATCCTAATATAAATAATCTAAATATTATTTAAATAATATACGGAAACCTACGGGTAATTCTCGTAGTACGCGGTTCAGGCTGATCTAACGAACGGATAACACCAGACCTAATTGATCCTTGCTCAGGTGAAACACGAGTACCTTCATAAAATATTTTTATTGAATAAATCCTTGACCAAATCTCAATTAAATAATCAAAATATTAAAATATTAAGCCTTTTGGGTTTACAAGCTCGATTCGGGAATTTCGGGTCAGAATTTGGCAAAACAGACTTCGGAATCAAATTCAGGACGTCGAAAAACATAAAGTATGACCTTTCGAAATTTCGAATTCTTGGTCAAAATTAAAGTCAACAGGTTTGACTGACGATTTGGAGACTTTCGGGTTTGAATTTAGTGAAACGGACCCCAAAACCGGATTCGAAACGTCAAAAACTGTCAGGATAGGTATTTTCGGAAAAGATTAACGATCGTTTAATAGCCGGTCAAAGTTCTGGTCAAAGGAGGTCAACAAACTGTCAAACATTTTACAGAAATAACACATTTTTTTTAAATAATTACCAAAATAGCACCATTTTCGAATTAATTCCAAAAATAACACCAATTTCAAATTAATCCCCAGAATATCATTTTTTGAAAAAATTACCAAAATAGCAAATATTTCGAATTAATTCCCAGAATAGCACCAAAATCAAATTAATTCCCAGAATAACACCGGTCAACGGTTGGTTCGGGTCAACGGGTCGGGTCATCGGGTCGGGTCGGGTCATGACCGGTCAAAACTGGTTTCCAGATTTCACTCGCCCTGCGGCGGCGCGTGTGGGCGCATGAGGTGTCCCGCGGGGCTATAAAAATCACGGAAAATTTTCTAAAAATTATTTTGAGCGATTTCGAGATACTTACAAAGTTCGGTTCAAAATTTTGAACGACGGAGAGCTCGATTTCATCAAATCGGAAACTTTGACCGCTTCACCTCTCCACGCGCCGCCGTCTACGGAGATCGAGGATGACGCCGGCGAACTCGGAACGGCACAAGGAACACGATGGTGCGGGAGGTGTCGTAAACAGAGCAACGATCGGCGATGAATTTAGGATTTTCTAGGCGATTGAGCTAAAAAAAAGGTCGATGCTTTGACTTGAAATTCACGGCGTTTGGCAGCGTTTCGCTTCAATTAAATTGAAAGGTTTGTTCCTCGCTCGATGATGAACACGATGGTGGTTTAAAAATGACGATCGGAATTTGGACGGCGTCGGGATCATCGTCGAAAGTTGAGGTTGGGAGAGGGAAATTTGGGAGGATTTGGTTTCTGGTTTTCAGAAACCAATTCACGTATATAACAACTAATACCTAAAATTTTAGGATAAATTCAGGGCTTGGTCCCTGAATTTTCCTTTAACTCTAAAACAAGCTATAAGTTTAAAGAACTTCCAATTTAGTCCCCAAATTTCACCAATTTTCATAGTTAACCTCAAATTTCAATTAAACATTATTTTGAAATTTTCAGGTTGTTACAATTCTCCCTCTCTACAAGAAATTTCGTCCTCGAAATTTACCTTATGAAAACAGATGAGGAAATTGAACCTCCATTGACTCCAAGGTCTCCCAAGTAGCTTCTGAGGGGCTACGATTACTCCACTGCACTTTGACCATTGGAATACGCCTATTCCAAAGAACTCGTTCATCTCTTTCTAAAACCTGAACATGCTCCTCCTCATATGACAAATCAGGTCTCAGCTCTACCTCATCAACCTGAATGATGTGTTCTGGATCTGGACGGTATCGCCTTAACATAGACACATGAAAAACATCATGAATACGACTGAGCTGGGGAGGCAACTCATGCTGATAAGCAACATGTCCAACTTTCTTCAGAATATGATACGACCCAATAAATCGCGGACTCAGTTTACCTTTACGTCCAAATCTCAATACCTTCTTCCATGGAGATACCTTGAGAAAAACCTGATCTCCAACCTCAAACTCGATATCCTTACGTCTCTTATCTGCGTATGACTTATGCCTATCAAATGCCTCTCTTAAGCGATCACAGATCAGTCTGACAGTATCTTCAGTCTCTCGAACCAAATCTAGACCAAAAGTTTTTCTATCATGCAACTCAGTCCAACATATAGGAGTACGACATCTACGTCCATATAGAGCCTCATACGGTGCCATGCGAATACTCGCCTGATAACTATTATTGTAGCAAACTCAGCTAATGGCAAGAAATCTTCCCAACTACCATGGAAATCAATCACACAACCCCGTAACATATCCTCCAACACCTGTATCACTCGCTCAGACTGTCCATCGGTTTGAGGATGAAAAGCTGTACTGAAATTCAAACGAGTACCCAAAGCCTCGTGCAAAGCTTTCCAGAATCTGGAAGTGAATCTCGGATCTCGGTCAGATATGATAGACAACGGAACACCATGAAGTCTAACGATCTCAGAAATGTACAACTTAGCCAGTTTATCCAGAGAATAATTAACCCGAATAGGGATAAAGTGCGCTGACTTGGTGAGTCGATCAACAATCACCCAGATAGAATCCTTTTTGGAAGGAGTTAGAGGAAGACCAGTAACGAAGTCCATCGTAATGCACTCCCATTTCCACTCAGGAATCTTAATTGATTGTAACAATCCAGATGGATGCTGGTGCTCTGCCTTAACCTGCTGACAAGTCAAACACCTCGCCACAAAATCTGAAATATTCTTTTTCATACCAGTCCAAAAGTAGCGTTCTTTGAGATTATTGTACATTTTGTCCCCACCAGGATGCATAGCATAAGGACTACTATGAGCCTCCTGAAGAATAACCCGTCTCAACTCATCATCTTTAGGAACGCAGTAACGACCGTGAAAACACAAAATACCATCCTGGTCCACAGTATACTCCGAACTCAATCCTTGCTTAACTTGTTCAATAATGGTAAGCAACGAGCTATCAAGGAGTTGTTTGGCCTTAATCTCCTCGGCCAAAGTAGGTTTAACCTGTAGCTCTGCTAACAAACTATTATCATCAAATAAGCTCAAGTTGGCAAATAAGGCTCTGAGATCTGATATCGCCTTACGGCTCAAGGCGTCTGCCACTACATTAGCCTTCCCTGGATGAAATTCTATCTCTAGATCATAGTCCTTTAAAAGCTCCAACCAGCGACGCTGTCTCAAATTCAATTCTTTCTAAGTAAGCAGATACTTCAGACTCTTATGATCAGTGTAGATATAACACTTTTCTCCGTAGAGGTAGTGTCTCCAGATCTTTAAAGCAAAAACCACCGCAGCTAATTCCAGATCGTGAGTAGGATAATTATGCTCATGCGGCCTTAACTGACGTGACGTATAAGCGACAACCTTCCTCTCTTGCATCAAAACACATCCTAATCCAGAATGAGAAGCATCACTGTAGACAGAAAAATCCTTCCCAGATTCAGGCTGAATCAACACTGGGGCTTGAGTTAAAACAGTCTTCAATTTCTCAAAGCTAGCTTGTTGGTCCTCAGACCAGACAAATGGAACATCTTTCCTCAATAGTTTCGTTAGAGGAGCTGCAATAAGGGAGAACCCCTCAACGAAACGACGGTAGTAACCAGCTAAGCCCAAGAAACTACGGATCTCAGAGACGTTTCTGGGTTGCTTCCAGTTCAGAATAGCCTCCACTTTGCTCGGATCCACCTGAATGCCATCAGTAGAGACGATATGTCCAAGAAAAGTCACTTCGCTGAGCCAGAACTCACACTTGCTCAACTTAGCATATAGCTTATTCTCCCTTAGAGTATGAAGAACAATCCTTAAATGCTCCTCATGTTCTGCTTCACTTCTAGAATACACCAGTATGTCATCAATGAATGCAACTACAAACTGGTCCAAATAAGGTCGAAACACCCTATGCATCAGATCCATAAAAGCAGCAGGGGCATTAGTTAACCCGAATGACATCACTAAAAACTCATAGTGCCCATATCGAGTACGGAAAGCAGTCTTCGAAATATCCAAATCTTTCACTTTGAGTTGATAATAACCAGATCTCAAGTCTATCTTTGAAAAGATAGAAGCCCCTCGAAATTGGTCAAATAGATCTTCGATCCTGGGCTGAGGATATTTATTTTTAACAGTGAGGTTGTTCAGTTTTCTATAATCAATACAGAGTCTCAATGTCCCATCTTTCTTCTTGACAAAGAGAACTGGAGCTCCCCACGGTGATACACTAGGTCGAATAAATCCCTTGTTCAATAACTCCTGAAGTTGAACTTTTAGTTCCTTAAGCTCCTTTGGGGCCATACGATAAGGAGCCATTGAAACTGGGGTGGAACCAGAATAGACTTCAATCACAAACTCGACTGGAGGTAATCCAGGCAACTCCTCGGGAAAAACATCGGGAAATTCCTTGACAATTCGGATGCCTTCAATATCGGATTGCGATCTCCTAGTGTCCAAAATATAAGCAAGAAGCGCCTCGGACCCCTTCCTGGTCATCTTCTCCGCTACCAAGGCCGACACAACATTCGTCAGAAATCCACGTCGTTCCCAGATCATTACAATCTTTCGATTATCTGGGGTCTTCAGAACAGCTCTCTTAGTCTCAAAATCAATATTTACTCGATATTTGTCCAACCAATCTACGCCGAGAATCAAATCGAACTCTTCAAAGGGTAACTCCATCAGGTCAGCCAGAAAAATCTCCCCATTGATCTCTATAGGGCACTCTCTAAAAATACGATCCAACACGATGGATTTGCCTAAGGGGCTTTGAACTATCACTGAACGCTCAGTATTCTCAACAGGAATATTTAGACCCTCAGAAACGGAATGTGATACATAAGAATTTGTAGAGCCACTATCAAACAATGCAAAGTATGGAACTGAATGAATACTAACAGTAACTGCAGTCACATTAGGCCCATCACGATCTTGTCAAAGTTTGGTAGTGTAAACCAATGCAGGCTGTCTGGCATCAGATCTTACTGGACCTCTACTCTGAGATGCTCGGCCTCTACTAGCCGATCTTGGTACTCTGCCCTGACTATGACTCACTGTTGGAGTTTGAACAATACTTTGAGTACGAGCGGGAGTACGAGCTGGTGTCTGAACAGAACGAAGTATCTCTGGACAATCCTTCAAATGATGGTCACCAGAACCACATTTATAACAAGTGCCCAATTTCATCCTGCATTCCCCAAAATGATGTTTCCCACAGTAATCGCATGTTGGTAATGTTTACGACCCAAAAGAACCACCATGTCTAGAAGATTGAACAGCTGAAGAACCAGATGCAACAGATCTGACACTCTTACCACCTCTCTGAAAGGACTCACCCCCGCCTCTCTTGCTAGGGTGTGCTGAAGAATCAACAGAACCAGAAGGCCTCCTGAATCGGGTTTGAGCTCGATCACTATCTCTCCTGTGCTCCATACCCAGTCGCTCTATTTCCTCAACAGTCTTGGCTATCTCAACCAAAGCATCAAAATTCCTCTCTCGATGGGTAGCGACACGACTCCTGATCTCATACCTGAGTCCATTCTCGAACCTCAAGCATCGATCTGTCTCAGTGTCCACAAGTCCATGAGCATATCGGCTCAATTGGATGAACTCAACCTCGTAATCCATAACAAACATATTACCCTGCTCCAGATTCTGAAACTCCTGGCGTCGCTCCTGCAGATATCTCTCTCTGATGTAGCGACTCCGGAAGCGCGTCTTGAAAAGATCCCATGTTAATTGGTTCCTCGAAATACTACCAGAAATGGATTGCCACCATCTGAAGCTTTCTTTCTTCAACATAGTTAGGGCCCCCTTCAACTTCTACTCAGGTCTTAGGTCCATTTCATCCATAATCCTCTCTGTGTCCTCCAGCCAATACTCAGCATCTGTCGGAGGTCCACCAGTAATACCCTCGAATGGAATTACACCAGCAGCGACCAAAGAATTTGAAATCTCCACTGCAGTCATGTTACTAGGGGCTCTAGCAGCTCTCTGAAACATGCGGAAGATAGCTCTAATAATGGCATCTTCATTCATCTCAGTATCCTCATCCTCAGTGACGGGAGGGTCTCTCACGGGAGTAAATTGATCATCATGAGAAAGAGTCGGATCTTCTTGCAGAACAGGAGGATCACGTGGTGACATCGGATCGTCTGTCGTAACAGAAGGTCGAGTGACTTGCCCTCTACCACATCAACGTCCTGTCCTACGACTTCTAACGGCATTCATCGTTGGATCTATAAGGCTCTACAGAAAGAATTTGAAACATATGTCAGATTAGCATCAGGGATCTCGATAAAACTTTAAATCATAACATAAGGTGACTTTTTTTAAAAAAAAATTCAAAGTTTAGGACCCATATACAGTCCGAGTGTTTAAAACCGAAAGCTCTGATACCACCAAATGTAACCCCCCAGACCCGGTCTGTAAGTTAGACCCAAACCTAAGTGGTCACATATCCCTTTCAGAGGTAACTAAAATATATGTCACCAAACATAACTGAAAATAGGGTCACCGAAGTGACCCACTGTAAAAATAGCGGAAAATTTAAAACTTTTATTGAAACGTGTAAACTTATAAAATCAGTTTTCACTATTTAAAAATAAAACATATTTCCAGACTCGTATATAAATCAAAATACAATTACATGCCCCCTAATCACATGTACCTTACTCTACAACAACGCCGGAAGAACTCCCTTACTGAAGTCGATAGATGCACTGGTACAATTCTTTTAACCTGAAAAGGTGAGTAATAGAGTGAGCTTCGAAAAGCTCAGTAATACAGAACTACCAGATGATGCTGATGAACGTGCAGATACAGATAAATATATATTTCCTTATTGTTTCCGAACATTTACAGATTATTATGCTGAGCAGAGATCCTACTGATATTTCAGGTGGTAACAGACAATGAGCTTTCAGTTTAGAGAAACATTTCGGATGACTGAGTTTAGGAGATCAGAATAGGTTTTCTAGTGTGTTCCCAAAAATCATGTAACTTTTTAGATCTTTTTAAAACATATATATATACCCCCATCCGTCACGAACAAAATGTGTAGGTTCCCCAGAACCATACAACTCCGTCACGTCCAGTAAGGTCCTGAGCACACAGCCGGGGAACCGCTAAGTAAGGCCCTGAGCACACAGCCAAGGAACCTCCAGGTATTCTTCCTCCAACATTAACCCCCAAATAAAACATGTTCCGTCTGTAAACGGATATATCAAAAATCAAATCATAATTCACGTCAAGTATCATATCAAAATCCAGGTCAAGTATCAGATCAGAATCCAAGTCAAGTATCATATCAGAATCCATGTCAGATATCAGATCAAAATCCATGTCAAGTATCAGATCAGAAATCAAATCGAAAATCAAGTAAAATATTCATGTGAGTATGGAACACACCAGAGTTTATGGATATTATTTAGAGGGATTGGATAATCTTATAAGGAAGAGAAACACGGATCTTCAGTTTACCGATAGAATGTCGGTATTTAGAATCACTATAGGAATAGTTCAATAACTAACAGAATCATCAGTTATTCAGAATATAACTTGAGCTGATAAGGAAGAAATAAAGATTCAGGACATTTACAGTCGGCGTCGATTTATCGGATTATTGAAATAACTTAAATTTAACAACTCCCAAAACTAATGCATGTTGATCGGTTCATTCGTTGTCCTACAAGGTATTCATTCTTTAATACCAGTAATTATTGTCCCTAAATCAACTTTTGAGTTATCACTGAACATATCTTAAGGAGACGAACAAATACTCTAATGGTTTTTGTTTCCTTTTCACGCTTCCACGATACCATGAAATACTGGCGTACTTGATTTGTGGTTCATAATCCATAGGGATGATACATCATGTAAGTTCATCCGAATTCCAGACTTATCCTAATCACTTACTTAATCCTCAGTCATTGAGGTTACTTAGTTCATTTAGCATTCAAGTCCATTCCAGTTACTTCGGGATTTTCCAGAGTAATTCAAACGTTCCTAATTTCAGATACATATTGTACTTCTGATCTATTCAATTTGGTCTTCGTAGTTAATTTGTTGAACAAGCGTCCAATTCTTAGTACTGAATGCGATCTAGAGTTGAACTGAGTTGAATACTTTCAAAATTATCATCGAGCCAAACTTGAGAAGACGAACACGCATTCAAGTAATATCTATTTCATTCAGGTATTGATATAGCTTTAGGGTTGATCTATTCACTTAAATTGTGTTCCATTACTTTTAAAGGTAATCCAATACCTATGCTTATTTGGATTCCTTAATTAATCCAAGACATTTACTTAGTTTAGACCATAAGGTTATTTTGTAAATTTTGGTATTCAGTTTTATTCCATTCATTTCAGAGCTCGAGGATATCCAATCATTTCTGAGCTTGGTGATATTCTTGGGTCATTTCCATTACAGGGATATTTTGGTCATTTCACAGATCCACGGTATTTCAATCTTTTTCCTCCATCCGGTCTTATTATTTAATTCCAATTTATATTTTTTCCTCCATCCGATCTTATTATTTAATTCAATCTCATCATTTGTTTCAGTCCTTTCGAACAATTATGACAACAGAACACCCCGACAAATTATTCTTCAGGTATTTACTCATAACTCGGATATTTTCGGGTCAAGTGCCTCCTCGGATTTTACAAACGAAATATTATGAATTTTTCTTTACAAAGACAGAATATTAATAATTAAATTTGTACTTAATCGAGTTAAGTACAAATCCTCAAAGTACTTTCTCCTTCAGGGTCAACTCTGACTATTTTACCTCTCAAGGGAATTTTCGTAATTTCTTAACCAGATAATTTCAATATTAGCTCTTAACAAAAATAATATAATTTAGAGATCCTATGATCAATTGCTTTCCCGAACATTCTCTTATCTTGAAATGATTCCTTAATAGACTTCTAATAGCTTGCACAAACCCTATAGGGTTAAAAATCGGTTATCCATATTTCCTAAGCAAAATCTAACATTTCTTGAGCACATATGTAGTTTTATCATATCAATATATCCTTTCAGAGTTATTTATCAACTTCCAGGGACAATTCTTGACATCTTACAACTTAAGGGTATTTTTGTAATTTTACCCTTCCGGAGTATTATCATAATTTCCCATCCAAGTACCTTTAACATTTAACCTTTGATGAAATAAACTATAAGTTACAAACCCATGTTGATTTCTTTATCAATAAGCACAAAACTTGTAATTTAATTCTAACAATCCCTCAATTTCTTATAAAAATCATCTAAACCATAATCAATTACTGAACCCTTTTACCGTATTCAGATCAAGTGTAGAAACTAATTAACTACACAAATGAGACCAACATTATCTTAATCATGCATTTATCAATATTCACATGTTCTATAAAGCATAAAGAGGTAGTAAAGTATTACCTCGATTTTCGTGTAATACTGATCGACCATAAAAATTTCATTCGAACGCCTTTGATCTTCAATTCAACTTCCAATAATTCCTCAGATACATATCAACATAAATTATATCAGAAACGGAGCTTAATTGCGATAAACGGATCGAATCGGGTGATAAATCAGTGAAAGACGGCTTACCGGGTTCGAATTTGGCGAAACGGACTTCGGATTCGGATTCAGAACGTCGAAAGCATAAAATATGACTTTTCGGAAATTTGGAATTTTCGGTCAAAATCAAAGTTAACGGGTTTGACCGATTTCGAGGTCTTTGGGTTCGAATTTCGAAAAACGGACAGTGGAATCGGATTTGGAACGTCGAAAAATGTCAGGATAGGTATACTCGGTCAAAGTCAAAGGTCGTTTAATGCCCGGTCAAAGCCAGTCAAAGTTTTGGTCAACAGTGGTCAACGGCGGTCAACGGGTCGGGTCAACGGGTCGGGTCGGGTCATGACTGGTCAAAATAGGAGCAAAACCGGTCAAACCAGTCATTTTTTTCTTCCCCACGCACAGTGGCGGTGCGTGGGGGCGCGTGAACAGTGATAAAATCCCGGAAAAATTTCTAAAAATTATTTTGAGCGATTTCGAGATACTTACAAAGCTTGGTTCACAATTTTGAACGGCGGAGAGCTCGATTTCAACAAATCGGAAACTTTGACCGCTTCACCTTCTCACGCGCCGCTGTCGACAGATACCAAGGATGACACCGACAGACTCGGAATGATGCAAGGAACACGATGGTGCGGGAGGTGTCGTAAATGGATGCTCGGATCGTCGTGAATCGATGAAAAACCAACTAAAACTGAGTTATTACTGACGATACTTCCGATTGAAATTAACGACGAACGGCGATGATTTCCGACGAAAGGTTTGAGGGGTTTTGTTCCTTGGTTGACAACGAACACGATGGTGGTTTCGGCTCGTCGATCGGAGGTCGGACGGCGAGTAGATCGGAGTTGAAAGTTGGTTGATCGGAGAGGGAAAACTGGGAAAATTTATGTTTCTGCGCACGGGGGAGAGTTTATAATTCTCTCATATAGGAAATTGGCTAAACCAAGAGTTTAGTCACTGAACTTCCTGCACTTCTTAAAACGATCTGCCAACTTTGAAGTCTTACAATTTAATCCACTATTTCTTTCAAAATACCAATTAAATCCACCACTTTATAATTTCTTAAATTTAGCACCTAAATTGGGGTGTTACAATTTGTATTTCGATGAAAACTCTCTGAAGCGAGACGAAACTTTGTTTCGAGAGAAACAATCCCAAATGTTTATGTTTCAAGAGAAACTATCTCAAGAGAGACAGAATTTGTTTCAAGAGAAACTGTCTCAAGCGAGATACAATTTGTTTCGAGAAAAACAATCTCAAAGGTTTATGTTTCAAGAGAAATTATCTCAAGCGAGACAAAAACAAATTCAAGAGAAATTGTCTCAATGGAGACAGATAGTCTGCTCCTTCACATTGAGGATATCTAGTTGCCTTTAGAAGATTTGATCATTCACTTCAGGACATAAAATCTGTGAACGATGTTGTTCCTTCATGTTGAGGACATCTAGTCATCACCAAACTTTTCTTTCCTAAAATATCTATAAAAATGATGCATTTATGAATGACTACCTTGGATGTTTTTATGGATGTCAAGATGAAGTTTATTTCATGAATTTGATTTGATTTTTATTTTAATAAAAATGACTTTTTGAGTTTGTCCTCGTGAGAGAATAAAATGATATTGATAAAGGAAAATTAGATGATATCCTTGTAAGAGGAGAAAAATGGCCTTTAAGGAAAATAAAATAAGGGTTTCAGGAAAAAATAGTCTTAAGAAATACTAGATTGATGTTCTTAGACGAATAATCTCGAGAAAGAAGAAATTAGTCTCTCAAAAGAGATTATAAAGGCATCCTCACGAGAGGGGAAACAAAGATTTATTGCATGCAATGATGAATTTATAATGCAAAGGTGCAAATTCATGTGACGTCTATGTTTATATTGATGCATGTTTTCTTTATCAATGGATGCACGAGCATTTTTCACTCTCTTCCTGATTTGGTTGTCTTCATTTTCCACCAGAGTGTACTCTTACAAACTTCGACCTGAGAAAATTTGTTCTTGTTGCCTCGTCAAATTTTGCCCTAAAAAATTTTGGTTTCCCTTGCACCAGCTTCGATCATGAACTTCTGTGTCTGAGAGATATTTTTTGAATTCCAGGATATACTTCTAGAAAGATTATCTTGTTTGAAAATGTTTTTCTTTCTTTGAAAAGTTTGATGAAGAAATTTTGAAAAATATGTGAATTTTTATTGTTGAAAAAACTAAAATAATGCCCCATCTTTGGGCTCACAATTGAAGCATATCAAAAAACATGAGTTCATTGAATATCAAAAGAATCATCTGCTCTTTTAATCTTTCATAGTTACAAATCTTTGACAAATGTCAGGATCGACATGTTGGTTTTGAGGTTAGCTACCTAAATTTTGAGGTTCATTTCATCTATTCGTTTTTTCCTTTTCTCAGTCCTTATGAACTTTATGACATGCCCCTCTTTCTTGGCTTGGCATTTTGATCGGATACGGATAAAATGATGCAACTAGCATAGTCAATTGCTAGACTTTTTAGAATATTTCTATTTTAGTTATTTGTCCATTTGTTCAACCTTCATAGACTCTTTTAGTAAAGGTAGTGTAGAAATATCGGTCTAAAAACATAATTCATGTGTGCTTGTGTGAAGTTGACTATAATAGATGTTTCTCAACTCCATTGGTCCATCATTCACCGATACTCCTTATTAATTCAAACCTTGAACTTTTATCTTTCCTTGATTTTTTTTTTTGCTTTGATTTAGTTTACCATTATTTTTTGCATAGCTGAGGGATGCATCTTGTCACAAAGTCTTTGACTTGACAGCCATAGTGGAGAAAAAACTGAATTGCCAGGTCTCTAATCAATGTCACGATTTGAATATAATTTATTCATAAAGTCAGTGCTTTTGAGTTATCTCTCCAACCAATTGCTTTAGCGAAATAGATCTAGCTTTATTGCATTTACCTTAAAAATATTTCATTAATTTTCTGGGTATCAGGATTCAAGATTTCTTAAGCTCGTTAAGAAGAATCTATTATAGTCTAGGTGTCATTGGAGGTTAGAGAATTTCATCTTTAGAGTTCAATTTTCAAGCAATTGACCTAAATTAAATTTATCTACCCAACTATTCCATCTGTGAAGATCATGATCATCATCGAACGTCATCCATAAAAGTATAATCTAATAAACTTTGCAAGATCATACACATGAGATGCCCCATTTTGTCCGCTCCTAACACATATATGAATGCCAAGCCCTTTGATTGTCTCTTTTGTAGTAGTAGATGGTTATCTTGGTCCCAATAAGAGAAAGGTGTGATATTCGAGTGTAGCTTTTAGATTATGATCAAGGGTCCTTGTTTTACAACGGTTCAATCTTATCATTTGTCAAATATTTATAACCTCAATTATTAAAGAGCTTTTAATTGAGTTTATATTCAAAGAATTTTAAGATTAAAATTTTCTCATTGTTCATAACCTCAGAAGGTAACATTTTATTTAAAATGTCCGAATGTCAAATGACTTACAAACATTTAAACATATAAAGAAATAAATAAAAACAAGTTCAAACAAGATGAAATGCTTTTGATGTGAGTGCAAAAAAATTTATGATGGATGGCGTAGCCTACTTTTGATCAGAATGTCCCATTACACATCTAATGTCCATGCCCCTGAATCAATCATATTTTGGACCTTGCACTTCAATGCCCCACAATTCTCAGTGGTGTTCCCTGAGCTTCCTATATGGTAGCTACATATGGCGTTAACATCATTGCCTTCAGGATATGAGGCCTTTTTTGGTTTAGATTGAATTGGAGTCACAAGGTTCATATCAACTAGCGTTGGGAGTAATTCCTCATATGTCATTGGAATTTGATTGATGAGAGTCTTTTCACGGAACACTTTATGAGGTTAAGTCCCCTGATTAGCTAAATAAGATCACAATGTATTAATATCAACTCTTTTCTCATTGTTATTACTGTTAGTGCCTCTTATCTTGCTATTCTTTACAATTCTTTCAATCATTTCTCCACACATGATGATGTCAAAGAAATCTCTGTGGCAGCTCTAACATGTGGTTGATATATGGAGATTTTAATGTATCGATGAATAAAATGATGAACTCCTTTTCAATCATTGATAGATACACTTGAGATGGAATATCCCTCCATCGTTGTGCATATTGTTGGAAGCTCTCATTATCCTTCATCTTCATATTGTACAGTGTTTTTCGATCAGGGGAAATATCAGTCATGTGCTTGTATTGACTCAAAAATGCATGAGCCAAATCCTTTCAAGAGCATATTTGAATACAACTCAGTTAATTATACCACTTAGAAGTTGATCCAGTCAAACTATCTTGAAAACATTGGATCAACAACTAGTCATTGTTGGCGTATCCAGTCATCCTTCAAATAAACATCGTGAGATGTGCAATAGGGCAACTGGTTCCATTGTACTTTTTAAAGTTGGGCATTTTGAATTTGGACGGGAGCACTAAGTCAGGAACTAAGACTAGTTCACTTGCATTTATTTCATTATGAGAGCTTTGTCCTCTCGTTCTTTTGAATGTCTCTCTGAACCAATTTTTTAATTTCTCAGGGATCTCATTATTGGTTTTTTTTCATCTCATCATAATCAGACATGTTGTGATCAGTGGAGTTACCCTGAGGATCTAACATAGTTGCTTGATTCTAAGTGGCAGAGAAACCTACTTGGTGGCTTAGAAGTCTCTCGGGTGAAATAAGTAGTTGTGGATTATCCTATGCCATCACACACTCAGAGGTTTCCATGGTCGAGGAAATCTTCTCTTTGCCTATTTCTTGGTTGAGCCCAATCAATTCTGCTACAATTTGGTCAACCATGTTGTCTTGGTTTTGCAAGATTCGATCCACAGTGGCCTTTTGCGCTTGCTCCATTTTAGCTTCCCAATCTATTTGCATCATTTGCAAATTCTCTTCTAGTTCTTTATTTAGTTTCTCAAATTTTGCTTCCATTTTTAGCACTGTGTGAATAAAGTTGTGCAGTTAGAAACACCTCCTCAAAGTCCTCAACAAAATAAATCCATGTATCCATGATTAATGCATGTAAAAATGCCTAAATAAATACCATGCAGAATGCAAAGATGCGAATGTGAATGCAAAAAGTGTTGATCCCAAATATGAATATCATAAAACAAGTTTCATTAGAGACAAAAGTTTTCACTATTACAATATAGTCCATCTTTACATACATGTTGTCTCTTGGACTAAAGTATATTGATGCTTTATCTTTGTTCTCTCTGAACTTTCTTTAGCCATCAATGTACGTTTGTATATGCGACTATTTGATTGAAAACTTTTTTTCCTTTATGAAACATTTATATTTGGTAGTCAATTGCGGATTAACACCTTTCCATTATATCATGACAATGCAATGCAAAAAAGGCGATAAATGACACAAAAAATTAGAAGAAATAAGTTAGTATAGACAAAATAATCAATAGAGTTAAAAAACGCTATTTAAAGATAAATATAACACCTACCTAATCATGATATATATCCAAACATGTTTTTTTAAATAGAAATCCTAACTGGACATGCTTTCTACCCAAAATGATTTACTTCAAGAAATTAATCATATCCGCATGGTATCTAGTTCATAACTTTCATTTGAAAAGAAATATATTCTATGAATTTAAAGCAAAATGTAAAGATTTAGAGTCGTTCCTCTTTCTTATATACTTATTTCTGTACCTAGTAACGGACAGAGGTTCTGTATGTCCCTACCTAAGATAACTATTCTATGGTTCACTACATGCATGTTTTGGATCTAATAGAGAAATAATACTCGAATTGTCCTTATTGTTGGTGCCCCCCTTGGGCTGCCAAGCCCTCAATCCTTACCCATTATAGGTTTAAATGGACCGAGTTCAATTCGAGGGGATTCATTTCCTTATACCCATATGAGGAATAAATTCCTATAAAGGTATAACTCATGTGTACCCCCAGAGGTTGTTTGCAAAGGCTCATATGAAGAATAAATTCTTACGAGAGCAAAGAGTTCACCCCTACTTAATTGGGACAGAGATCAGGTGTAGAGCTTATGTTATGTAAATGTATATGAAGTGTGTGAGGAGGAACATACAAACCTTCGGCCGAACAAAACAACAACAAAAGGGAGTACTTTCAAAAGAAATTTTGGTGATGCTGAAAACATGAATTTGAACATTAGTACAACTATTTACATAAATAAAATAATGCAAAATTCAATAAAATGATCATAAGCTAACTATAGACTCGAACTCGTAATTTGCACCACTATGACAATGTATAAGCGACTTAAAGTTTAACTCTCTAAAGTGTCCCCAGCAGAATCGCCAAGCTGTCGTAACATCTTTTTTGACGACGAATAAGTTTTTGATGAAAACCCTAAATGATGACTTATTTGGAAAAAAATGATTTTTTGTGTTTATTTTGATTAAATTGATTTGAGAGTCACCATCGACCTTTGGGCTAGGTAGGTCAAATACCTAAAAACGCCCTTTTAAAAAGTTTAAGAAAAATCATTTTAAGACAAAAATTGGTCTACGTTATTAAAGAACTATTTTTGAAGGATTCAGGAGTCGATTACGCATGGGGAAGGGTAAGTACCCCCACCGCGCCCAAAATTGGTACCTAGTCATATACGTTGTCGTAATTGCGGAAATTGTAAATTTGAGTCAAAGTTAAAGTATGATTTTTTTATTGAACGTTGACTAAGTTATTATGAATTATTTGTTAAGGGTCATTCCTTGTTTTTAAAGAGAAATCACAGGGTTTGCACATCCTCCAATGGGAAGGTTGTCTCATCTACTCCTATTTTATATGAGAAATGTCCCCTCCTCAATGTTGTCAAAAAGTACAAATCAAATATAAATTGAATGTCGATAATAAAATTACATAACAATATATTGTCAATAAACTAAGATAGAAGAATGAATTAATTATTATTATTATTGTAAAAATAAACTCAATCTATTTTAAGTTCACTTATCATTCGAATGTCGTCTTGAATCACACTACTTCTATCAAGTTGTTTTTCACGCTCCTTTTACGATAAATGTTATTGAAAATATACGAGTATAACAAAATATTACCAAGTATTAATATTGAATATAAGAGTACTTGCAACCTTAACAAATAGGGATTAAAAAACATAGGTTATATATTAATATATATAAAAGAACTACTATATTTAAAATAAAAAACAAATAAGTGACCATATTAAAATAAAACAAAATGAAAAGTTAAGAACAAAAATAATTAAAAGCAGGAAGCAATGGTGAACAAGATGCATAAGTTGAAACTACAACATTAAAATTAAATAAGATAACAAAGCAGAACCCATTGCAACAAATAATAAAATAGTAACAAAATTGACATGAACAAAAGTGCAAAAAATAACCAAAATGTAAAATAATAAAATTAATACGCGAAAATCGAAATAAAAAAAAAGAAATTTTGATGACTAAAATGAAGCGAGCAAAAATCAGAGCATAAAAATCAAAGAAACAAAATAAATAGGGGACCAGTGACCAAAATAGAAAAACACACTAGACCTAGAGGGACTAAAGAGCGACTTACCCCTAAACTTTGTGACTAAAATGTAAGATCATGCATAAACTTGGAGAACTTGTGTGTGACTATCCCAAAAACTTTCTAATATAACCTAATTTATTAATCTAAAAAAACTAAACTTAAACTAACCCCCATCTCTTTCTCTCTTCACTCTCTCCCCATTTAACATTTCGATTTTTTTTAGGTTTATAACCCATTTTTACATGCATATTTTGCTGATTTGGTTACCACATTTGGCGTGTAAACAGGTTGGTTATGGCGTGTGCAGCATGGGTAAGGGTTATTGCTTCACATGGAAGTAGTGGTAGGACATGGTGGTGTTGCAAGGTATAGCTGGAGCAAGGATGACAGAGATTTGGTGCAGTTGCAAAATTGGTGGTAGACATTGCAAAAATGGTTATTACAAGTATTAAAAATTTTAAAATAACTTATAAAATAAAAAAATTTAAATAAAAATATTACAAATTTTGTTTATAAAATTAAAAAATATATAAAATTATAAAAGAAAGAAATTTTCAGGAAAAGTAATATTTAAGGGTAAACTACACGGGAGACCACCAAACTATGGTCATTAATCACCCTTACCACCAAACTATTTTTTATCTCAATTCAACCACCAAACTTTTTAATTAATTCAATCAGACCACCACACTGTTAATTTTAACAGACTTGGTGATGTGTCCGTTAATAAAACTGGCATAATTATATATTTGGTCCTTAATATTTACATATTCTATCAATTTAGTCACTATTTTAATTCAATTAAATAATTTTAACTAGCAAATTAGAACATGACACATGTCAATCCATGATTGGAATGTTTTATTTATGAATTTTAAATTATTTAATTAAATGATTTTTAAACCAATCGGGTCACCCAATTGAAATGGAAAGGAGATTCGAACCTGCGTCCAAAGGGGGAGAAGAGTAACTAGGCACCAAACCATTGGCTAAAGGTCCCGAATAATTTTAACTTACAACAATTTACATTTGACTTGTACGGTTAAACAAATTATTTGGTTAAATAAATTTCAGTTTGATTAATGGTTACAGAAAAAATTTCGGTTAATTTAATTCGGTTAATAATTTTCAAATAAATTTTGGTTCGATTAAAGGTTAAGGAAAAAATAATTTATTTTATTTTGTTAATTCGGTTAATAATTTTCAAATAAATTTTGATTCGATTAACAGTCAAATAATTTCGGTTTGATTAATGGTTAAAGAAAAAAAATCGGTTGATTAATGATTAATAGAGCACAAGGTTCTTAACCTTGAGGTCGTGGGATCGAGTCCCACGGAGGGCATTTCATAATTCGAAGGTCTTCTACGGAAGCTGCTCTCAACCTAGTGTTGGGGGCAGCCTATTATCTTACCTCCCCCTTATCCCATTACATATGGGAACAAGGGACAACCATTAACCAAATCGAATTAACCAAATATTTTTCTATAACCTTTAATCGAACTGAAATTTATTTAACCAAATAATTTTTTTAACCGTACAAGTCAAATATAAATTGTTGTAAGTTAAAATCATTTGGGACCTTTGGCCCAGTGGTTTGGCGCCTGGTTACTCTTCTCCCCCCTTGGACGCAGGTTCAAATATCCTTGGGGGCATCTTTGTTGTTATATTTTCCATTTCAATTGGGTGGTGACACATGTCACCACCTGATTGGTTAAAAAATAATTTAATTAAATATTTTAAAATTAATAAATAAAACCTTCCAATCATGTATTAACACGTGTCATGTTCTAATTGGATAGTTAAATTTATTTAATTGAATTAAAATAGTGACTAAATTGATAGAATATGTAAATATTAAGGACCAAATATATAATTATGACAGTTTTATTAATGGACACGTCATCAAGTCTGTTAAAATTAATGGTATGGTGGTCTGATTGAATCAATTAAAAAATTTGGTGGTTGAATTGAGATAAAAAATAGTTAGGTGGTAAGATTGATTAATGACCATAGTTTAGTGGTCTCCCTTATAATTTACCCAATATTTAAATAGAATTAAATTTTCTTCTCAATTTTTATTATTTTTAAGATTCTTTTTATGATACAAAATATATATTAAATTTTAAAAATAATTTTTTAAAATTTTCAAAATCTTATAAAAATAAAAATAAAAAGTTCTCATTTTTTCTTTAAAATAACTTTTAAAAAATTGAGTTCTTTTAATTTATTTTAAAAAAGTTAAATTATGTGTAAACTATATATTTAGTCATCCAACTTTAACCTATTTTTGTTTTGGACACTCAACTTTTAAATATTTTATTTTATTTTTAAATTGTGTTCTTTTAGGTCATTCAACATTAAGTGTTGCTGAATGTTTTTAGTAATTTAGGTGGGGAAATTCAGATTCTTTCCCCTCAAAATTTTGGATTTCCTTTGATTCATCGATTTTCTTCTAAATCTAAACCGGAGAAGTCAAGAAAGAGAAGAAAAATAATATATATATTTCACAAGTGAAGATTATAAATTATAAAAAGATAAAATCAAAACTTTTATTTGAATTTTATCGATTCCATGAGAATTTTGAGGAAAACTAAACTAAGAAAAAGATAGAAGAGGGAAATATTTTAGTACTTGTTACGTTACAACCGATAATCGACGAAAGTTAAACGATGGTAGAGAAGGATGGTTGAAAGAAGATTAAGATTTTAGGTCAGTTTAAGAAATGTAATGGCCAAACCGCTACATTTAATGCTGGTGTTAATTGTTAAACAAACTTATATAATCTTCTAAAAAAATAAAAAAATTTGGGGGAAAATGTCATAATTTAATTTTTTTTAGAATTTTGCAATTTTGTTTCTATTTTCTTGAATCTCTAAAAAGATTTTAATGAAATATTCGTTTTTTAATTATATATATATAACGTGCCATGCCATTTTATACAACAATTAACACAGCTTTTTTGGGTAAATTAACATTAGGGGAACTTCTGCTGTACGGCGCCTAAAAAAGGCTAAAAACGGCGTGACCGGTTAAACAAGTGAATGGTTAAAATTTAGACCGGTTATGTTATATCATTTAACCGGAAATATTATCAAGTACAATAACATATTAGGTAGCGCTTATATAATGTAATAGGTAGCGCTTATATTGACCTATTTTCTAACTAAACCGGTATATTTATACCGGTAACATTGCAAATTTACCTATTACATTATAATTATTGGTTTCGATGTTTTTGGGATCGATACAATTTTCAATGTATCAACACTTTATGCGTGCACCTCGTTGGGCATTCATTATGAAAAAGTATTGACATAAACTTAAAAAGTGTCGATACATTATGTAGACCTATTTTATCATAAAACTAGTATATTTCTATCGGGTACATTGTAAATTTACCTATTACATTGTAATTATTGGTTTCGATGTTTTTGGGATCGATACTTTTAATAAATGTATCGACACTTTATGCATGCACTCCTTTTGGCATTCATTCTGGACAAAATGTATCGACACAAATTTAAAACGTGTCTATACATTATACTGACCTATTTTCTCATAAAATTGGTATATTTATACCGGTTACATTGTAAATTTACCTATTACATTATAATTATCGGTTTCGATATTTTTGGGATCGGTACTTTTAATAAATGTATTGACACTTTATGCGTGCACCTCGTTTGGGCATTTATTCTGGACAATAAGTATCGACACAAATTCCACAAGTGTCGATACATTATGTTGACCTGTTTTCTAATTAACCGATATATTTATATCGGTTACATTGTAAATTTACCTATTACATTATAATTATCGGTTTCGATGTTTTTGGGATCGATACTTTTAATAAATGTATCGACACTTTATGCGTGCACCTCGTTTGGGCATTCATTCTGGACAATAAGTATCGACACAAATTCCACAAGTGTCGATACATTATGTTGACATGTTTTCTAATTAACCGATATATTTATACCGGTTACATTGTTAATTTACTATTACATTATAATTATTGGTTTCGATGTTTTTGGGGTCGATACTTTTAGAAAATGTATCGACACATATTTAGGTAGTTATTGTACATACCTAAATATGTCCTACGAATTTAATGTTGTACCCACCCTTCAACTACCACTACCAATACCACATCCTATTAAAAGCACGACTGAAACATGTTCAATGAACCTTTACTTACATCTCCATCAACTCCGGGACCACTGAACTTGCACAAAAATTTTTTTGCCATGGATCATACTGATGCAGACAATGTTAAGCCAACCGAGGAATGCCATGAAGTAATGTTGATGAATCTGATAGATTGGTTGGTCAGCTCTTCTCTTCATGTGATCAAGCTTGGTACCTTTACAAGGGATTTGTACGGGAACATGGGTTTAGTGCACGTAAGGGAACAATACGGCTTGACATGGAAGGGAATGTGAAGACACAAGAATTTTGTTATTTCAAAGAAGGGTTTCTTGTATCAAAAGTCAATAATGTTGATCATCAACGTGCTCATACGCCAGTCACAAGAACATGATGCAAGGCTAGAGTTGTAGTTACATTAACAAATACAAACAATCATTGGGTTATAAGTAAGTCTTATCAGAAACATAATCATGCACTGTGCACACCTGCTATGACACCATTTATGCGTTCTAATAGAGCTGTAAGTAAGGCTGATATCGATGAGGCAACAACATTGAAAGAGGTCGATGTTGGCACGTTACAAGTAATGAACTATTTAATGCAGTAGGCAGGGGCTATCATAATGTTGGATTTACACATAAAGACCTCTACAATGCACTTCAAAGAAGTAAAGCAAACAAAATCGTCGATGGGGATGTGAATGCGCTTATTTCTTACCTTGATTATAAGAAACATGATGATCTCGAGTTTTTTATGATATACTCGGAAGACAAATTAGGGGCTTTTCATAATCTTATTTGGTTGGATTCTATATCGAGATCATATTACATATGCTTCGGTGATGTAATTGCGTTCGACACAATGTACAAAGATAATTTGTATGGTCGACCAATTATGCGTATTGTCCGTGTCAATCATCACCATAACACAATTGTGTTTGTCACTGCCATAATCACTGACGAGACGTCCCAATCTTTCGAGTAGGTACTATAGACTTTTTTAGAAGTCATGATGAATAAATCACCGATTTCAGTTGTCACCGATGGGGATAGGGCAATGCAGAGGGCTATCAAATCTATTGTCCCTTATGCTAAGCACAAATTATGTTCTTGGCATCTTTCTCGCAATACACAAGCTAACATTGGTGACCCAAAATTTACAGCATCATTCTCAAAATGCATGGCTTCCTGGTGGATAACAGAGGAATTTGATATTCAATTACATTCGATTGTTTCAGAATTCAACATCAAAAAGCATCCATGGGTGATTGAGAAGGGAAATACTCGACACTTATGGGCACAAGTATATCTAACCGGTCATTTCTTTGCCAATATTCTCTTAACACAAAGGTGCGAGTCTATGAATGCTTCACTCGCAATTGCACTGAAACACAAGAAGACATATTTAGATGTTGTTCGTGCAATTGAAGATGGAATTAGTAGAATGCGTATGAACTAGTTGAAAGCGGATTACTTAAGTTCCCAGACGAAGCCCTTTCAAATCACAAAACTGGTGACCTTGAAAGCCATGTTGCTGAGATTTATACACGCGAATCTTTTCGTGCGTTCCAAGATGAACTTCAACGGGAGACATTGTACCGGATTCAGGAAGAGATTCAATCCTTATCAGATGAATGTAAAAATTATATTTTGACAAAGTAAAAAGAAATAAATAGGACATTTGAAATTAGTTTTGATTCTCGTACGAAAACCCTAAATTGCTCCTACAAAAAATTTGAGATCGTTAGACTTCTGTGTCGCCATCAACTTCACATTTTGAAGCACTTGGATTACACATATTTTCCCGGGACTTTGATTCAAAGTAGGTGGACTAAGGATGCGAAGGCTTCTGCACCCAGTTTTGTTGACTTGAATGTGCCTCCAGAAGTAATGCAAATGGCAAGGTTCGCTGCTCTACGTGCAAACGTCAAGTAGGTTATGCTACATTACATCAAAGACAGACGCATCTTTCAAAACCGCAAGAGATGAGATGAAAAGACTAACAGGAGAATTTGAAAACTCGTTTGGTTTGAATGATTCAGTCAACCAGAGCAGTGTAGTAAACAACGTTTGCGACCCTTAACGAAAACAACGCAAGCGAAACAAAGTACCGAAGAACAAGGTTGAAAAGAAAATTAGGTGATGTGGGTTCTGCAACGGTGAGGGACATAACAAAATAACATGTCCTCAAGTCAAGCTCAGTTTGAATACAAGCACACAACCTACATCAACTGATTTTTTCGAAGACATAATGGAATGGCCATTCAGTCCTGTATGTGATGACAATGATCTCCATATATCGTAAGTATCAATATGACTCCTATTGTGTATAAGAAACATATACAACAACCTATTGCTAACTTTTCTCATCTCATATATAATTATAAATCGTATACAAAATTATGAATCATATACAAAATTTCCCCTACATTAACAAAATTTCCTCTCTTAGTCTATTTTGATTGTGGCTTACGAGACCGTTTAATATTCCATTTGCATTATCACATAAATGCCAAACAATCTGTAGACTAGAGTCTCCCGCAATCATGGTCGGAATCAGTTCTGTAACTGGGATTATACAGGTTAATCATGTTGACTACATAACCAATAAAACCTGGGGGTCCAAATGGTAAGCTAGGAATTGGTAAGACAAGTTTCCTTTGAAGGTTTAGGGTTTAGAGCCCATCAACATAAGGAGTGCATGATTGAACATTACGTATAATAGTTGTATTCAGTTGTTGAAAAATTGTTCTTAATTTTATATGAGGATAGTTGTAATGATATACGTTCACGTTTCGGGACTAATTAGTTAGATGCATGCAGTACCCTATATCCTAGAGGCAGAGCATAAGAAATCTAGCACTTAAAGATTTACCAAGAGCGGTAGCTTTTTTCTTATTCAACAGATGGGTGATGACACATCCATATAGTAGTAAAGTTGAAATTGATGCTCCCTTTGTGACCATATATACAATTGAATTAAATATCAGTTTAGCAATGTTTGGAGCCGTTTTGGATTTATACTTTGCTATGCACCAATAATAGTTGTCTCGAATCGTTGAATATTTTCCACCAGTAGGCCGAATAAACCAAGTGAGCATTTTGTGAAACACTCTCGACTCTACATCTAGGTGAATTGGGCTATTTTTAGTAACCCGTTGTATTGTAGAATCTGCATCATTTTCATCTGAATCCCCTTTATTCTCTACACCTATACCCTCCGCAATAGTATCCGGAGATATATATGTATTCTTCCCCATGACATGAGTATTAATTCCTATTATATTACTCTTATTAGGCTCACGGTCGAAGGAAGCATTGTTGTAGAATACTCTAACTAGGTTGGGGTAATATTTTGGTTCTACACCAAGGAATTCAAGCCAACCCCAAGATATAAATGTGGATTTAAAACTAAAACCATATTTATCATAAAACTAAAACCATATTTATCATCGAACAAGAAAATTAGGTCAATGACACGTTCAGGATGAATCTTTCTTACTTTGAAACTACTCTGCCATTTATCTTTCTCCTCATCAGATCTAAAGTTCAGAGTTTCAAACGACCTGATTTGCTTAAAAGAATTTATTGGTTGAGAAGAGCTTTGAGAAAGACCGTGCCTCTGACACTAACATTTTGGAGCCATTTTGGGTGTGGATGTTGTTACATTGGAACACAAACACATTCAGGAAAAAGAACTCTAATCTAAAAATAAATAAAACCCATAAAATATTGATAAATTTACCTAAATATCTGATCGTAACTGTTTTGAGAACACTGGTATTCGTCGGAGTGGAAGAGTTATCTTCTGCCTTTAGGTTTAGGGTTTTTCGATTTGGAGTTTGTATTGAATATAATCTATAAATAATGAAGGGGGAAAAACACGCAAAATTTAAAAAGGTATCAACACAAATTTATAAAGTGTCGATACTTTATGCTGACCTATTTTCTCATAAAATATACCAGTTACATTGGAAATTTACCTATTACATTATAATTATGAGTTTCGATGTTTCTGGGATCGATACTTTTTATAAATGTAACGACATTTTATGCGTGCACCATTTTGGGCATTCATTCTTGACAAAAAGTATCGACACATATTTCAAAAGTGTCAATATATTATATTGACCTATTCTCATATAAAACCTATATATTTATACCGGTTACATTACAAAATTACTTATTACATTATAATTATGGGTTTCGATGTTTCTGGGATCGATACATAAATGTATCGACACTTTATGAGTGTACCCTTTTGGGCATTCATAATGGAAAAAAAGTATCAACACAAATTACACAAGTGTCGATATATTATGTAGACATATTCTCTCATAAAACCGGTATATTTATACCGGTTAAATTTAAAAATTACCTATTACATTATAATTATAGGTTTCGATGTTTCTAGGATCGATACTTTTTATAAATGTATCGACACTTTATGTGTGCACCCTTTTGGGCATTCATTATGTACAAAAAGTATCGACATAAATTACACAAGTGTCGATACATTATGTAGACCTATTCTCTCATAAAATCGGTATATTTATACCGGCTACATTGAAAAATTACCTATTACATTATAATTATGGGTTTCGATGTTTCTGGGATCGATACTTTTTATAAATGTATCAACACTTTATGGGTGCACCCTTTTGGGCATTCATTATGGACAAAAAGTATCAACACAAATTACACAAGTGTCGATACATTATGTAAACCTATTCTCTCATAAAATCGGCATATTTATACCGGTTACATTGAAAAATTACCTATTACATTATAATTATAGGTTTCGATGTTTCTGGGATCGATACTTTTTATAAATGTATCGACACGTTATGGGTGCACCCTTTTGGGCATTCATTATGGACAAAAAGTATCGACAAATTACACAAGTGTCGATACATTATGTAGACCTATTCTCTCATAAAACTGGTATATTTATACCGGTTACAATGAAAAATTACCTATTATATTATAATTATGGGTTTCGATGTTTCTAGGATCGATACTTTTTATAAATGTATCGACACTTTATGCGTGCACCATTTTGGGCATTCATTCTTGACAAAAAGTATAGAGACTTTTTATAAATGTATCGACACATCTGTTTACAAATTCTCTCATTAAACTGGTATATTTAACCTATTACTTTATAATAATTGGCTTCGATGTTTTTAGGATCGATACTTACAATAAATGTATCGACACACCTTTTTGGAAACTTTACGTTTGGGAGCCATACTGGACAAAATGTTGGAAACAAATCTTTGTGTTTATTAATTTTGTCATTAAAAAGTCTATTTTTACCACATACATTATAAATTTACCTATTACTTTAAAGTTATTGAATTTTGTAGTTATTATACATACCTAAATATGGAATGGTCATTCAGTCCCGCACATGATGACAATTATGTTAATGACATTTGGAATAATGCAAACAACGATCTCCATATATCGTAAGTAAGAACATGACTCCTATTGTGTATAAGAAGTATGTACAACAACCTATTGCTAACTTTTCTCATCTCATACATAATTACATTCACATACAAAATTATAAATCGTATACAAAATTAACCCTACATTTTCATCATCGCTTCCTTTTGTTATTCTTGTGTATCATGGAAGCTTTTGTCATCTCCTCTCTTAGGTTATTTTGATTATGGCTTACGAGATCGTTTAATATTCGCATACGATCCCATTCTCTAACAACCTATATTCAAATTGTCAGTACGTTAAGTATTGTAAACTACAACATTCAATCTACGAATTTTAACAATTTAATCGCAAACTAATTTTTAATTCCACTTACAAAATCACCAGTTGCCCCTCTAGAACCGATAGATTCCATCTGAATCATCACATAAATGCCGCAATCATATATGTTACAAAATTTGAATACCACACATGTCAATTATGAAACCTGCATAAATTAAGCTTTCTATTGTTGATAACATCTCATACCCATTCAATTGCTCATTCATCTTATGCTCCACAAATTTGAAATTTTTCAAAGGGACCTTTCCTAGAGAGCCACATGCTTCTACCCAAATGTGTTTCTTATTATAACTATATAATATTTTCATCTGTATTAAAATATATGAAGTTATGATCCAAACAAATTATGCATTATAATTTACATAATTTCCTTTCATACATACCAATATCTTAGCATCATTCACTCTCTGTTTAGCTGCTTCAGATGTAAATAGACTATCATATACCATTGCAACACGGTCTACCATATCCAACACCAACAAATACTAATGTGAATTATAGTAGTTTATAGTGATCATGATCTGCAACAAATTTCACACCCAATTTGACAAAATTCAACATTATATATCTGAAAACATCATTTGTAATTCGTATGGTGTCTTACCTTCTCACAGTCGATGAATTTCACATAGTTATCCAATATGGGACCCCAAAAGCTCGCAATACCCTCAACAGTTGCTTTGTTGTTGGTATTCATCGTCTGTTGCCGCAATTACGCTACAATCATTATTAATTTACCAAGTTTGGTTTGAAAATTTCAATTTCTAAATGAAAAAGGGAGAGCTTAACATTTTCATATATTTTCCAACAATTGTTAACAATTGATAACTTTTTCATTAAACAATTTATTAAGGGGGGTTTTACCAAAAACAATTTTTCAAATGTTTTGTTATATCAAAAAGGGGGAGATTGTTGAACTATGTTTTGATATAACAGTTTAAGGCAAAATGGTTTTTGGACTTGAATTGAATTTACAAAATGTTTTTGGACTTAATTGAATTTATTCAAAGTTTTAAAAGGTTTCAAAAATAATTCAAAGTCCATTAAATTCGGATTTGAGCCAAAATGCTAAAGGGTGTCAAAGTGCATCCATGCACCCCTGCAGTGCATCCCTGCAGTGCATCGATGCACCATGCAGTGCATCCATGCACTCAAACACTGAATGCAATTAGTGCATCGATGCATCCTTCTGTGAATCAAGGCTGTGCATCGATGCATCCTACTATGCATCCATGCACGAAGGCTGCAACAGCTAGTAACGGCTAGTTTATTTGAATTTAATGAAGGGGTATCGATGCACCATGATAGTGCACCGATGCACCATGTGATGGGCAGCCTTTTTGAGTAGAAAAATCATCCCCAAAAGGCTCCAAAACATCCCCAACAGTTATATACGACATCAAACACATTCCAAGCTATAAATACAAGCTAAGGACACTTGAAGAAGTAAGAGAACAACTATCCAAGCAATCAAACACAAGAGAAGAGTTTTTCATTCTTATTTCATCTTTCTCTTGTAAATATTTTGTTCTTGTGAGCTCAATCTTGTAAACACCTACCTTAGAGAGGTTTTCTTGTTTACATCTTTTATCTTTTTGTAAAGGGAAAATGTTCTAGCTTATCCCGTGTAAAAGCTAGGGAAAGGTTCTAGTTTAGCTCAAAAAAACTAGGGAGTTTGTAAGGTTACTCTTTGTCCTCAAAAGAAAGAACAAATTAGTGAATTTGTTGGAAAATCCTTGGTGAGGAGCTAAGGTAGTGGACATAGACAATTCTCTATCTTTCAATCTCCTTACTCCCTAAACTCAAAACCGTTCCGACCCCTCTTTGCAAACCGTTCCGGTTTTTGATTTGAGCTTCCAAAAATCCCAACAATTTACTGTCTATAGCACTACTTTTCAACATTTATTAATTTAACTCACAACTAAGTGGTATGGAAGGTAGCCAATCCTCTGGTGTGACTTTTTCGAATCGTAGCATACTGTCCAGGCGAGCAAATCAATAACCTAATAAAATGAATCAACACAATCAGAAAATATTCAATAGGTTTTAACATTTTGTACTTTCTACTTACCACACCGCCAACCCATTCTGTAGGCTTCAACGTTGCAACGTCGGATACACTAGCGTATTGATTTCCCATTGAGATTATAGAATATCTGTTTGAATCATTAGGATTAATATCTTGTCATGAAATATTTAAATATCACTCACAAAGGAATATATTTCACTTACTCCGATTCTAACCCACTATTCCATAAATAATCACACATTGCAGCTTCGAGCTCATCAATTCCTCTTGGAATATCTGCCTTTTCAGCCTACATTTTTTCATACAAATTTTTGTCACAACAACATGATAAAAATCAAATTAAGTTTTCTTTTATTCAACTTACCTTCTGCTTCTTCTTCTGGGGTGCAGGACATTTCGAATCCAAATCTACATCTATAATACTATCCGGTGTATAGATCACATCGACATCCTTCATCCCCATTTCCTCAATCATTTCTTCTTCCTCCATCTTTTCTTCTTTATATTTTTTCAGTTCATCGTATTTTTGCTCTACATAGCTCTTCATCTATTTTGTTTTAACCTTCATTTTTCCCCTTCATCCAAGTTTTTCTCAACCACCCCCTTCACCCCGTAAGTTCACTCCTCAATTCCACAACCTCCTTGACCACTCCATCAATTTTTCTACCCGTCACCATCTTAAGTTCACCCCACAACACCTCAACTTCTTTCACCACTCTATCTATTTTCCTTTCCACTTCCCTCTTATGCCTCTCAAGTGTCTCTTCGACTCTTGATTGTCTTTGCAGAATATCAAAAAGGATTTTTTATATCAGCCAATTCAGACATCAAAATATCGAATTGACTCTATTTTCCTTCACCGTCATCTCCCTGCCGTTATCCACCCCTACAACCATCTCTTCTTCCTTCTCCTCTGCCTCTACTACCTCCACTGCCTCCTCTACTTCCTTTCCAATCACCTTCAAAATTAAATTACAATATTAAGACATTGATTATATTCTTAATATTATTTAATTACATTTATTACCCTTTCTTGCTTCCTAGGTCCATCCAACTTCAACTTCGCCATCACTCTAACCACCTCTTCCTTCCCCCATACACGGATGCGTGCCACTCGGGTTCTTTCATAAGCCGACAAACTATGACATCCCGACCAAAAATCGAATAGTGCAACCTGCATTTATAATAAAATTTCATTTTATATAATAACTATACTATCATTTTATATAAAAAAAAACTAAAACGTTCTTCATCTCAGTTACGTCTAAGATTGCTATTCACCCTTTGAGGTATCTCTGGCTGCCCTTTTGAAAGGTGATTATTGATTCAATCAATCTCGAATGGACATATTCAGCCCATTGAATTCACCCTTCAAGCCTTCATCGTAAATGAGCTTCTTATTGTCCTTGTTCGTTGACGTATCACCCGTTGGATAAAGAAAGATCCCGACAAGGTACAATAGAACTCGGGCCTTCAGGTCATCCCCCTATAAGATCCACTTTTGATATCCTCTTCAGTATATGTCACCTTCTGCTTCAAACCATATTTGGAGGCAAGTGCTTTCCAGTTCTTACTCTTACAGACTTCTACAACACTTTTGGCTTTGTTTCGTACCCCCAAGACGGCTGCAGCACATGGGACCCCCAGAGGAAATGAATAATCACCATATTTAGCAATACATTGTTGTACATCATATTGCTCCATCAAGGATCGACACAATTCCCTTCGGATAGGTCGATCCCTTACTCCTACCAATAATCCAAACCCCATTTCTTTCAGCACATTCAACTGATCCTTCTCCTTAAGGTGTTCAATTAATGAATTCACCCTTTTTATGTTGCACCTTGTCGACACTTCCTACATTTTTTAACAATTTATAATGTTATTGTTCTTATATATTTTTGTATCAACGTATTTACAAGTTTAATGAATACATTCTTTTCATGTGCCTTCCTCCATTCTTTGTATTCTTCACGATCCTTCTTTGACTGTGCCATGAAAGGCTCCTTCTCAGCATCACTCATCGAATTCCATTTCTCTAACACATCATTTCTCACCTAATATTAAGCATAAACATTTCTTAATCAATACATTAACACTAAATAATACTCAATGTCAAATTCAATTTACATACTGAAGCGATGTGTTTGCCACATTCCTTCATCTTTTCGCATTCGGTTATACTGTCAACATTTAAAATTTGTAATCAATTTAAAGTTCTTAAATACTTTAATCCAATTACCATTTCAATAATAATAAAAAAGACATTGATACTTACTAGAAGTACATATATCCACCCTTTAGTTGCTTTCGACCATCGGCCCCAATTTCAAAGTCATCTTCTCCACCAACAATTCCAAGATCCTTTGACTTCATTTTCCCTTCATATATCAGTTTAGAAAATCAAATCAAATACTGGTTACATACACTTTATTCAATATACAATGTAGTAAAATGATTTCCTTTAAAAGAATTTGAATGTCCACTACAACAAGTGTCGGTACATTTATACAACCTACAATATTATTTTCTACCTATAATATTATAAACAGGTATCCATGTTTATTTTCTACCTATAATATTATATAATCGGTCTCAAATCCTTCTTAGCTTCGATTCAAAATCCTCAAACCAAACCCAAAAACCCTCATCCCTATTTCCTTCAAACGAATGGGAATACTCAATACTCCAAGTATAGGCACATTTATACAACCTATAATATCATTTTTTACCTATAATATTTAATAAAAGTATCGATATTTATATTTTACCTAGAATATCACTTTCTACTTGTAATCGGTCTCAAATGCTTCTTTACTTAGAAAACCCCAAACAACACATAAAAACCCTATTTCCGATTACTGTAATAATAAAAAACTAGGGTTTCAACAACGTACTTTTCGATTCAACTGAGCAACAAACAAACAAACTTCGCTTTAGAAATGCCTTCTAAAATGCAGCAACAATTATGCTTCGATTTCAAAAATCATCCGTGTTCTATCTATTTTCAGAGAAAATTTAGCTATGCCCTTTATATTTTCACTGGATATGTTATTTATATTTCATCGATACAATACCCCAAGTGTCGATACTTTCGATAGGATATTTACCTATTTCTTTGAAAGTATCGATAATTTATTACACGTACTTATTAAAGTATCGACGCTTTCAATATATCAATTAGCGCTTTACCAGTTTTGTCATTTCGAGACCGATTTTGTCATATTTTTACCTGTTATATCGTTATGGATCGATACATTTTTATAAAATATCGACACTTTATAGACGCTAAAATTGCTTCTCTTTTAAATTCTCAAAGTGTCGATACTTATATTAAAGTATTGACACTTTCAATATATCTAATAGCGCTTTACCGGTTTTGTCATTTCGAGACTGGTTTTGTCATATTTTCACCTGTTATATCGTTATGGATAGATACATTTTTATAAAGTATCGACACTTTATAGGCGCTAAAACTGCTTCTATTTTAAATTCCCAAAGTGTCGATACTTATATTAAAGTATCGACACTTTCAATATATCCGGTATCTCTTTACCGGTTTTGTCATTTTGAGACCGGTTTTGTCATATTTTTACCTATTATATCGTTATGGATCGATACATTTTTATAAAGTATCGACACTTTATAGGCGCTAAAACTGCTTCTCTTTTAAATTCCCAAAGTGTCGATACTTATATTAAAGTATCGACACTTTCAATATATCCGGTAGCTCTTTAGCGGTTTTGTCATTTTGAGACCGATTTTGTCATATTTTTACCTGTTATATTATTATGGATCGATACATTTTTATAAAATATCGACACTTTATATGGGCTAAAACTGCTTCTCTTTTAAATTCCCAAAGTGTCGATACTTATATTAAAGTATCGACACTTTCAATATATCTGGTAGCTCTTTACCGGTTTTTTCATTTCGAGACCGGTTTTGTCATAATTTTACCTGTTATATCGTTATGGATCGATACATTTTTATAAAGTATCGACACTTTATAGGCGCTATTACTGCTTCTCTTTTAAATTCCCAAAGTGTCGATACTTATATTCAAGTAATCGATACTTTCAACATATCCGGTAGCGCTTTACCGGTTTTGTCATAATTAAACTGGTTTTGTCATATTTTTACCTGTTATATTGATATGGATCGATACATTTTTATTTGGATCGACACAAATCGACAAGCTAAGTTTGTCGGTTGCCAAATTTTTTAATATTTCTTCATGATTTACACCTACTACATTATTATTACTCAACATTTCCGGTAGCGCTAAATCGAATTTGTTAAATATCTTTTAATGTATCCGGTAACACCGTATATTATCCGTATATTAATCCGTCTTTCCAGAGACAACCCCTAACAGTAGACTAACGTTACGGAGAACATATCCAGATTTTCTCCAATTGCAACCACGAATTCCAAAGTCAAATGGGTGATCTCCGATAAGCTCACTTCGTATAATTTTATCAAGACTTCTAAATCAACAGTGGCGATGATGATGTTGGGTTTTGGAAGCTCGGGATTCGGCTGAAATGCATTTGGAAATGTTTGAGGATAAAAAAAGAGTTGATTTCTTTGATAAAACTGCCCAGGCTATGATGTTTTTAACCGACGAAGAGTTGTTACCCAGTTTCAGAATCGTTAGTTTGAGAATGTTTTGGAATGGAAATTTGAGAAGGATACAACCGATTGTACAATGAGGGATATTATCGAGGTCATAATTGGATCCATCTGCATCTATATTTTTGGGATTGGATGGTAATCTGTTGTGCCAATGAGAGATAGGAAAGGGATGATGGTCCAAGACATTGGCAAAAGTGATTACCTGTATTGCATTGGACACATTCTCGAGAGGAACAAATTTTCAGTGCTTTGCTAGTACCAGTGAGAGATCGATCGTGGTCGGTTCGTGAGATGGGAAGATCAGGTTGTATTCAAAGACTCCGATGAGGTAGGCCAAGACAGCTCTTCCGGGGCTCGATTCTCCAATCACTCGTGTTGATGTTACCTATGATAGGAAGTGGGTGTTGGGAACAACTTATACATATATGGTCCTCATCTGCACTGATAAAAATGACAAGATAAAGACTGGATTTACTGGTAGAATGGGGAATAAATTTCCCACCCGGATTGTTGAAGTTGACTCCTCTTGATTCTCATATTGCCGGGAACAATAACAAATTTTACGGTGGCCAGTTCTCGCGGGTATGATCAAATCCCTGCTCATTCACGTTTGGATTATGAATCAACTTTTTTTGTTCAGTATGCATATTATTTGATGTTTCAAGTTCCATGTATGCATATTTCACTTGAGGTTTCTCTATGTCCTGAAAGCTCGAAAATCCGTTGCCACCGTTGCATTTGTTGTTGGCATATTTCGATATTTGTTTTACCTAAACAACCTTCATTATATCGCAATCCGTTTAGGTTACTGAGAATGACAAACAAGAGCGTCACCTAGTTTCAACCATGGGCAAGCGAAACCAGGCAAGCAACGATTGATATTGTTTGAAAATCTTACAAATTCTATTACAACGAAATGCTTCCACCAATTTGGGGCTGTAGGCGCAAAAACAGTCGTCTTTTGCCTACACATAAGTACCAGAAAATAGATAACTCGTATAAACAAGACATTGACACAGTTACATTATAAGCTGAAGGAATAGGATTCAACATCAAGAAACCAGTAAAAATAAAAACCCAATTCAAAAGAAATCATCAACCAAACTAAAACAGACTATAGTACTTCGTTCCCAGAACACAAAGCTAGAGCGGTTTTTCGAGTTCCGCTAGCACCACCACCCTCAGAATTTTTCATGGAATGATGCCAGCTTACAATCTACAACACTGCACTTAGTCAACAGTCCAGCTCTGCTCCACAATTTCACGGACTCTTCTGTTGTACTCCCGCTTATTCTCACTAAACATTCGAGCAGCTTCGGAGTTTGCTGGAGAGTTCGGGTTTGGATCACAAAGTAGAGACTGGCAAAAGCACAACATTTTCATTAGCATGTTTAGTCTGCCTTAATTGAGAATATGAGATACACATTTCCAAGACTCTTGAGCAATGCAAACCAACCGTATACTGATAATTAAAAAGAAGAACCAGTTATATGCAACCAAGGCTGCGTTAGAGCCCAATTTCAAAATGCTTGCTTTATGAACATCGAACACTGACATGTAAATCACAAGTTTAAAAGCAATTCGTGTCAAATGCACACAATGATTTAACAACGGAAAACAGGTTAAAGTTGTGAGGACTGAGGAATCGAAAACATATTAGATCTCTTCACAACTGTAAAAAGGATTAAACTCGATGTGCTCATATGATGCCATAAGAAATTCAACCAAAATGTGGACTCCAACTGCCTACTTAAACTGTTGAACCATAGTATAAAAGATACATGGGCTTGCCTCCTTTACAAAAATTCAAGTCATGGCCTCATGGTTGAAGATGTTCCCATATAGTTTTGAGATAATTGATTAAAGATGCCAAGGCATGGTATGAGAGGTATTCATCAACCAAGGAAAACAACAAAAAAAGAGAAATGTGAAGAGAGTAGATAAATTCTAATGGAGAAAGGAAATCTGTTATTCACATGTTCAGTCAAAGATAAGATGCAACATGGTTCCCACAGTATGTAACTATTTTAATTCTAGTTTCTCTGACATTAGCGATCCTCCTAGAAACTGGCTTCTATAGATATACCTTAGATTTATTTATTTACAAAATCGTCCTTGTTTAATGTTATGTCTCCTTGTTAACCGTTTACGGTGCACTCTTCTATATTTCCCTTCAATGTGAAGGCATAACAAATAGGCAACCTTTTTCAACTTTATGAATTTTACTTCCATTGATTATTGAAGAAGAGTTAATAGAAAAGAAAATATAAGTCAAAGTTCCTCCAAACTCTTCCCCAATTATCTAGTTATAGAAAAATATTTGAAACACATAAAAAGCTAGAAGACTAAGATCTGCCACTAAGGTCACATAGATCAGTCACTCTTCTGTTTTATAGACTTTGTTATAAAGATAGGGATTTTCATACATACAAAGAGAAACCCTCCATCCCTTAATTGTGGTCCACCCTGGTAAAGAACTTTGCTAAAGAACAAAGACATTCTTACCTATGAGAAGAAATTTGACAGTGAGTACTTATTTTCTGCATGGACAAAAACTACAGGGAAGCTAAAAAGGAAAAAAAGACAAAAGTTAAAGGTGAGGAATATGACAGCTAGCTTATTTTCAAACTGGCCTACCACTGAATCATAATACATAGAATTACAGCTTATTTATGCAGCATGTATCTCAACCACACATGTATCATCCACTATTCTCAGTTTATTTTGCATTATCCTCGTAACCACTCCAGTCCATTCAAATATCTTTGCTTTATAAAAGTTTGATATACAGACTTTCATGGTTCAATTATGGAGTCCAATCATTGGCTTCAGAAACTGTTTATGTTTGTCAACGTGTCTATGTTGTGAAAAAAATCTCCATGTATTGTATGTGTCAATTTCTTTTTTCTGACCTGTTTCCTTTTTTGTTAAACATAAATACTGATTGGCCAAATAAAGATAAACACTGAATGCAAACACACCAGCAATACATGAATGACTTGTACAGTAAACATTAATAATACTAACTGAAATGTATTCAAATAAAGGCTTCTCATAAGGATATGCTTTAAGAAGGTAATCCTGATGACTGAAATATCAATGAAAAGTATGCTCATTGTATTGAAGGTTGTGATGTGATAGACTAAACTTAAGCAAAAGCTACATGTTTTGTTGCAGGAGAACAGATGCACCAAGGAAAACAATCACTCATGTAAAGAAATGAACTCATTTGAAATTCAGCGAACTGTGAATACCATGGTTTAGGTGAAGCCAGTGATGAAACAAAGTTTCTTCAGAAAGAAAATAAAAAGCTAAAATGGAATAAATGCCACCTGGATAGAGGTGAGTACAGCTGCAACATCATAAATAGGACTCCACTGGTTTTGTAAAATATCCAGACAAATACTCCCATCCGCATAGGCTGATCAAACCAAAACAATCTTTTTGAGGGAAATGAAGCAAAACGGGAATATTAGCACATAAGACTACAATTAAAACCAATGATACATACTATTTGGATGAAACATTCGTGAGACAAAATGGACTGTCGGAGGCTTATTTGGATAATCCTCTGTAAACTGCAAAGTTAACTTGAACGTACCTGAGAAATTTCAAGAAAATGCTCACGTTACATGAGAAATAAAAAATGAATTTATTATCCTAAAAACATGACAGCAAAGTATCAATTAGATGGTGAAAAAGATTACACAAGAATTAGAAGGAAGAAATCTAAGATATCAGTGACTATGGTGTCGGCTCACTGAAAACTCATAATTTTCATTTATTAAATTTCCATTTTATTGATTACAGACAAATTTCATCAAAGCTCAAGAAAATGCAACTGAAAACATGATTTTTTTTCCGGAGGCAAGGGGGAACTGAAAACCGAAATGATAAATCACCAGAAACTTAACACTTTTATTGAGTCTTACTCTTGCTACCCTTACCCCATTAAACCAAAGCAAGGTATAGCATGTTACATTTCTGCAAGGTATAGCATTAACTCCCTGAAACAAGGGGGAAACTCCCCCAAAATTCCAATAACCAGTTAATTCATTGAACATGAGTCATTAATTCTACACATTATACTGGTCAAAGAAATGTTGAACGATGATAGTGGCAAAGAAAAGTAAGAAAATGCAATTCATATTATGGCCAAAACACAACAGAAGCACACACAAAAGATAAACACTAGAGCCATAACCTACAAACAGTTCATCAACGAAAAAACAGATTGATAAAAAAATTCAACAGCGCTCCATCCCACGGAGTATCTCCACCAACTCAAAAAAAATCATGCGTGCTTGAATCAAGTATAACTGCTTATTGATTTAAGAAAACATACAAAAAAAAACCATAGCATTTCATATTTCATGGAAAATGATTAAATCAGCGAGAACTGGAACAACAAAATCATACAATTTTATCAACTTCACCAAAAACCCAAAAATAAAAAACAATTGACAGCCCAAAGCTTCAAAACTCCGGCAAAATCCCATAAGAAAACATCAACATCCCAACAAATAAAACTAAAAATTCATAAAATTCAAATGAAAGAAAACAAAAAAAAAAGACGCGTTACCTCCATCCCATGGAGTATCTTCGGGTCTGCAAAAATATGGAAAACTCCAATAATTAAAATTAAAAAAAAAAAAAGAGAAGCAATGACGAAAATGAGAAATACCCAAAAATGACAGCGTTCCAAAGCATGATATTATTATCTTGAGGAGCCCCACTAATACCAGCAGGCGGATCCTGTTGTAGCCTCTTGAAGTCTCTCATCAGCCTCTTCCTTGCCGGGGTCGACATCGCCTTCCTTCTTTTCTAAAACCAACCCAATCCGGTCAAAATAAAATAAGTTGCTTTTATAAATGGGAAGAGATCTATGAAAGATCCTTCATTCTCTGCGATTTTTTTTGGTTCAGCTAGGATTTGTTGAGATTGTTTCCGGAACGGACTAATATAGGATTAATATACGGCGTTATCGGATATATTAAAAGATATTTGATAAATTTGGTTTAGCGTTATTAAAAATATCGAGTAATAATAATGTAATAGGTGGAAATCATAAAGAAATATTAAAAAATTTGACAACCGACAAACTTAGCTTGTCGGTTTCTGTCGATACTTTATAAAAATATATTAATCCATAACAATATAATAAGTAAAAAAATGACAAAACCGGTTTATAAATGACAAAACAGATAAAGCGCTTCTGGATATATTGAAAGTGTTGATATTTTATAAAAATGTATCTATCTATAACAATATAACATGTAAAAAAATGACAAAACCGGTCTATAAATGACAAAACAGGTAAAGCGCTACTAGATATATTGAGAGTGTCGATACTTTATAAAAATGTATCGATCCATAACAATATAACAGTTAAAAAAATGATAAAACCGGTCTATAAATGACAAAACAGATAAAGCGCTACCGGATATATTGAAAGTGCCGATACTTTATAAAAATGTATCGATCCATAACAATAAAACAGGTAAAAAATGACAAAACCGGTCTATAAATGACAAAACAGGTAAAGCGCTACCGGATATGTTGATAGTGTCGATATTTTATAAAAATGTATTGATCCATAACAATAAAATAGGTAAAACAATGACAAAAACGGTCTATAAATGACAAAACAGGTAAATTACTACCGGATATGTTGATAGTGTCGATACTTTATTATAAGTATCGACACTCTTGGAATTTAAAAGAGAAGAAGTTATAGCGCTAATAAAGTGTCGATACTTTATAAAAATGTATCGATCCATACCAATATAACAGGTAAAAATATGATAAAACCGGTCTCGAAATGACAAAACCGGTAAAGAGCTACCGGATATATTGATAGTGTCGATACTTTATTACAAGTATCGACACTTATGGAATTTAAAAGAGAAGAAGTTATAGCGCTAATAAAGTGCCGATACTTTATAAAAATGTATCGATCTATAACAATAAAACATATAAAAATATGATAAAACCGGTCTTGAAATGACAAAATCGGTAAAGAGCTACCGAATATGTTGATAGTGTCGATACTTTATTATAAGTATCGACACTTTTGGAATCTAAAAGAAAATAAGTTATAGCCATAATAAAGTGTCGATGCTTTATAAAAATGTATCGATCCATAACAATATAACAGGTAAAAATATGATAATATCGGTCTCGAAATGACAAAATCGGTAAAGAGCTACCGGATATGTTGATAGTGTCGATACTTTATTATAAGTATCGACACTTTTAGAATTTAAAAGAGAAGAAGTTATAGCGCTAATAAAGTGTCGATACTTTATAAAAATGTATCGATCTATAACAATATAACAGGTAAAAATATGATAAAACCGGTCTCGAAATGACAAAACCGGTAAAGAGTTACCGAATATGTTGATAGTGTCGATACTTTATTATAAGTATCAACACTTTTGGAATTTAAAAGAGAAGAAATTATAGCGTTAATAAAGTGTCGATACTTTATAAAAATGTATCGATCTATAACAATATAACAGGTAAAAATATGATAAAACCGGTCTCGAAATGACAAAACCGGTAAAGAGCTACCGAATATGTTGATAGTGTCGATACTTTATTATAAGTATCGACACTTTTGAAATTTAAAAGAGAAGAAGTTATAGCGCTAATAAAGTGTCGATACTTTATAAAAATGTATCGATCCATAACAATATAACAGGTAAAAATATGATAAAACCGGTCTCGAAATGACAAAACCGGTAAAAAGCTACTGGATATGTTGATAGTGTCGATACTTTATTATAAGTATCGACACTTTTGGAATTTAAAAGAGAAGAAGTTATAGCACTAATAAAGTGTCGATACTTTATAAAAATGTATCGATCCATAACAATATAACAGGTAAAAATATGATAAAATCGGTCTCGAAATGACAAAACCGGTAAAGAGCTACCGAATATGTTGATAGTGTCGATACTTTATTATAAGTATCGACACTTTTGGAATTTAAAAGAGAAGAAGTTATAGCGCTAATAAAGTGTCGATACTTTATAAAAATGTATCGATCCATAATAATATAACATGTAAAAATATGATAAAACCGGTCTCAAAATGATAAAACCGGTAAAGAGCTACCGGATATGTTGATAGTGTCAATATTTTATTATAAGTATCGACACTTTTGGAATTTAAAATAAAAGAAGTTATAGCGCCAATAAAGTGTCGATACTTTATAAAAATGTATTGATCCATAACAATATAACAGGTAAAAATATGACAAAATCGATCTAGAAATGACAAAACCGGTAGTAAAAAAGTTTACTTGTGTGGTCATTTTTATTTCAGAATTTTCATTTTTAATACAAAAAATTAGATATTTTAAGCAAAACTCAGTAAGAAAAGAACAAAAACTTTACAATAACAAAAGTATAACATTTGATATTTTAATACAATGTAACCGGTAAAAATATACTGGTTAATTATCAAATAAGTTTACATTATGTATCGACACTCTTTAAATATGTGTCGATACGTTTTTCCCAAAATGAAAGCACAACGAGGTGCATGCATAAAGTGTCGATACATTTAAAATTGTATCAATCCCAAAAACATCAAAACTGATAATTATAATGTAATAGGTAAATTTGCAATGTTACCAGTTTAAATATACATGTTTAGTTAGAGAATAGGTCAATATAAGCGCTACCTATTACATTATATAAGCACTACCTAATATATTATTGTACTTGATAATATTTCCAGTTAAATGATATAACATAACCGGTCTAAATTTTAACCGATTACTTATTTAACAGGTCACGCCATTTTTAGCCGTTTTTAGGCGTCGCACAGCAGAATCACCCGCGTTTGTTTCTTCTCTTTTACTTTGAATAAGTTCTCTTCTTTTTTTTGTTAACCACATAGAAGTAAAATAAGTGTTGTGACAGTATGGCTAAATGAGTTTTATAACCGACGAATAGTATCTTTCCACGTAACGCCATGTCATGTTTGTTTTGTAACTGAAGTTTTAAGAATAAATAAAGGGAAAAATGAGAATATCATCATTCAACTTTACTTTCTCTCCTATTTTACTCATTTAAGTTTTAAAACATTCAATATAATTAATCAACTTTTGAATTACTCGTGTTTTAATCATTCCACCAATAATCGAATGTCATAGCTTATGTTATTAATACTTTTTACGATGTGTCATATTTTATAATTATTTATGCCACATAATATTAGAATGAGAAAATTAAAAATCATATCGCATACCTCATACTTAAACCATAAACCACAAATCACAAATACCCACCCTCACCTCGACTAGGGCTATAAATGAGACGAGACAGATCGCGAGCTACTCGAGATCGACTCGATCAAGGCTCGATAAATACTCGGATCGAATGGACTCGACTCGAGCTCGAGCTCGACTCGATTTCTTAACGAGCTGAAACGAGCTACTCGATATTCGACTCGAAAAGCTCGTGAGCAGCTCGAAAAAATTTTATATTATAATTATAGATTTTTTAAAATTACATTATTAAAAATATATTAAAAATCCTAAACCCTAAAACATAAACCCTAAACTCTAAACCATAAACCTAAACCTTAACTTCTACCCTAACCCCTAACTATCCTAAAACATAAACCCTAATCCCTAATCCCTAATCCCTTAAATTCTAAACTCTAAACCATAAACATATACCCTAAACCTTAAACTCCCTTAAACCATAAACCCTTAATTCGATTATGTGATAGGAGTTAAGTTATGCACATGAAGGTAACGTACAAATTATGCAAAATGATGTTATGTGACTCCTAAATAAATCATTCGCATACTTATACATAAACATATCAACATGAAAAATAAATATACACAACTAATTAAAGAAAACAATCCTAAACAGGGACTAAATTAAGAGAAACCTAAATGTGAGGATTAATTTAAGCTAAATATACTAAATTTAGAATGATGATTAAATTCACGCAAATGTAAAATTAAACTTACAAAATTGGAATTAAACCAATGACTTAAATACAAAATGCGCGTAAACTACAGGGTCTTATATGCAATTGATCATATTCGGTTTAACCTAAAATAATATGGAAAATAGCATAAATGACATCTGAACATTTAAAACAAATAAGAAAAATTAAACAAATGTGATTGAAATACAAAAATTAAAATATAACATACCAAACTATAAATTTATGAAATAGAAATGTAATTATATTGTCAATCTATTCATTCCTCTATTATATAATAAAAGATAAAATATCATTAACAAACAGTTTGGATTTTAATATTATAAAATAAAATAGAATCGTCTAATTATAAATTTTTACAACTAATAAATTAGATACTAACAATTAATTTAAAAAATTATAAGTCAAAAATTATAATACATTATCGATGTTGATTTAATAAGACGAGAAATTAAGAATTTTATACAACAAATAAGATTTAAAAATTAACAATGTAAATTCTATATATAATTTTAATAAAATTTTATAATATTTAATTTGAATTAATTAATTATTAAACAAATTAAATAAAATAATGATGGATTATAAAATACAAACATGTCAGTAATGAAGGTCAGGTTTTTTAAATTTGTAGTATTGTGTAGTACGAGAGCATACAATTTTCTTTAATTCGAGTTTTTTTTTATTAAAAAATAATTCTCAATTATTATGGTTACCCAAGATCGGGTTTTCTCTACCTAATTTAGGGTTTTTTATTTACCCAGGATCGAGTTTTCTTGCCGCTTGGCAAGTTGTTTCTGTGAGTGTTCAGTTTTTTCCCCCTGTTTTAGCTTGCGTTTTTACTGTCCCTCATCTGCTCGTAAGGGTGATTTGGAGAGGGGTCTGGAAGAATTAAATTTGGGGAGGAGGAAGAGGAGAGATTGGTGCTTGATCACGCAAATGTAGAGCCGCTTGTTTCGTTCGAGAATTACCTTGCAGGGAGGTTCCATTTACAGCCATGGAAACGTGGTGGATGAACAAAAGGAAGAGGAAGGTATGTATTGATCCCAGTATCACACATCGGTAGGTTTAGGGAAGCTTTGCGCTGGGGATATTATAAAAGGCGAGGATACGCATGTTTAAGGCAGATTTGTATTGATCCTAGTATCACACATCGGTAGGTTTAGGGAAGCTTTGCGCTGGGGATATTATAAAAGGTGAGGATACACATGTTTAAGGTAGATTTGCGTTGGGGGCAATGACGTAACTTATTCGGTTCTAACCGAGGCGCGTCTTCCAAACCCCCTCTTAGGCTTCAAACTTTAATCGAGCTTGAATCGAGCTTGAATCGAGCTTCAATAGAGTTTGAGTCTCGAGCTTTAATTTAGCTCTTGAATTTTTTTTGAGTTCGAGCCTTTTTGAGTTCGAGTCGAGTTTAAATATTATCTTTTGAGTTCGAGTCGAGTTTGAAAATTTTAGGCTTGCGAGTTTTCGAGTCGAGCTTAAATTTACATTTTTCGAGTTCGAGTCGAGTTTGGCAATATTCGAGCTCGACTCGACTCGACTCGTTTACACCCCTAACCTCGACAACCTCACCCATTTACCGACTTAGGTCAAATTTTTTTTATTATTATTATATGTGTCATATTTTATTATTATGTTGAAAGTCGTTGTTGACAGAACTGACTAGTAGGGGTGCACCTTGAACAATAGTTAAGGGCCCTATTTTTTATAGGGCACTTATTTTTTATTATATGTTTTATTTTTATAATTGAGTCCTTTTATTTTCTTCAATTTTATTTTTTATATTTATAATTGAGGTCCCTAATTTTTGTAATCGCACTTTTTATCTTTATAAATGAGACCATTAATTTTTTTCAATCATACTTTTTTTATATTTATAATTGATTACCTTAATTTTTTTAATCTCATTTTTACCTTTATAATTGAACTTCTAATTTTTTTCAATCTCACCTTTTACCTTAATAATTGAGGCCCCTAATTTTTTTAATTCACTTTTTACCTTTAAAATTGAGGCCTCTAACGTTTTTGTAACACCCCAAATTTAATTAATTTAGGGACTAAATTGTAAGTTTTTGGAACTTACAGTCCAGTTTAGAACTTATAGGAAGTTCAGGGACTTAATCCTAAATTATCCCATTTTTTTGTTAGAAAAAAATTCAAATTTGGTGGCTGGATTCGAACCCCTATCCCCAAAATGATCATTCATGTTATAGCCATTTAGGCTAGGTCACTGTTGGTGATATTTTTATTATCTATATATATATATATATTATTGGTTAAGTCTAGGTGATAATAGTGGGTATACGGGCTACCTGTCCGTTTAGCCCGTTGGTTTTAACGGTGCGGGTTTAAACGGAGCGGTTTAAAAAGCTCACAATTATAAACGGTTTTGAATTCTAAGGCCCGCAGCCCATCCATTTAACTCGCGGGTTAAACAAGCTTACTCGCGGCCCGTTAAATAAAAATAATTTTAAATGCTTTAAATGCAATAAAAAATAATGTTCTAACTTTCTACACCTTTAAAAATGATCCAGTAACTTGAAAAGGAAGGTAGCACCCTAAAAAAATAAATAATATTTAAATTTTATTTTAAATAACCGGAAATGATTATAAAATAATATATTTTTTAAATTTTTTAATCATTAATATGTATATAACGATATAATTACTTAAACTCAAATTAAAAAAAACAATATTCACTTATATCACCAAATTGAAAAACAAATAAAACAATAACCACATTATACTTTTATAAAACACGATTATTCAATGCTATAATATGAAGACACAGAAGTGTCTGGAAGCATAAATTCAAACAGAAAAATTCAACAAAGTCAAACATTATACAAATCAACAAATTTTCTTTTGTAAAAGCCTTTAAAAATTGAAAAGTATGTTTTCAATTTTTTCTTTTACTTTTCTTTATTATTTTTAATCCAAATATTACGTGTCATGTGACATATTATTAGAATATTACGTGACTTTTTATAATTAAAGAAAGAAATGGATAGCATACTTCATGAAAAAAATAAAGGACAAAATTAAATAAAAAATCTTTAAATATCAAACTGATAATGATGTAAATTTTATAAGACTAAAATACTATATAAATCTTTTAATTTTTATTTTTTAAAATGAAGAATATTTTGATACATTGTAAATGAAAAAAAAATTCAACCAGCAGTAGAATTATGAAAAATGGCCTAATAAATTTAAGAACTACAATGGTTATAAGTAAGATCATATTTATAGGTAATTTATTTTCTTTTTCTATAAAATTCTTTAAGTTTATTTTCTCTAAAATTTTATAAATTTTAAATTAAGCGGGCTATTGCGGGCTTCGCGGGCTACCCGCGGTTATACCCATTAAACCCGCGGGTTTAACGGTATGGGCTAAAAAGCCCACAATTTAAACGAGCTTCAGTTTTTGATGTCGAAAACCCGCACGGGTCACGGGATACACAGGTAGCCCGCGGGCCTTAGCCCATATACCCACATCTAGATAATACCCAAATCCCAATTTCCAAAATCCCAAATCCCTAACCCCCTAATCGCATCCCTGTTAGTCTTCTTCGATTCGCCCTGTTTCGGTCGTCGTTAGTGTGCGTCATCACCACCAGCGTGACTGAGTCATCGAGCCATCAAGCCGAGCCGAGCCATTGATCATGCCTTGACATTTGACCAGGCATTGACCGAACATTGACCATTGATCGTCGTTGACCAGCCGTTGACTTTTCCCGAAAACATCTATCCTGATGTTTTTCGATGTCTTGAGTTTGTTTTTTAGGTCCGTTTCGCCAAATTCAAACCCAATATATTGTTTTTCACTTATTAATCTCTCAATTTGATATGTTTTCGCATTTAAGCTCCGTTTTCTATGTAATTTATGTTGATATATATATGAGACATTATGAGACGTGGAATTAAAGTTTGAGGGGGATCAAACGAAGTTTAATTTGTTAACCGATATGGCTAAAAAATAAAGGTAATATATTACTACCTTTTGCATCTTTTATGGAGCATGTTGGTATTGGTTAATGTATGGATGAATATATTTTGTCACATGTATATAGTCAATCATCTCTAAACTCGATCCAAATACAGTAAAAAGTATGTAAACTAATAAGACTCGGATGACTCTATTAAAAATTAGAAGTCATATAATAAATAATTCCAAGTTCAGTGATTAATCAGTGTAGCAATTAACCACATAAACCTTAAATTCTAAATATCCCCGTTAAAAGTTGTAATACCAAAAATACCCAGATAAGAAATTATAAAATTGCCCCTGAGATGTAAAAATGACATGGAATTACTCTTGTTAGTGGATTTGACATGAGAAGTAGTTTTCGACCTGATAAAATTACTGATTCGTCTGTTAATTTGACTTATTCGGGGAATCATTGATAATCAATTCACAACCTCCATAAAGAATCAAAACCTAGAATTATCGATTTCTGAGCAATTACTAAAAGACTAACACCATGTAAGTACTTTTTATGTCTGAATTGTTTGAAATGACGGAAATAAATCAATTAAGTAAACTAAATGGAAAGACTGAATTGAATGAAATGACCAGAATACCCATGAGCATCAACTGGATCAAAATACTCCGAGCTCTGATATAACTGATGTACCTTTGAGCTCCATAATAACTATATACCCTTGAGATTTTAAATTATTTAAATACCCTTGCGACTTGGACTAAGGAATATCTTTAAATAATCCTGGGAATACTGATAAAATTAAAGGTTGTATTGCTCCTAAAGCTTGAATCATGACCCAAGATTATCGGTTATACTTGCTATTGTTAAGATTCGAGAGTTAGAATAATTATCGTATGAATATATTTATGCCTCACCGGGATATGTTCAATGAAGATTTATGAAGGTGGATTTTTTCGGTCACATAGTGCAGTCAGTATGAAAAAGAAAAAGAAAAAGAAAAGTCAATATCCGTGAAGTGTTCCTACCAGAGTCTTGCTAAGTATTACAATGATGAGAAATGTTTTGCATGATTAGACTCAGTAGCCGATAATTCGTTACAAATATAGAATATTGCAAATAATCGTTTTACTTTTATTGAGTTAAATGCTAAAACATCTTATAGAACCAAAATGACATAAATGCCATTGTGAATCTGACTAACTAAATCGCCCCTAGAATATCTGAATCTTAAGTAATTATGATACAATAGTTCTTAAATACCCTTCAGATATATTCGAATACTAAATGATCCTAATGTATCACTTTATGAATGAATGATTAATCTGTTAGTTATCGAACCTTTTTAATAATGATCTCATTTTTAAAATCCTATCAATTTACAAAAGTTTCGTGGTTCCCTACCTGATAAATACCAAGTACCTCTAGAAAATAATTGGATCATCTAGTGTGTTCCATATGTGCTATATGATTTGTTTTACCTGTTCTAAAATGTGATTTATCGAATTTACTGATTTACTGAATCTTTTAATTGTTCGATATTCTGATTTACTGAAGTATTGATTTACTGGTTATGAACCATGACTACATGATATGTGCTCTCTAGTTACCTGTTTTTACTAGAAAATATAACCGTTCCTGATTTATGGATCATGGAATCTATTGTTTACTGTATGAACTGATTATTGAGCTAATGTTTGGGTAGGATTCTAGAGTATGGAGGTTTAACTCTGATCAAGCTAGTAATTCCTTACGGACCTAAGGTGACCTTGGGTAGGCTCTGAGGCCCCAAGACATTTCCTTGGGTAGGCTCTAAAGCCACAAGGTACTTCATTGGGTAGGCTCTTAGGACCTAAGGTACTCCTTTGAATAGGCTCTCAGGCCCCAAGATATTCTCTTAGGTTGGCACCTACATCCAATGGGCTTAGGGTAAGTCCTTATGGATGTAGTTCTGAGGAACTTGTTGAAAATATTTTGATGTTTTGATATAACAATTTAAGTATAAATGAATTTTAAGATTTTACAAATATTTTTCTAAGTATATTCGATACAATTATTCGAATATCAAAATATGAATCCAAGTCTTTCAAAGTTCAATTTCAAACCTTACTAAAGTGTAAAATTATGTTTTAAACTTAAAATATTTTTGAAACAATTTTCACAAAGTATTTGGAACCAAACACGAGCCAAAAATTCAATTGTCAAAGGGATGTACTGATGCACTAGTTCATGCATCGATACACTCCTAATTAAATTGAATTTTGAATTCATTTAATGCACCGATGCACAAGCCATGCATCGATGCACTGCTGAACATTTTGAAACATCGAATGCATTTAGTACACCGATGCACAAGTCATGCATCGATACACCCTGGCTATTTTGAAACATCGAAGCAAATTAGTGCACTGATGCACCCTAAGTGCACCGATGAACCTGGTCTGCCAACAGTCGAAATATTTGAAAATTACACATAGTCACTGCCTATGCATCGATGCACCATATGCTCCCAGCTGTTTTATTAATAGTTTTCACACAATAACGGCTCTATTGACTCCACTAATGATCCCCAACGTTAAAAATGATTCAAAGTGTATTTAAACAAGCTTAGGAGCCATTGATCAACAACAATCATCAAGAATCAAGAGAGAATCAAAGAGAAAGCATCAAACCTCAAGTTTGAGCAATTTCAAGCCTATTTCATTTAATATTCATTTTTTCTTTCAAGAACACTTGTTGTGCTCAATTGTATTATTTTGAGTGTTCTTTCTTTGTTCTAGAATTGTGCAAACATCTTTCCTTGTGAGGATTTCCTTGTAAGTTTGCAAAATTTGTATTATTCTCTTTGGGAGAGAGTGTTCTCAAGAATTTGGGGTATAATTCTTGAGGGAGTTGTAAGGTTACTCTTTGTCCTCAAAAGAAAGACAAATTAGTGAATTTGTGGAAAATCCTTAGTGTGGATAGCTAAGGTAGTGGATGTAGAATTTGGTTGAGAAAGTCGAACCACTCTAAATCGCTCTACAAATATTTTTAATTTTTTGCAAAAACTTCCACCAAAATTTTTTATTGCCAATTCACCCCCATATTGGCTTATTTAATCGATCGATTAACTCAACAATTGGTATCAGAGCCTCACTCATTTGAAGGTTTAATCGCCTCTTGAGTCGATTCGGGAAGATTTATATCGATAATCAAGTCATCAATGTCCTCTGCGTCAAACTTTGACTTCGGTCTTGATTCATTGCCCGTCAACAAGCCTCATTTCTTCAATGGAGCTAATTATGCTTATTGGAAGAATATGATGATGTACTTCATTCAAGCAAGTGACATAGGAGCATGAAATATTATAGAAGACGGATACATCAAACCTTCCACTCATTCAAGATTGTGGAGTGAAGAAGAGACAAGAATGTTCCAGCTCAACTCAAAGGCTATCCATATTATATTTTGTGCTCTTGGACCAGATGAATATGAGAGAGTTTCATCTTGTACAACCGCCAAGGAGATATGGGATAAACTACAAGTCACTCTTGAAGGCACGAACGAGGTAAAAGAATCTAAAATTAGTCTTCTAACTCATAGCTATGAAAATTTCAGGATGAAACCGGATGAAGATATCAAAGCTATGATGGATAGATTCTCCAAAATTGTCAATGGTCTCAAATCATATGGAGAAATCATTCCAAATGACAAGCTTGTGAGGAATTTATTTTACTCTCTTCCAAAAGCTTGGCAATCAAAGAAGACGGTAATCATCGAGGCTAAATATTTAAAATATTTAACCCTCGATGAGCTTATTGGTTCTCTTCTCACACATGAAATGATGCTACAAGAAGAGGTAGATCTCTAGAAAAGAGATGAGCCAAAGAAAAAGACAGAAAAGAAGAAAAACGTTGGAGTTGCTCTCAAATCCACAAAGGATGAGAGTGATTCAGATAAAGATGACGATGACGAGGAAATGACATTGTTTGCCAAACGGTTCAAAAAATTAATGAGGCCCAACCGAGGAAGAAAATTCAAATAAAACGAAGGCTTCAAAAAATGAACCGAAGGAGAAATACCCTATTATTTACTATAAATGCAAAAAGTTAGGTCATGTCAAATACGATTGCCCGTAATTGAAGAAAAAGGGTCAATCCAAGAAGAAGCACAAGGCTCGTGTGGCTACATGGAGCGATGAGGAAGGTTCTGATGAAGAGGAACAAGAAGTAGCAAACTTGTGTTTAATGACCATCGTGGAAAACTCTCAGGTAACCTCTAACTCATTTGATTCAGATGAATTATCTTATGATGAGTTATTAGAGGATTATAATGGGTTGGCTTCGGATTATAAGACTTTATTTTCAAAATACAAAAATGATATTTCAAAATTGAAAAATGAAAATAGTCTTATGTCCAAGACCAACAATGAGATTGAAAGTAAGATTAAATAATTACAAATTAAAATTGATGATTTTGGAAAGAAAAATATTGATTTCCATAACTTACTTTCAAAAGTTCATGATGATCATCAAAAATAAATTGATGATCTTGAAGCTTCTTTTAATAAAGTTGGAACAAAAAGTTTTGAAAAATGTGAAAATTCAAAATCTAACTATGTTAAAAAAGAGCTTTAAAAACTACAATCATAGAGGTCCCCAAAGAACCTCAAATGGTAAAGTCATTAGAAGTATATGATTTCCTAAAGGACTCATTTCTACTAAAGATAAGGATATCCTACAAAAATGGATACCCAAGGGGACTAGGATTTTGGAAACTAATGAATATGGACCAAAAGAATTTGGGTACCAAAAATAAAAAATTATTTTATGTTTGTAGGGAAAGGAGCATTGCTACAAGGCACGGGAAACAAATTCAAACTCATGGTACCTTGATAGTGGATGCTCAAGACACATGACCAGAGACAAGAGCCAGTTCATAGAGCTTAATGCCAAAAATGGAGGAGATGTGACTTTTGTTGATAATTCAAAAGGTCACATTGAAGGTATAAGTACTATTGGTAATATCTCTTCCATACAAATTAAGAATTTTTATATGTGAATGGATTAAAGTATAATCTATTGAGTATTAGTCAATTTTGTGAAAAAGGATTCAATGTCATGTTTGAAACTAATGGTTGTAAAGTCATTGACATTGTATCAAATCGGATTATGCTTGTTGGTCATAAAATAGGAAACATATACATGGTGCATTTAGATTCTATAGATATGACTAATTTATGCCTAGCTGCTAAGGATGAGCATGATAGTTGGTTATGGTATAGGAGACTCGGACATGCTAGTATAAGTGTTTTGCAACGGTTAATTCAAGGAGATTTAGTTCGAGGGCTGCCTAAACTAAAATTTGATAATGATAAAATCTGTGATGTTTGTGCTAAAGGAAAACAAAAGTGAATTTCTTTTAAATCCATTAATGACGTATCCACTAGTAGAGTATTACAATTGATCCATTTAGATCTTTTTGGGCCATCTAGAACAACTAGCTTGGGTAGAAAACAATATGCATTTGTCTTGGTAGATGACTATTCTAGATATACTTGGGTTCTATTTTTAAGTACTAAAGATGAAACATTAGAAAAATTCACCACGTTTTCAAAAGTAATCCAAAATGAAAAAGGTTAATACATAACTAGTGTTAGGAGTGATCATGGTACTGAATTCAAAAATTTTGGATTTACTGAATTTTGTAATTCTAATGGTATTAGCCATAATTTGTCCGCACCTAGAACCCCTCAACAAAATGGAGTTTTTGAAAGGAAAGATCAAACTTTAGAAGAAATGGCTAGAACCATGCTTTGTGAAAATAATTTGCCAAAATATTTTTGGGCGGAAGCCACAAATACCGCTTGTTACGTTATTAATCGAGTAATGATTAGGCCTATTTTGAGGAATACTCCATACGAACTTTTCAAAAATAAAAAGCCTAACATTAGCTATTTTCATCTTTTTGGATGTAAATGTTTTATTTTAAACAACAGTAAAGAAAATCTTGGCAAATTTGATGCTAAAAGTGATAAAGGATTTTTTCTGGGTTATTCCTTAAATTCTATAGCTTATCGAGTATTTAATAAAAGAACTCTAGTTGTAGAAGAGTTTATACATGTTGTTTTCGATGATAATCCCCTTCCAAGGAAGGATACTTGTGTGGATGATGATGTAGGTATTGTAAACACAAATGACGTTAGACATGACGTTGGAGAACCATCATTAAAGGAAGAAACGAAAGATGAGGAAATTCAAGATCCTCTCTAGAATCTAATCATTGAAGAAAGGGAAGTCTCTTACCCTAAGGGAATACAACTATGTCAAGGATGTTGAAATAATAGATGACCCATCCAAAGGGGTAACAACTCGATATTCTCTTAGAAATATATGTAATTATGTTGCATTTATTTCATGCATAGAGCCTAAGAATATTAAAGAAGCATTAAATGATGAACATTAGATTATGGCTATGCAATAATAGTTAAATCAATTTGAGAGAAGTAGAGTATGAACATTAGTTGAAAGGCCTAGTAATAAATCTACTGTATGTACTATATGGATATTTAGGAATAAGCTTGATGAAAGTGGTAATATAGTGAGAAACAAGGCTAGACTTGTTGCTCAAGGGTATACTCAAGAAGAGGGCATAGATTATGATGAAACATACGCTCCCGTAGCTAGGATGGAAGCAATTAGAATGTTATTAGCATTTGCATGTTTTAATGAATTTAAATTATGTCAAATGGATGTTAAAAGGGCATTTTTAAATGGTTTTATAAAAGAAGAAGTATATGTGGAACAACCTCTTGGTTCTGAAGATTCAAAATTTCCAAATCATGTTTTTAAATTGACAAAAACACTTTATGGTTTAAAACAAGCTCCTAGAGCTTGGTATGAAAGACTGTCAAATTTTTTAATTGAAAAGGGTTTTTCAAAAGGGAAGGTTGACACTACATTGTTTTTAAACTATAAAGGTAAAGATTTATTAGTAGTTCAAATTTATGTTGATGATATAATATTTGGCTCTACTAATGATGCTCTTTGCCAAGAATTTTCTAAGCTAATGCAGAGTGAATTCGAGATGAGCATGATGGGGGAGCTCTCATTTTTCTTATGACTCCAAATCAAGAAAAGAAAAGATGACATCTTCATCAATCAAGCTAAGTACATCAAGGATATGCTCAAGAAATATGGACTGGAAAATGGGAAACCTCATGCCACTCCAATGAGCTCATCAACAAATCTTAACAAAGATGAAGGAGGTAAATGTGTGGATGTTAAATTATATAGGTCAATGATTGGCTCTTTGCTCTATCTAACTGCAAATAGGCCATATATTATGTTTAGTGTTTGCTTATGTGCTAGATTTCAATCATGTCCTAAGGAATCACATTTACTAGCTGTTAAGAGGATCTTTAGATACCTTAAGGACACTCCTAGTTTAGGACTTTGGTATCCTAGAGCCTCTAGCTTTAGCTTGCATGCCTTCTTTGATGCGGATTATGGAGGATGCAAAATAGATAGGAAAAGCACCTCCAATACTTGCCAATTCCTAGGAAATATGCTGATTTCTTGGTTTTCAAAGAAACAAGATTGTGTTGCATTATCTACTACTGAAGCAGAATACATTTTAGCGGGTAGTTGTTATGCACAAATTTTATGGATGAAACAACAACTTTTTTATTATGGAATTGAAGTAGGTACCATACCTATCAAGTGTGACAATACTAGTGCTATTTGTCTCACTAAAAATCCCATCCAACACACTAGAACTAAGCATATTGAAATTAGAGCTCATTTCATCAGAGATCATATCACGAAAGAAGATATAGTTCTAGAATATGTTGATACTTTGCATCAATTAGAGTATATTTTTACAAAACCTTTAGATAAAGAAATATTTTGGACACTTAGGAGAGATTTCGGCTACTTTGACTAAGTTTTTAGAACCTTTAATTAAAATTGAAAAATGTTTTTAATAACACTTTTGATTATATTCTTTGCTATTAATTAGGGAGAGTTTATAATTCTTAGTGAAAATTAATTATATGTTCAAATTATGTTTAAAGATAGATTTGATTGATTGAACATGATTAATTTTCAATATATTAGTTGCCAATACCACTAGAGCTAAATAATTTAGCATTTTGAGTGTTTAAAATAGATTTTTGACATTTTTGTGCTTAATGCATCGATTCACTGAACAGTGCATCGATGCATCCTTTGAATATGCATCGGTACCTTGAAGGTGCACCGATGCACTCCTTGAATGTGCATCGATACACTCATCGGGTTTTGGGTATTAAATCCCTATTTATTCTTTATTTTCTCAAAACTCTTAAAACTACTCAGCCCGCCGTTCATCCCTCTCTCACTCTACACTCTCCATTTTCCTCAAATCAACCTATTCTAGACGGATTTCGATCATTTTTCATCTCCAAAACCTGCTTGCATCATTAAATCATGCAAAACATCACTACATTCCAATCAATCCGAAATTTCAAGGTAAATTTTTCTAAAACCCATATTTTATTGATTTTTGAACTTAGGACTAGTTTTGATTAGTTCTAAGATGAACAAATTATTGGGCATTGCTTGTTTAGTGTTTAGAAACTAGATTTTACAAAAAATTTCATAAAAAACAAACAATTTTGCAAAAAAAAAATTTGAATTTTGAAAAAAAAAATTGTTTCGAAAATTATTGTTTTTAATTATTGTTTTAGATTCAATTATGAACTTCAAACATTATTTTCCAAATAGTTTTCAAAACTTTTCCCATTAGGATTCGGTTTAGAGAATCTTGAAATATTGCGGACTCAATTGAGTTTTGGGATTGATTATATTACATACATGTGTTTCAAATTTGTAGGTTAACTATCCGCCCTCTTATTCCTCCTCCACCACAAAATCCAAACCCAAACGAACCTGAAATAACCATTCTAAATTCTTGCTTCAATCAACCCGGTCGTAGTAGAGATGAATTATATGATAGGTTCGTTAGTCATTTTCAATCCTATAAAATCCGAGATGAATTATATGATAGGTTCGTTAGACATTGTATCCAACATAATAAGAAAATTAATTTGCCATAAATTTTTTTTGGTGAGCTTGTCGGTACCGTAAACATCATTCCTTCCAAAAATATAGAAACTTTAGTTTACGGTTGTCTTCTTTCTAATCTATTTATCCGACTAGAGCTTAAGGTCTCAGTTGATATTCCCATACCTCTCCAAAACCAAATCAACCTTACTTCCTTAAAGAAAGCGGGATGGAAAAAGGATAAGGAAATGGGTCAATGGGTTTATCGACCTCCTAAGCAGACTCCAGGAGCTAGCTCTTCATGAGATCCACCTCCTACGACACCAGCTACGGATGATGATCCCGAGCTTCAACAACTAATGCAAGATATTGACGAAGCTGTACCCGATGATGAGCCTGAGCAGCAAGAGGAACCTGTACAACAAGAAGATCATAAGCCACCATATTTTAGATCTTTCTTAGAGTAGTTTAATCTGAGGTTTGCCTCCATTAAATCTCAACGGACTGAGTTTCAATGGGAGATGCGTGAATGTATGGATGCTCTCACACTTGAAGTGCGAGCACATTATTCTCCTCCTCCCGATCCTCCTATGGACGACTAGACCTACCTTGCTTTAGTTTGCTTGAATTAAACCCCAAACTCAAAACTTTAAATTATAAAACATTTTGATTGATTGTTTTTATTTTGGATGTTTGAATTGTTGGATGTTTGGATGTTTGAACTTATTATCTATATTTGGCTTGGTTTGAATTTTTAATTTGGGCTTAATGTTTATTAATTTTTGCATTATTTACATTGCATTATGACCAATTACCATTGCATATTTGTTCATGAATATTGAATTATGAAACTAATGTCTAACGTTTCTCTTGATTATGATCTTAGCAGCTTAAGTTATAATCAATTGGCTAATTTATTCAAAACTTGTTTAAAACGTTTTATAGAGTCTTTTTGATTTAACAAAATGGGGGAGTAGATATGTTATAGTAAGGGGGAGTAAATTTTCAAAATTTACTTCAAAATAATTTTATTGAAAAATCTTAAAATTACTCAAATGTTTTGTTATATCAAAAAGGGAGAGATTGTTGAAAACATTTTGATGTTTCGATATAACAATTTAAGTATAAATGAATTTTAAGATTTTATAAATGTTTTTCTAAGTATATTCGATACAATTATTCGAATATCAAAATATTACTCCAAGTCTTTCAAAGTTCAGTTTCAAACCTTACTAAAGTGTAAAATTATGATTTAAACTTAAAATATTTTTGAAACAATTTTCACAAAGTATTTCGAACCAAACACGAGCCAAATATTTAATTTTCAAAGGGATGTACAGATGCACTAGTTCATGCATCGATGCAATCCTAATTAAATTGAATTTCGAATGCATTTAATGCATCGATGCACAAGCCATGCATCGATGCATTGCTGAACATTTTGAAATATCGAATACATTTAGTGCACCGATGCACAAGTCATGCATCGATGCACCCTGGCTATTTTGAAACATCGAAGCAAATTAGTGCACCGATGCACCCCAAGTGCACCGATGCACCTGGTCTGCCAACAGTCGAGATATTTGAAAATTACACTTAGTGTACCTATGCACACTACCTATGCATCGATGTACCATACGCTCATGTTCGCTATTTTTTAGTACTAAATATGGGTGCGAATATGTGTGCAAGTATACACAGTCGAACAAGTAATAAAGTGATAAGTTGAGTATCGTCTCCACAGGGAATTGGAGAAATCAAATAGGTTTGTCAAGGAACTTTACTTTGTCACTTTAGTAAAGTTAGTAATGGTATATACAAATGAGAATGCTGCGATAAAATGAATTGACTGATGTGGAAATGGATGATGGTAATGAGGTAGCAAATGGATATGTCGTGGTAAATTAAAATGTAATGCATGCAAACAAATGTAAATGCCAAGGCAAAATAAAAATGCAAATATTGGATTTAATTATAGGACTTTAGCTCTCTCACACAACTAGCAGCAATGAGAATGAGCGATGGGAGTCACTAGGAAAACCTAAGTCTATTTCTCTGAATGGTATTTCCTCTATGCTTAACCTACCCGACAGAGTCTACTAAAGTTCCCTAAGCTATCTCTAGTAAGGGACTCGATAGATTAAAGATGCCCTGGAAAATCCGAATGGCGTAAACCCCTGCAGTGATCCTATTGGTTCAGATAACAGGATATATCTCGGTAATACCTTTTTACAGTAGCATTAACATCTAACCTACCGGTTATGCTCTACTCCTTTTAGTCGAATGAAATCCTATTCTTATCTCTAAGATGGATTAGGCCTAGTTACTTTCTAGAACCCCTTTGTTTATGTAATTCCTCTTTAGCTTCTCTCGAAGACTAGAGATATTTTGCCTATGCATTCTCTCGAACCCTAAATACTTTCTAAGGAAAGGCTACTCTCGTAGCTCCTACAACCTCAAAGCATTAAGTTTCATCAACAAAACATATTAAAACATAATAAAACAACCATTCATTGAAAAAAAAACTTAGACATCCAAGTGAACTCCCACCAAATAGGATTAGTTCATGGTGGGGTTCGAAATAAACAAGTTCAAGACAAGTTCCATTCGTTCCTTACAACCCAACAACAAAATATGACAACAAAGAATTAAGGGGAGGAGAGAAAGCCTTCAACGTGCACTGCCCAATGCTTCCCTCGGCCACCAAGAGCTGCTCCCAGCGGACTGGCTCCTCTTGGATGCTCAGAACGCCACTCCCTTCTTCTAGTCAGTGAGAAATGACACGGCAAGACGGATTGACGGAGAGAGTTGAGACCTTCTCACTCTAACTTTTTAAGCTCAAATCAGTGTGGAACTAAAGTCTTCTTCAGAGTAGCTTCATCCTCTATTTATAGGGGAGAACAAATCCTAAGACTTAGTGTTAACTATCCTAAGAAACCCCAAAATCATGGTTGAGTTTCTTGGGAGTCAGGCAGAGCAAGCTATGATACAGCCTGGGTTGCTGACTAAGTGACCGACACAATCCCGTGGTAGGCGCCCAAGGACAGACAGGATCTGTAGGATCAGGCGGCGCGGTCAGCAGGGTCAGTTACAGCAACGCTGACCCCTCCAGGCATATCCTTGAGGCGGATTTCTCGGGCATGTGACACGGAAAGTCGGGGACAGCCTGCTAGAAAATATCTTCTTTCACCTTGTGCGCTTTTGAAATGCCAGTTGATCTTGGCATTTTTATTTAGCTCATCAATCTCCTTATGCCACGACATTTTTTTCCTCTTTCCTTGCTTTCAATACCTGCACATCATCAGACAAGTACCTTTCCCATAAAGCAGCACCGCAGTAAAAATAAAATGCCACGGTAAACCGAAATTCACCTCATGCAACTAAATGCTTCTAAATGCATCTACATGGTCCTAAATGAGATTTTAGACATTCAATAACTTAAGTAAAAAGGTCCCAAAATGTGGCCTTTTACGGAGTTATCAAACCCCCAAACTTAAGCTATTGCTTGTCCTCAAGCAATGGATAGTAATCACCAAAACAAAAATACCATGACAAGTTCAGAAGCATAATAGTCTTATGGGATAAAATTTCAGCCCTCAACATATATGGGTTCAACATGCTATACTAGGTTTGAGAAATCTAGTACTGTCCCTTAGGGAAATATTATTTGTTTGGGTGTGTGGGTGTTGTATCCAGTCCATGCTTAACAAACTTAAAAATTTTCTAAGCAAGCTTTCTTAATTTTCCATGACATTTAGAAATTTTTACTCCCACCTTGCTTTCTTTCCTTTATTTATGCTACGAGGGGAGTCAGCCTATCACTTTACCATCCCACACTCTAGGTGAAAGGGAGCATACCTTCCACCCCCGAGCTAGTCAGGTAGAGTCATCCCGTGACTACTTTCATTCACTCATATGCCCTGACATAGCGGAGTGTCCCTCTACAGATATGGCGAGGCATTTATTCACAACTTCATTTTTTCATTTTTTTAATTAATTTTTTTTCAATTTTTTTTTTCATTTTTAGTGGGGTTTTCATCATTCAAATTTTTATGCCACGACATTTTAAGATTATAAAAAATTTCTAAGTTTCTCAAGCATGGACAACATACAATCGTGTATTCAAGAATTTTAAAGAAGCAAGTCCTAGAGTTGGTTCTATCATCCTCAACCAGTTATGTACATTCTATCTTAGCCATTAAATTCATCATCATTGGGTATCCTTAACTATTTCCAGAAAACTATTCAGGCAATTACTAATGTCATGGCATATTTATTTTACTACTACTATCATGCAGTGATGCAAGAGCCCTACTTCCCCCAAACTTGAGAGAAGCATTGTCCCCAATGCTTACTAAAACTAATGAAAATAAAATTACATGCTATGAATGCAATGCAAATGCAAGGTACCTTGTCTCTACGCGGGTGGTGGTCCAGCGGTTGCGCGGCGAGTGCGCTTTCTTAACTTGGCGGGACTGAAATGTTCTAAGTCAGACGCGAGTGCGGCTGGAGGAGTGCTAGGTCCTTCTAGAACGGCTGGGAGTGGGGGATCCTGATACTGAGATGCCTTCCAAAGGCGACGTCGACTCCTACGCAAAGGAGCTTGCTGTGGCATCTCGGATTGTGACTCGTCGGTTGATTCGGTGGGCTATGGTACTTCTGGGCTGTCTGCTACCATTGGTTCAGTTGGTTGTGGCATATTAGGGTGTTCGGCCGTCAAGGGTTCAAACAATTGTGCTGGTGTCGGGAGATTAGCAAGTTGGAGGTTGGCTTCTCGGTCTGCATCAGGTGATACTTCATGGACTGGATCAGGGTCAACTGGCTCGCCCGCTTCAGCGGGCTGGTGACTTTCTGTACTTGATGATAGTTTAGAAGCAGCTGGAGCAGGGTTGGGTACTTCTGCAGATGCCTCGGCATCCTCATTTGGTGGAACGAGAATATCAGGGAAGATAGGAATGGCAAGGGTTGTGTGCGGGCGCTGGTGAGAAACTCATCTCGTTGCTTGGCATAGGCAAAATAGGTCATCAGTTTGTCAGATAGTTGCCCAACATGCTCTTGCGTGCGCTGGACTGCCTGTTCCAAGGCGTTTGAAGTTTCCTTGGCATGTGGAGATGGTGAACCGCGAGATATGGATGCCACGTTTTTCTTCCCCTTTGCTTCCTTCAATCCCAACAACAAGGGAATTTTCGTTTTGGTGATCCCAGCAATACCCGATAAAATCTCATCAAACATTTCTTTAGGGACATTCTTTTTGTGGCATAATGCGGTGATAAGATTCAGAAATACCAAGGCACTTGCAGGATGCTTCAGGCACAAATGAGCCTGCTCCACTATAATCTGCCACACATCAATGGCTCGCCCAAAGATGATCTAGTGAAGCAGAAGCATTCACTGGCAAGACACGGTCGTGTTATGGGAAGTGGGTAAAAGTTTGTGCTTCATGAAATGATTCCACAACTTCACTTGTAGAAGGATCTTCTCCCGGTCTACGATCTTGCGGCTCATTTGCTGCCCATTCCATTGTGTGTCAGGAATATAGAGATCTTCCAGTATGCCTTGGTAAGTTTTGTTGTCAGCCTCTTGAGCAAAACTAGCATGCTGGTCTTCAGCAACCTGCAGCTTAAAATAACGATTAATTACGGAAGGAGTAAAACGAATAGAAATGCCGCGAACCACCACGACATACTGATTTGGCTCGGTGATATTTGCATAAAACTCCTTCACTAAAGTTGTGTTGACTGTGGCAGGATGTTTGGAAAATTTTTGCCACTTATGTTTGGTGACAACATCGAGCACCTCGCTTCATAATTTGGTATCCTCCTCCTCGGAGAAAATAAACCCTAACTCAAAAAAGGCTAACCGGTTCTTGATAGTTTGGTACCATTCGTGGGCGGACTCATCCACAAATCATGGTGGTGAAGATGGTGGAGGGGGTCGTGATCGGACCATCGTGAGCAAACAAAAATAAAGAAGAAGGAAAGCGTGGTGCGACGACGGTTATGGTGGTGCTCGTCTAATGGAAAGGAGAAGAAGAAGATAGAAAATGAAAGTAAAAAGAGAGAAAGTGAAAAGTGAAAAAGTGGGGTAGGGAAGTTAAAAGGAAATGCTTTTTGGAGGGAAAATTAATGAACGGTGGGGTAGGGGCGGGAAAGAGACAAAATGAAAGTAATTAAAAACCAATTCCTAGGTCAAAAGTCAAAAGGAAGAAAATCTCCCTCCTTTGTCTTTTTCGTTTGCCGCCCAAAATTTCACAAGCTTCCTCCATACTCCTCACGTGTTTTGTGTATGGAAAATTACTGTCAACAAAATAAAAAAATAAAAATGATTAATTAAAGAGAAATATTAAAATAAACATAAAGTACAAAAAGTCTATGTACAAAAGCAGCTTTGAATAGCCATGACATCCTTAATATGTCGGACCAGTGTCGACGTCATGCAAGAGCAGTGCCGACTTGTCACGTGCAGGTGGGATTCCCTGGTAGGCTTTCAGGCGCAGGCCATTGACCTTAAAAATGGATCCATCGTTCATGTTCTTGATATCAACAACGCCATATGGATAAACATGGTGAACCTCAAAAGGTCCCGACCAACGTGACTTTAGTTTGCCAAGGAAAAGTTTGAGCCTTGAGTTAAACAGCAGTACTTTCTGGCCTTCATGAAAATGCCGTGGCAAAAGATTTTTGTCATGCCTCTTCTTGGTTCGTTCCTAGAAGAGCTTGGCATTTTCATACGCTTTTGCTCGAAACTCCTCCATTTCATTCAACTTAAGTAATCGTTTCTCCCCAGTAAGTTGTGCGTCAAAATTTAATTTCTTGATTGCCCAGTATGCCTTGTGTTCTAACTCAATTGGGAGGTGGCAGGCTTTTCCATATACCATCTTGAAGGGCAACATTCCCAAAGGTGTTTTGAATGCCTTTCTGTAGGCCCATAATGCTTCATCGAGCTTGGGGGACCAGTCTTTTCTTCGAGGGTTCACCACCTTCTCAAGGATTTGCTTGACTTCTCGATTGGACACTTAAGCTTTCCCATTCGTCTGCGGGTGATATGCCGTGGCAATCTTATGTCTCACTCTATATTTTTGCAATGCCTTGGCAATTAATCTATTATCGAAGTGGGTGCCCTCATCGTTGATGATGGCTCTCGGTACTCCAAATCTCGTGAATATGTTCTTGTGAAGGAACTTGAGCACTGTCTTCGAGTCATTCCTTGGCGTAGCAATTGCTTCAACCCACTTCGAGACATAATCCACTGCAAGTAAAATGTATAAATCCCTAAAAGAAGATGAGAATGGTCCCATAAAATCAATGCCCCAAACATCAAAAAGTTATATCTCCAGAATATTTTGCAGCGGCATTTCGTGTCGTCTGGAAATGTTTCCAGTGCGTTGGCATCTATCACACGCTATGCAAAATTCATGGGTATCTTTAAATAATGATGGCCGATAAAAACCCGACTGGAGGACCTTTGCAGCAGTCCTTGAACCTCTAAAATGCCCTCTACAGGTTGTTGTGTGGCAATGGTGTAAAATATCGCTTTGCTCTTTTTTAGGGACACACCGTCTAATCATTTGATCAACACATTGCTTGAACAAATACGGCTCGTCCCAAAAATAGAACTTGGCATCATGCAGAAACCTCTTTTTTCCCTGACTGTTTAATTCATAAGGAAAAACACCACTAACAAGGTCAGCGTACCACGAAATTACCGTGGCATATAAAATTTTCTCGTCAGGGAATTCTTCTTTAATATAAAAAATGTCAAGGCATTCTGAAATGTTCTCTAGCCTTGATAAGTGGTATGCAACCTGATTTTCAGTACCCTTCCTATCGATTACCTCTAAGTCGAATTCTTTCAAGAGTAATATCCACCTAATCAATCTAGGCTTGGCATCTTTCTTATTCACTAAATATTTTATAGCTGAATGATCAGTGTGAACTATAACTTTTGTGCCTATCAAGTATGGCCTAAACTTGTCAAATGCAAATACCACGGTAAGTAATTCTTTCTCAGTGGCAGTGTAATTTAATTGTGCATCATTTAAGGTACGGCTAGCATGGTATATAACATGAAAGATCTTACCTTTTCATTGCCCAAGCACAACTCCTACGGAAAAATCACTTGCACTCACATTAACTCGAACGGGGTCGTCCAATCTGGGGGAACCACTATTGGCACAGGGACGAGTCTTTGCTTCAGCTCTTTGAATGCGTCATGGCATTTCTGATCGAACACGAATGGTTGGTTCTGTTGCAGCAGGGTACACAAGGGCTTGGATAGTGTGCAGAAATCCTTGATGAATCGTCTATAGAATCCGGCATGTCTAAGGAAACTCTGAATGCCCTTGACAGAATTTGGTGGGGGAAGCTTCTCGATCACCTCGATCTTGGCCTTATCTACTTCAATGCCCTTTGCAGAGATCTTGTGGCCTAGAACAATGCATTCTGTCACCATAAAGTGACATTTTTCCCAGTTCAGCACAAGATCAGCTTTCTCATATCGCTTTAGTACCTTTTCCAAATTGCCGAGGCATTTTTGAAAGTCGTCACCAGAAACAGAAAAATCGTCCATGAAAATTTCTAGAAAGTCCTCAACCATGTCAGAAAATATGGCTTGCATGCATCGCTGAAAAGTTACCGGGGTATTACAGAGTCCAAAAGGCATTCTTCGAAAAGCATTTGATCGATGAATGAAAAGGGAAGTGATCCTTCTTGGTGGCCTTGTTGAGCTTGCGGTAGTCCATACAGATTCGCCACCTGGTGACCGTGCGAGTAGGTATTAACTCATTGTATGCACTTGTCACGACGGTCATGCCTCTCTTCTTTGGCACGCATTGAACGGGACTTACCCACGAACTATCCGAAATAGGGTATATTACTCCAGCGTCAAGCCATTTGAGAATCTCTTTCATAACAACTTACTTCATGATTGGGTTTAATCTTCGTTGTGGCTCTATGGACTTTCCATGTCATTCCTCTAGTAGGATTTTGTGCATGCAGATTGTTGGACTTATTCCCTTGAGATCTGCCATCGTCCACCCTAACGTTTTTTTATGCTGTGACAAAACACTTAGCAAACTAGATTCTTGGTTAGGAGTAAAGGCAGAGGAAATAATCACAGGCAAAGTTCTATTACTACCCAGATAAGCATATTTAAGATGTTGTGGCAAGTTTTTAAGTTCAAGGGTAGGTGCATGTTGTAATGAGGGTTTGGGAGGAACAAATTCTTCAAAATTCAAAGGTTTAAAGCGCGTACCTGGGTTAGCTTTAAGGAAGCTAACCTGTTGTTCCTCGAATGAAAAGTAACTCGGCTCTCCGACCTCTAAGTCTTCCAATAGCCCCTCATCAGGTCCCTGCTGAATGAAATTGTCCTGGTAAAATTGATATGCTTCTTTTTCAACTGTTGTATCTACTTCAAAAATGCTCTGGCATTCTTCAGAATCATCCATGTACTTGAGAGATCGGAAGACATTCACAGTGACATGTTGATCGGCTACTCGTATGGTTAGCTCGCCCTTCTCACAGTCGATGAGAATATGACCAGTGGCTAAAAAGGGTCTCCCCAATATGATGGGCGCTGTGGCGTCGACCTCACAGTCCATAATCAAAAAATCAACAAGAAAAATGAACTTGTCAATCAACATAATGTCTTCCCAACGAACTTGTCTCCTATCGAACACGGTATAATAAAACTGCCCGGATCATGTCTCTTTGGTGGCAGCTTGCTTAAGAAAGAGCAAAATTCTTTTGCCGTGGCAATTGTTTCGTACTGCTCAATTTTTGTCTTCTTGGTGACAATCTCCTTTAAAAATTTAGCATATATCGGTATTTGCTCCATTGCTTCTAGAAAAGGGACATTGATTTGTAGTTGACTCAGAATGTCAACAAACTTTTTAAATTGGATATCTTCATTGTGCTTCTTTAGTCTTTGCGGAAAAGGAGGCGAGGGTCTGGCTTCCTGTATTGACGGGATATGAACAAGAGTTGCCATGACATTTTTGTTTGCCCCTTCAGTTTCTTTACTTGATATACCCTCAGCTTTATCCTCTTCCTCCGGCGCTTCTTCTAGTACTTCTTGATCAGCGTAACTGGTCTTAGGGGTGAATCGTCCTTTAGTGTTCCCCCAAACTTATCTTCAACATTAATTTGTGTACCACTTCGGAGAGTTAGCACACTACACTTCTCTTTGCTATGAGGTTTGGTGACTTTAGTTTCACTCGACAAATATCCTGGTCTGCGTTCTTGTAATGCCGCAGCAATTTGACCAACCTGACTCTCCAGCGCCCTTAATGACAAACTATGACTCTGAAGAAGGGCTCCTTGGTTTTTGATAGAGGTCGAATGGTCTTGCAGCATTGTCTTCGTTATTGCAATAAATTCTTGCATTGTGGCTTCCAAAGAACTTGTGGTCGATGAAGATGGCCCTTCCTTATTAGAATTATGTCATGGCAAATTTGATTGATTACATTGGGAGCCATTGAAATTCTGCTACCGAGCTGGTTGATGGGCATTGCTGGTTCCTTGATTTCCCCATGAAAAGTTTGGATGCTAACGCCATCCAGGATTATAGGTGTTGGAATAGGGGTTGTTGTTGCCTAGGTTGAAGTTGCCCATGAAGTTGATGGATTCTTGATTGGTTGGACAGTCACTCTTATTGTGATTGCCATGGCATAATAAACATGTTGAATGGGTTGCCTTTACTTCTTTCACCTCACTTGGCCTTTGTAAATTCTTCAACATATTGGTGATAGCAGCAAGTTGGGCTGACACGACATCCTTAGAATCTAGCTCGAAAGTGCCATGCAATTTTCGCCCAAGTCCAAACCGAATAGATGGAAATTGGTAATCATTGGTGGCAATTCTATCCAGGATGTCAAATGCTTCAGCTGGTGATTTGTCAAGTAATGTCCCATTTGCCGAGGCATCTAGCATCATCCTCGTGGGTGCGTTTACTCCATAGTAGAATATCACTACTTTTGTCCAATCTTGAAAACCATGGTTTGAGCACTTGCGAAGCAATGCCTTGTATCGATCCCAACACTAATACATCGATTCGTCATCAGCTTGACGAAAGGAAGCAATGTCGTTCCTTAGTTGGGTGTTCATGTTCGGAGGATTATACCGCAACAAATTTTTTTTGCACATATCAGTCCACGACTCCATTGAACCCGCTGGAATGCCACTCAACCACGCTCTTGCTCGATCACGCAAGAAATATGGAAATAGCTTTAATTTTATAACATCTTCGTGCACCCGTTGTTGGCGAAAAGAATTGCATACCTCCAAGAAGTTGTGAATATATTATCTGGCATCTTCATTTGGCATGCCCCCAAACTGGCATATGGAGTTCATCATATTGAACATGACGGGTTTGAGCTCGAAGTGGGCTTCCTGAATATCTGGGGCCACATTTCCAGGATTCAGATCCTCTAAGATCAGATTTAGGTGATCACAAATGGCACGAGGTCTAGCTACGTTTCAAGCATTTAAATTTGCCCCGACATTCTGATCCTCCTCATGGACAATACCTTGATTTCTGAGTTGGTACATGTTTACATGTTGAGCACGCCTTCGTTGTCTAAAATGCCTCTCGATTTCAGGATCAATTGGTTTTAATGGCTCTTCAGGGTTGCTTCGGGTCATGTACCTAGAAAAATAAATGAAGAAAAATTAAGGAAAGTCAAAAGTAAACTAACTAGAAAGAAAATATGAACAAGTAAAATAAAAATGCTATGACAAATCAATTTAATTCCAGTTGTCAATTCCCCGGCAACAGCGCAAAAAACTTGTTCGCTATTTTTAAGTACTAAATGTGGGTGCGAATATGTATGCAAGTATACACAGTCAAACAAGTAATAAAGTGATAAGTTGAGTATCGTCTCCACAGGGAATTGGAGAAATCAAATAGGTTTGTTAAGGCACTTTACTTTGTCACTTAAGTAAAGTTAGTAATGGTATATACAAATGAGAATGTTGCAGCAATATGAATTGACTGATATGGAAATGGATGATGGAAATGAGGTAGCAAATGGATATGTCGTGGTAAATTAAAATGTAATGCATGCAAACAAATGTAAATGCCAAGGCAAAATAAAAATGCAAATATTGGGTTTAATTATAGGACGTTAGCTCTCTCACACAACTAGCAGCAATGGGAATGAGCGATGGGAGTAACTAGGAAAACCTAAGTCTATTTCTCTGAATGGTATTTCCTCTATACTTAACCTGCCCGACAGAGTCTACTAAAGTTCCCTAAGCTATCTCTAGTAAGGGACTCGACAGATTAAATATGCCATGGCAAATCCGATTGGCGTAAACCCCTGCAGTGATCCTATAGGTTCAGATAACAGGATATATCTCGGTAATACCTTTTTGCAGCAGCATTAACATCTAACATACCAGTTATGCTCTATTCCTTTTAGTCGAATGAAATCCTATACTTATCTCTAAGATGGATTAGGCATAGTTACTTTCTAAAACCCCTTTGTTTATATAATTCCTCCCTAGCTTCTCTCGAAGACTAAAGATATTTTTTCTTGGCATTCTCTCGAACCCTAAACATCTTCTAAGGAAAGGCTACTCTCGTAGCTCCTACAACCTCAAAGCATTAATTTCATCAATAAAACAGATTAAAACATAATAAAACAACCATTCATTGAAAATAAAACTTAGACATCCAAGTGAACTCCCACCAAATAGGATTAGTTCATGGTGGGGTTCGAAATAAACAAGTTCAAGACAAGTTCCATTCGTTCCTTACAACCCAACAATAAAATATGACAACAAAGAATTAAGGGGAGGAGAGAAAGCCTTTAACGTGCACTGCCCAATGCTTCCCTCGGCCACCAAGAGCTGCTCCCAGCGGACTGGCTCCTCTTGGATGCTCAGAACGCCACTCCCTTCTGCTAGTCAAGGAGAAATACCACGGCAAGACGGATTGACTGAGAGAGTTGAGACCTTATCACTCTAACTTTTTAAGCTCAAATCAGTGTGGAACTAAAGTCTTCTTCAGAGTGGCTTCATCCTCTATTTATAGGGGAGAACAAATCCTAAGGCTTAGTGTTAACTATCCTAAAAAACCCCAAAATCATGGTTAAGTTTCTTGGAAGTCGAGCAGAGCAAGCTATGATACAACATGGGTTGCTGACTGAGTGACCAGCACAATCCTGTGGCAGGCGCCCAAGGACAGACAAGATCTGCAGGATCAGGCGGCGCGGTCAGCAAGGTCGGCTACAACAGCGCTGACCCCTCCAGGTGTATCCTCGAGGCGGATTTCTAGGGCATGTGACACGGAGAGTCGGGGATAGCTGGCTAGAAAATATCTTCTTTCACCTTGTGCGCTATCGAAATGCCAGTTGATCTTGGCATTTTTATTTAACTTATCAATCTCCTTATGCCACGACATTTTTCTTTCCTCTTTCCTTGCTTTCAATACATGCACATCATCAAACAAGTACCTTTCCCATAAAGCAGCACCGCAGTAAAAATAAAATGCCACGGCAAATCAAAATTCACCTCATGCAACTAAATGCTCCTAAATGCATCTACATGGTCCTAAATGAGCTTTTAGATATTCAATAACTTAAGTAAAAAGGTCAAAAAATGTGGCCTTTTACGGAGTTATCAGCTCTTAACTGTTTTATTAATTGTTTTCACACAATAACGGATCTATTGACTCCACTAATGATCCAAACCGTTTAGAAATAATCCAAGGTGTATTTAAACAAGCTTAGGAGCCATTGATAAACAACAATCATCAAGAATCAAGAGAGAATAAAAACTAAAGCATCAAACCTCAAGTTTGAGCAATATCAAGCCTATTTCATTCAATATTAATTTTTGCTTTCAAGAACACTTGTTGTGCTCAGTTGTATTATTCTTGTGTTCTTTCTTTGTTCTAGAATTGAGTAAACATCTTTCCTTGTGAGGATTTCCTTGTAAGTTTGCAAAATTTGTATTGTTCTCTTTGGGAGAGAGTGTTATCAAAAATTTGGGGTATAATTCTTGAGGGAGTTGTAAGGTTACTCTTTGTCCTCAAAAGAAAGACAAATTAGTGAATTTGTGGAAAATCCTTAGTGTGGATAGCTAAGGTAGTGGACATAGACTTTGGTTGAGAAAGTCAAACCACTCTAAATCGCTGTGCAAATATTTTCAATTTTCTGCAAAAGCTTCCACCAAATGTTTTATTGCCAATTCACCCCCTCTTGGTCTGTTCCATCGATCGATTAACTCAACAGAACTGCATATCGGTGTTCGGTTAGAGGGTATTACTATGGTTTTAAAATATGTTTAAACTATAAATGTTTTTAAAGTATATGTACACATTTCTCTATTTTGTTGAAACACACTAGACTCCCCAATCCAATTTTTGAATCTATCTCTCTAAATATTTCCTTCAAACCGTAAATTCTTGTTTGTAACTGAAGACATAGCTAATGGAATCTAAATTCACCGCTAGAATCTAATGATGTTTGTCCCACTAAGGAAAGTTATGCTTTACCATATACCCGATGACCTATTGCATTCATCTGGTAGTTCTGTATTACTGAGCTTTCCAAAGCTCACTTTGTTAATTATCATTTCATGTTAAAGAGTTTGATCCTATGCTTTTACCGACATTAGTAAAGGAGTTCCACCGGCGTTGTTTGTGGAGTATGGTGCATGTAATTAGGGGTCATGAAAGTTTTATTTTATTTTTATATTCGAGTCTGAAACTTGTTTTAATACTAGATATTGTTTAATTATATTTTTAATATATAATTTATTTTTTAACTTGTATTTTATATAAAAATTATTTTACATTTTTAAATGGATTAACAAAAATTTTAAATTTTTTAAAATTTTCAGTCTGGGTCGCTTCGGGGACTCTAATATGACACCTCAGATCGGATCGGGTCTCTTACATCTATTTGAGGGTGTTATATTTAGTGGTATCAGAACTTAGGTTGAGTCAAGTCTTCTGGGTAGATCGACCGATAGACTGTCATAATATGTCTAGTTTGTACGTTCCCCTAGATTATGACCGTACTCTCTGAGCTGAAACTTTGATGTCAAGTAACCATTATGTAATAAGTACACCAAAGTATCTTATCTTTTATGACTTAATCTGTGCAAAAAGGGAATATTGTCAGTATTTATCCTAATTTTGAAAGCTACCACATGAGTAAAGTGGGAGATTATTTGTTCGAGAATTTTGACCCGACTCCCTACCTGAATTTGAGTTGTTACCCCCCAAACGTTCTGTGATGAAAAACTTGTAGCCAAACTTTATAAGTGATGTTTCGATATAAAGGATTGCTACTCAAGTGGAATGAAGAGTATGCTTTTGGTCCAATCTGTGATAAGGTGTTTTCCTCTTAAAGTTCTGCATTGATATACAGAATTGAAGAAATTTTAGAATCATTATTGTTCCAATTTTACGAGTTTGAAACCCAATAAGTGATGAGCTTTGTACCTTAATGATTTAACTTGTATGAGATTAAAGTAAATGTTCAAATACTTAGTAAAAGTGTAAATCATGAGGTAATCATACTTGTATAAAATAAAACAGTTATGTCTACATGTTGCACTGAAAGTAAGCAAGTGTTATTCTGATTAAGGATTGGTAATTAAGGTATGTTTGGTTCTACAAGGAAAATTATGTTTAGATTCTAGAATTTTGACAAAGAAGAGATATGTGTATAATCCGCTAGTTAAGGTTTTTAGTAGAGGAATCATAACTCTTTAAAAGATACTTGAGAGATTAAAGAATTGATTAAAGATCATTTCTTTTATTTTTTTTAACTTGGGTAAATTTTGAGGAAATTTTTTTTGTAAGGAAACAAGAATTGTAACACCCCAAATTTAATTAATTTAGGGACTAAATTGTAAGTTTTTGGAACTTACAGCCCGATTTAGAACCTATGGAAAGTTCAAGGACTTAACACTAAATTATCCCATTTTTTTGTTAGAAAAAATTTGAATTTGGTGGCTGTAGGGATTCGAACCCCTGTCCCCAGAATGGTCGCACATGCCCTAGCCATTTAGGCCATGGTACTGTTGGTGATATTTTTATTAAATATATATATATTATTAGTTATGTAAGCCCCTAGACTCAACCTATGCATTACGACCAGCTCTAGTGAATTACAGTAAAATTTTCCAAAACATTTTTCAATAACGTAAAATCATATTTCGAATAAACATCCTTTAAAAATATAGTTGATAGTATTAAAGCTCAATTCCGATAATTTAAAAGCCATCATAAGTAATAAAAAAATAAAATATTCCAAAATCAGTTTCGAAATAAATCTATCATCAGTATCAAAAACAGTATAAGTCGTAAAATAAATATTTCTAAAATATAGGCACATGTCACCAAAAATAAAGACAAATTGGAAGATAAAAATATTACAACAAAAGGTGTTGTACGAATGTGTCGATCCTTCAAGTGTCAGGTCCGGGACGTCTATAAAAAAGCATTTGAAAAGATAAAGTTGGGGGATTGAGCTAGGGAGCTCAATGTGTTCCAACAGTGCAAAAATAAAACATATAGTTTAGATTTTTTAAAATTAGTTCATCAATAAAGTCATGAAACGTCGGTAGACTTCTTAGTTTAAAATTTCAGAATCGTCATCTAACTAAACACCATATGTAGTTCCCCAAAACTATAAAACCTAAGGGAGCACCTTGGGTCCATAAGGTCTTACCCTAGTCGAAGCGTAGGTGCCCACCCGAGGGGGTGCCCTCAGGTCCATAAGGACTTACCAATGCACATAACAGGTGTTCCACCCTAAGGGAATACCTTAGGGTTCATAAGGTCTTATCACTAGGCCCATTTGGCCAGGAGCCCACCCAAAGGTCGCCTTAGGTCCATAAGGAATTACCAGCTCGATCGGTCTAAACCTATATAAGAAATTACCAGTTTGACCGAAGCTGAATCTGCAGAGACTTCATACCAAATCCCAAAGTACCTCGGAGAAAAATATTTTTCAGACAGTAATAAGTGGTAGCAGAAATCAGAGTTCAAACATATTTATTTATCAGTAAAAATAGTAACTAAAGAACATGAATCAAACAATCAGGCTTACTTTAGTAAATCAGATAATTCATACAGAATCAAGTCAAACAGATAAACACATTACAAATCAGATAAAACAATTATGTGCACATGGTATTTCAAACAAATGTTTAAAACAGATGTGTGGCACACAAGGAACACACCTGCAAAAAGAATCAGTCCAGGAGATCTATCGATCACCTGCTTCACTACGCTCTTTGACTGAACGAAAACTTAAGTTATTATAGAACATGGTTATAATCACATTAATAATCTAAACTGAATATTTAACAAGGTCACAGAAATATATGAGAATTCACGAGCTCTCGCAGACAAGCGAATCGGGAGGAACTAGGTCGAGCATGCGAATGGTCAAGAGATCCATAAGTACCTTAAATATTCAATAACATTAATTAGTCATTGAGCCTTTAGTAAAATTTGATGCACTGAAATAAATACTTAATTTACATTTGCATATTCGGGTTTAACGATAAATTTGGAGGCTTTCAGGTTTGAATTTTGCAAAACGAATTTAGGATTTGGATTCAAGACGTTGATAAACATAAAATATGACCTTTTGAAAAATTTGACTTTTTGATCAAAGTCAAAGTTAACGGTTAGAGTCAAAGTCAACGAGTCGGGTCAAAGTTAACGGGTCAGGTCAAAGTCAACAGGTTGAGTCAGGTTGACTCAGTTCGGGTCAAACAGACCCGGTTCAAGCTGGGTCGGGCTGGTTCGGTCCACCTGGACCGTTCTAGAAGAAACCAGAGTTGGGGGACGAGCCCCACATGCACTGATGATGTTTGACGGTGCGTGCAGTGGGAAAAACTTTGGTAAATGTGGCACAACTATCCCCGAAGCATCCTTTTAACATCACAAACCACAACAAGCCAATAATAAAGAAACCGTGTCAATTTAATCAAAATTTAAAACCTAGCTTACCAACGCCGGCGGTATGTACAAATGACGACGATGGGTGACAAACCCAGTTGAGTTTTGGTCGCACGGAGCTGGGGAGTCCGGTATTCAGGCCGGTGAGGTGAGCCAACACCTTGAGTGTTCAAAAATCGAGAAAAATCGAAGAGCAGGGGGTTCTCGACGAAACTTCAGTGAGTTTTCCATGGTAAACGATGGTGGCTTTCGACGATCAGGTGGTTGGGTTTTGGTCGGACAGCCGTGATACTTTGACTGGAGGTGACAGTGACACTCATCGATGACTGATTGACTATGAAACGGTGAAAGAAGAAACGGGCAAGTCTAGCAGCTTCTCTCACTCAATTCGGCCAAATAGTGGTCGATTTTTGTGAGCCAATGGACGGGGTTGGGTTGTGGAATAATGTTGAAGCTGCTGGTGGTGTCAGTGCTATCCACAATTGGCCGAAGGTGGATGAATCGGCGGTCGAATGCTTGATGATGAGGTTAGTTTAGTTTAGGGTTTAGGGTTAGTTTACGATTGTAAGAGAAAAATAGTGTTTCTGGTTTTTGGGTTAACACCCAGAAAAATAGTAAGGTGATGGACGGCTTTTCCGAGTGGCAGGGGTTTGAATCCCCACAGCCACCTAACCCATTTCTTTATTATTTTTTTCTCTGCCAACATAAATTGGGATAATAGGTAATTGAATTTCCTATAGTTTCTAAAACAGGCTGAAAGTTTTAAAATTTTATAATTTGGTCCCTAACTTAAATTAAATTTTAAATTAAATTCGGGGTGTGACAGGTTAAGTCCGGGTGATAATACTTAAATCCCCAATTTCCAAAATCCTAAATCTTTAATCCCCTAACCTCACCCTCATCGATCTTCCTCAATCTTCCCTGTTCTGACCGTTATTAGTGTATGTCGTCACCATCAGCATGACCGACGGCCTCTCGTAACCAAAACCTCTCTATCCCCTTACTGTAGGTCATCGTCATTCATTGAGAATTGTCATTCGAGTGTTCGTTGTAAACCCATCGGTCACTATCGATTTTTTTCAATTTTCTGCCGAACCTGACGTCGTTCCACCTCACCATCCCCACAATGGACTCCCCATTTCCACCCGACCAAAACTTGACCATTTTGGTCCCTCGCCATTGTCTCATCATCGTCATGGGGATAGTGAACGTTTAAGAGGTTTCAACCGTTCATAGGTGGGATTTTGAAGCTCTTCGTCGCAAAATAACATTTGCACGAGACTCTCGGACCAGCGTTCTATCGATTAAGAAATTTTCGTCACCATCCAACGACCAGAGCTACTGTACACATCGTTCCCTATGTGTGGGCTTCATCTGCCAGCCTAGAGAATGTGTTGTCCAGCTAAATCGGTTAGGCCAGTCTGGATCGAGCCGTCTTGATCGAGCCAAGCGAAGCCACCTAGACCGAGACTAGTGTAGCCGTTTAGACCAAGTCACCGAGCAGAGATGAGCCATTGACCGTTGACCAAGCATTGACCAAACGTTGACCATTGACTGGCCGTTAACTGCCATTGATCGGCTTTTGACTTTTTCCTAGAATACCTATCATGATGTTTTTCGATGTCCTGAGTTCATTTTTAGGTCCATTTCACTAAATTCGAGCCCAGTAAGTTGTTTTTCACGAATTAATCTTTCAATTCAATCTGTTTTTTGTAATTAAGCACCATTTCTGATGTAATTTTTGTTGATATGTATCTGAGACATTATAGGACATGGAATTAAAGTTTGATGGCAATCAAACAGAGTTTAATTGGTTAACCAATATGGCTCAAAAATTGAGATAATATATTACTACCTTTTGCATGCTTTATGGAACATGTTGGTATTGGTTAATGCATTGATGAATATATTTTGTCACATGTATGTAGTGAATCATCTCTAAACTTGATATGAATATAGTAAAAAGTATGTAAACTAATAAGACTCGGATGACTCTATCAGAAATTAGAAGTCTGGTAATAAATAATTCTATGTTCAAATGATTAGTTAGTGTAGAAGTTAATTACATAAACCTTAAATTTTGATTATCCCCAGTAAAAGTTGTAGTACCAAAAATACTCGGATAAGAAATTAGAAAATTGTCCCTGAGATATAAAAATGACATAGAATAGCTCTTGTTAATGGATTTGACATAATAATTAGTTTTTGTCCTGATAAAATTAATGATTCACGTTAATTTCATGACTTATTTGGAGAATCATTGATAATCAGTTCATAACCTCCGTAAAGGCTCAAAACCTAGAATTACCAATTTCTGAGCAAGTACTTAAAGACTAACACCATGAAAGTACTTTTTATGTCTGAGTTATTCGAAATGACAAAAATAAATGAATTTAGTGAATTAAATGGAAATGTTGGATTGAATAAAATGACCAGAATACCCATGAACTTCAACTGGATCAAAATACTCCGAGCTCTGATATGACCGAAGTACCCTTGAGCTCCATAATAACTAATATACCCTTGAGATTATAAATTATTTAAATACCCTCACAGCTTGGAATAAGGGAATATCTTTAGATAATTTTGGGAATACTGATAAAATTAAAGATTATATCACTCTTAAAGGTTGAAGTACGACCCAAGCTTATCAGCCATGATTGCTACTGTTAAGATTCAAGAGTTAGAATAATTATCGCATGAATATATTTATGCCTCATCGGGATCTGTTCAATTAAGATTTGTGAAGACGAATTTTTTCGGTCACATAGTGCAATCAGTATAAAAAGAAAAAAAAGAAAAAGAAGAAGTCAATATCCGTAAAGTGTTCCTATCAGAGTCTTGCTAAGTATTACAATGATGAGAAATGTTTAGCTTGACTGGACTCGGAAGCCGATATTTTGTTAAAAATATGGAATATTGCAAATCATCGTTTTACTTTTATCGAGTTAAATACTCAAACATCTCATAGATCTAAAATGATTGAAATGCCCTTGTGAATCTGATTGATGGAATCACCCCTGGAATATCTGAATCTTAAGTAATTCTGATAAAATAGTTCTTAAACACCCTTAAAATATACCCGAATACTAAATGATCATGATGTATCTCTTTATGAATGACTGATTAATCCATTAGCTATCGAACCCTTTTTAATAGGATCTTATTTCTGAAATCTTATCAATTTACAAAAGTTTTGTGGTTCCCTACATGATAAATACCAAGTACCTCCGAAAAATAATTGGATCCTCTAGTTTGCTCCAAATGTGATATGTGTTTGTTTTATATATTTTGAAATGTGATTTACCAAAGTTACTAATTTACTGAATCTTTTAACTGTTCGATATTCTGATTTACTGATGTATTGATTTACTAGTTATGAACTATGGCTGCATGATATGTACTCTCTGGTTACCTATTTTCACTGGAAAAATATAATCGTTCTTAATTTATGGATCACAGAATCTACTATTTACTGTATGAAGCAATTATTGGGATACTGTCTGGGTAGGATTCTAGAGTATGGAGGTTCAACTCTGATCAAGCTGGTAATTCCCTACGGACCTAAGGTGACCTTGGGTAGGCTCTGAGGCCCTAAGGAATTTTCTTGGGTAGGCTCTAAGGCCGCAAGGTACTTTATTGGGTAGGCTCTTAGGCCCTAAGGTAGTTATTCCCTTAGGTTGGCACCTATGCCTAATGGGCCTAGGGTAAGTTCTTATGGATGCGGTTTTGAGAAACTGTATATCAGTATTCGGTTGGAAGATATTACTATGGTTTTAAAATATGTTTTAAACTACAAATGTTTTTAAAGGATCTGTAGACATTTCTCTGTTTTGTTAGAACACACTAGATTCCTGAATCCAATCTTCTAAATCTGTCTCTCTGAATACTTCCTTCATACCGTAAATTCCTATTTATAACTGAAGTCTTAGCTAATGGAATCTGAATTCACCACTAGAATTTGATGATGTCTGTCTCGCTAAGGAAATTTATGCTTTACCATATACCCGATGACCTATTGCATTCATCTGGTAGTTATGTATTACTGAGATTTCCAAAGCTCACTATGTTAATTACCATTTCAGGTTAAAGAATTTGATCATGTGCTTTTACCGACATTAGTAAAGGAGTTCCATCGGTGTTGCTTGCGCGGAGTACGGTGTATGTAATTAGGGGTTATGAAGGTTGTATTTTTTTTATATTTGAGTATGAAACTTGTTTTAATACTGGATATTGTAGAATTTTATTTTTAATATATAAATGATTTTCTGAACTTGTATTTTATCTACAAATTATTTTACAGTTTTAAATGGATTAGATTTTTTTTAAATTTTTTAGGATTTTTAGTCTGGGTCGCTCCGGTAACCCTAATATGACTCCTCGGATCAAATTGGGTCACCCGCATCGATCTGAGGGTGTTACATTTTCAATTGAACTTTTATAATTTAAGCCCCTAATTTAATCATTTTTTCTATGATTTATTAATGTAATTTTAAATTAATTGTTCGAAGTAATAAAATATACTTTCATTTTATAAGGGCTTATTTTTTAGTCTCGCTCAGGGTCCCGAAAATGTCTGAGACGGCTCTAGTTGTAGAGGGTTTAGGTCTGACTTGTAAATCCCTTAGGTGGCTTTTATTTTATTTTTAAATATCAAGTCAAACATTCATTATTATAATAATGAGAGTTAACGATCGAGTGATTAAATTGTATTGAACTGATGACATAAGAGACTAGAATCACACTTTTTAGAAGGTCGATGACCAAAAGTGAATAGGTCAAAAATATAAGGGACCATCAGTATTGTTTACCTTATTATAAAACAATATGGATTTGATTATGATATACATCTAAATGTATGGAGTTCTTTTTAAAGAGGGACATTAATGATAAATTTATTATCATGTTTAATTTTAAAGTAAGTCGAAAGGTTATGTGTTAGATTTGTAAGTCTGGGATATTTTTATGTGAAACTGACATTGAATTCATGTTTGGAAGACAAAAAAGTAATGAACTCAAGATTTTATGATTTAGTGGTTATCAACGACTGCGACCAATGATGATCGATAGCGACGATGGTGAGTGGCAGTCGACGACGTGAGACTTTGATTGAATTAAAGGGTAAGATTAGTATTTTATCTAAATTTTAGGATCAAAATGATAGTTTTTCTAAAGTTTAAGGGTTAAATTAATATTCTAACTAAAGTTTAGGAATCAAATTAAAACTTAAATCCCTTTTACTAACCTGCCACATCATAAACTAACAAGAATTAACGGATGATCAAAATGTAACAATAGATAATATAAATGACCAAAATTTAATGAGTTGATAATGTAAGTGATCAAAACATATCTTTTTAAAAGAAATGATCAAAAGTGGACAAAATTAAAACAAAAGTGACTATTTCGATAATTAACCTTTTATAAAATTACTTTTCTATTTTCTTTTTATGGAATCCCCAATGTGATAAAAATTGTACTAACTTAAATATTTAGAGAATGTTTTCGGGGTGAAGGGTGATTTATTAACCATTAATATTATTTTAGAAATTAAAATATAACTGTTTAATTATAATTTATATTTTTAAACATGATGTAATTATATTTTGTTAGTTAAATATATTTATAAAAAAATAGAATTTTACATAACTGTATTACGGTATCTAAACGCAAAATTAGATATTCAAATCACATTATAAACAAATATAAAATGACTTTTTATCGATTAAATCCAATTGTTAAGAAGAATTAGTTTTGCATCGATTTGATTAATAAATGAATTTAATATATTAAAATTAGATTGAATAAGCCATGGATTTTCCATTCTACATATTTGAATAAGCCATGTACCGATTATTATTTATTAGGCTTAATACAAAAAAATCTTTTTTACTTAGATGTCTAAATTTTTCTAGGACTAATATAGGTGTTTAACGTTTCTATTTTAAATGTCTTAACCGTAATGACTGTTAAAACCATTTATTACCTTACACGTGTCACGTTTAATTTTAACATTTACATTTTTTTAAATAACTGTTTTTAAATAAAATATTTTTATAAAAATAAATAAAGAAAATTTTACCAAACCTCTCAATTAAAAAAATATATTTATAAAAAATAAAAAATAATTTAACCTTGCTTTAATAAATTCCTGGTTTTACCCTACACGAACGTGGGTAGCTATTGGTTGTTATCCGTTTAAAGGACGAACAACCAACAAAAGGAAAAGGGCAAACAACTAGTGGCCGAACAACCATCACCCATAGCAGTGGTAAAGGTCGAGCAACGACGACGAAGGGGGTGACAACTGATATAGGTAAAAGGATTTGAAATTAAAATTTTTAAAATTGAGATTTTTTTAAGATTTGAGAGAGAATATGATTTTTTAAATATAATATTAAGTTTTTTAAATAAAATATTTTAAAAATATAAATACAACACATGTAAGATAACAAATTTTTTAACGGTCGTAATGAACTATACACTTAAAATGATAGTATTCATAACATTAGAAATAGAAGCATTTAAGTATATAAATAGAAAAAGAAGTAATTTGAGAAGAGCACGCCTTTCAAAATAATCCGAGCATTTGCACTAAAATTAAAATTTCAATATCCGTAATTCGAACTCTTTTAAACGTGTTACATATTGAAAACGAAATCAAAGATTATTGTTCTTCATGTACAGTGAGATTCGAGATTCGAGAAAGGGGTCTAACAGCTTGTCAGCATTTTATGATCATTACCAATCACTTGCTGAGCAATGCCTTTCAGTTGATGAGGTGGCTTTCAAGTATGTTCCGAAGGTATAGTTCCGAAACAACTAGAGCTGCCGCAGAAACATTTCAACCCCGTAGGCCGGACCCTTATTTCGCCGTAGCTAAAACAGAGCTCCTCTCCTTTTATGTCTTTTGAAGCGAAGAAACAAAGACGAGGCACCAACGCCCCTGAGCTTCTTACGAGTACTGTTGATAGGTTACCGCCGTCACAGGAGTGGTTAATGAAGCCAGCAATGTTTCCAACTCTCGTGGCATCTATATTAATCCTCAAGCAAGCATTGCCAGATGGAAGATGTTCTCTAACAACTAGAAGAGCGGACGAAAAGCGTCTGTTTGAAGCAAGTTCATCATAGATTCGTTGCCTCCTCCTAGCTTCTTTGGTTGTTAAAAGCTCACCTATATAAACAGATTGCAAATTGAACAGCATTTAAGGGTCGGTCTCCATACAATTTTTACCGTTTGTTCACATATGAGGAACAACAGACGCAATTAATTTGATCTAGGATATATCGCAAGTCGTTTTCTTTCCGGACAGCATGTTTCCAGACAAGGGTGCTCTTTTAAGATGGCTGAGTATATGGTGGAGAAAAGACAAGTGAAGCTTGTACAGCAAGTAAAAACAACAAAAGAACAAGAAGATCGCGGCAACCAGAGAGCAGAAATGAGTAATGCAACACAAACATTGTTAAAGATGCCAAGTTGTTACCAATCGGCAACATGGAGCAAAATAGTACAGGGGAGAACAGGGAGAACCAGAAACCTAGATGGATTGCTAAGGGGAAAAAAGCAAGTAGAAGACATCGGAAACAACCAGAAGGAAGGAATAAGCTGATGCAAGCCGAACACCAGTCCGATCAGCAAGAAATGAAAGCCCCCATTTTGCTAAAGATGCCAAGTTATTACCAATCTTCTGCACGAAGCCAATAGCTTGCGTAAACAGGGGAAACATCAGATGATCATCAGGAAGGAATGACAGCCCCCACAACACTTAAGATGCAAAGTTAGCTGGATTGCTAAGGTGAAACTACCCGACTATGATGCCTGGAAATCAAAGCATAAATAAGTTGGTACACCGCGCAAGGAAAACATCAGTTGGTCAGAAAGGAGTGACAGCCCTCATTTTGCTAAAAATGCCGAGTTTACAATTACACATTGGTGAAACGAAGCAGACTAGTATGGGAAACCGGGGTGAGAGGAGAACCATAAAGCTAGCTGGGTTACTAAGGTGAACAAAACTCGTTGATAACAACCGAAAAGCAGAAATTAATTGATGCAAGGCAAACATCAGTCTGATGAGCCCCCATTTCACTGAAGATGCTGCACATGAAGACATGAAGCGAAAGCTAATTGCTAGAGTCTAAACTAGCGTGCATCATTATTTTGAGTTGGTGCTGTCTTTAGACATCTTCAAAGTTCACAGCTCATTTCATTTTCTTATGCACTGTTTTAACTCATCATACCCTTTCACAGTAATTATTCTGAAATTGATATTGCAATAAACCAGAGCCACCATTTATGGATCATCAATTAACTTGGTAAAAAAAACTAAATTTATCCAACAAAGATACTAATGGGTAAACAATGAAAACAGTTTCAACAAGAGATTAAATTTTGGAGCTAAAAGTTAAGTTTAAATGTTGATGTTGAGATGAAGTACCTGAATACTCACAGACGAACTGGCCTCGCTGGATCCACTGAGCAGCATATAATCCCCACCCTTTTCTTAAATCTCTCACAACCTTCAACTTGACTCGTATTCCTCCCTGACTCAGCCGATTCCCACACTCCAGACCGCAGCCGCAACTCGTTCTACACTCGCTCATTATCCCCATCCCCTCATCCCCATCCAGCTCCATACACGCACACCCAATCACATTGTCTTCACTCACTTTCTCACACCTCTCACACTCACACCCTGACTCGTCCACCATATTCACCCAGCTCGCTCCGGGTCGAATCAATGAGTCACGAGCACAACCCATTTCAGCACCCGACGAGTCCGACCAGGGCAGGACCGGACTTCGCGACGAGTTGGGTCCCCAAAATTGGCGGTTCAAAGAAGGAGAAGAAGAGAGGATTATTTGAGAAGCGGTGTAAATGAAGTAGGCATAAGGATGTTGATCGCCGGTGTTGTGAAATGGAATGGGAAGGTTTTCAAAGGATCTTGAAACGTCGAGGGAGCGATGGAGAGTGATGGAGTGAGCGATTTGGTGAAGGGTTTTGCAGGTGAGGGAGACATTAGCCAGTTCTTGAGGGGTTAGCCATGGAAGGATGAGGTCTGCGCATTGAAAAAGAGCATGGCTAAAGCCTCGTTCATGGGATTTTTTGGGTGGCGACAACGACATTGAGAACGATGAATGAATTACGGACTTGAAAAAGCTTATTACTTGAAGGAATTTGTTGAACTATTTCACCTTCCAATTTCTATCGATTGCCCAATTTTTTATTATCTGAATCTCAATAATCCCTTCTTTCTCAAACCCTAATCTTATACATTGAATTTGTACAAATGATTAAAAACACTTTTTCCTCAATTTAGAGTGAAAAAGGGATGTTAAAATTATAATTAATTTTGAGCTTAATGTATCAATATTTATTCTTAAATCCTTCAAATTTTATATTATTTATTAATAAAGAGAGTATAGTTAATTTTATTATTAGGTCAAGGTGTTATAGTTAATCTTTGAATTTATTAACGTTTAGATTGTGTTAGGTGTTTGTCACGGGTTCGAGCATTATTGTAAAAGTATTTGAGTGTTTATTATCAAATTATTGTGAATATTTAAAATATATATTATTTTATAATCACCTTTAACTAGATAAAAATAAAAGATTGTGTATTGGGTGTTATAGTTGGGATTATTAAAATGCATATATTATAAATTAAATTATTACACAGAGATCATACGAAGATTCTTTAAAATATTATAATTATAATAATTATATTCTTTTAATATTTAATCGAAACTATAATTACAATAATAATAATTTTATGAAATCATATTTTATTAAAATTTTATATGAATCAATTTTATATATTGATTTTAGCTATATTTTCTATGTGTAGAACAAACTTGTATATTTAATTTGTTTAATATTAAACTGTCAAATTAAATTAAATTAAATCAATAATCAATTTAATCTATGTGACAAATAAATACAATATAAATTGTGTTTGAATTTCATTCACTTCCAGATTTAACTATGAAGGTTCTTGTAATGTTAGAATTAATATTAGAACAATTCTAATATTACACGAGGGGTATCTAGCAAAGCATCGTTACTACTTAAGTTACAAGAAATCATGATTCAATACAACATTTGTTTGGTTAATCTTTTCGTATCATGTATTTTTCCCTTAATATATAGATTTAACACAAAATTATAAAATATTCACACTTGTATCGCGCATCTCATGTTTCTTAATATCTCAAGTAGACTATAATAAATAAACAAATGTGATATCTCGTATCAACTTATTTGAGTTTGACCATGCATTTTTAGTCACTCAATCAATTGACCAAAAATTTTGTTCTCATTATTTATGAGAGACAAATCATATCTCACTATATATAACGTGGTATATCCAACATCAATCTCTATAGTATTATCATATATAGCAAACGTTTGATTGTATCAAAATATGCAACTCATAATATTGGGATAATGATGGATCGTATAAATGCTTTTCATCATGAGTAATGTTGTAACTATTACACAATAATCCAAGAAACATACTCATAGTGGGTTATGCAAAGATAACACTCTAGCTATACTAAAAACAAAAAAGAAGACGGGAGGAAGAAAGAGAACCAATACTCTCTGCCACTTTATTAATCAGCTGTAAAATTTGTCTCAACAAGAGACCAGCAATTTATACAGAAGTTTAAAAGGACTGCTGAGCACAACTAGCAAAAGTGTAAGCTAACAGAAACCCTAACAGATTCGTTACCAAGTCATGACAGTCACTACACTAGAAATAACAACAGTAACAATTCAAATACAAACAGTAAAACAATGCATGCAGTAGAAAACAAACACAAAATATTATATACTAACATTTCCCTTACATTCTACACCTTCAACATTCCCTCGCCTGTTCAACTCGTCTGAACCAGCCTTGTGCACGTCCAATGTCTGACCAACATCTTCTGCTTGTGCTTAAGAAACAAAGGTGAAGACAAGGGTTTGATAAAAACATCAGGTGCCTGTTCATAAGCTGGAACTTCATGCACTTGAAGCTTCCCAGCAGCAACCATCTCGCAAACAAAAAAACAAGTCAAGTTCAACATGTTTAAACTTCGAACGAAGAACGAGATTAGCATAAACTGCCACAGCGCTTATGTTATCACACCACAAGGTGGGCCTCCCATGAGAAACAACATGTAACTCTGAGAAACAACATGTAACTCCTGGAGTAGAGACTCAATCCAGGCTATTTCAGTAGCTGCGGAGGTGACACTCCTGTATTCGGGCAGTGGAGCGTGCCACAACTTGTTGCTTGTGAGAGCTCCAAGACACCAAATTACCCCCAAAAAAGATACAAAAACTTGAAGTGGACTGCCTATCATCCACGTCAGGTCCCCAGTTTGCATCAACAAACCTGGTCAAGGACAATCGAGAAGGAGTGAACTTCAAACCATAATCAATTGACCCTTGCAAATATCGCAAAATTCTCTTTACAGCTTGAAAATAAACAACGCGAGGTGCCTACATGAATTGACACACCCTATTCACAGCAAAGGCTATGTCTGGTCGAGTAATCACTATGTATTGTAAAGCTCTAACAATATTTCTGTACTGAACAACATTGCTAATAGGTGTGCCTTCACTAGTAAACAACCTACAACTTGCTACCATAGGAGTAGGAAGACCCTTGACCCATTCGAAACCACTCCTTTGCAGCAACTCATGAATATATTTTTGTTGACTTAAAATCAAACCATCAGTCCCATAACAAACTTCAATCCCTAAGAAAAAAAATTAAGGGAACAAGATCTTTTAAAGAGAATTGTGTATTCAGTTTATTGATAACAGTATGAACTTTATCAGCACAACTGCTAGTGAGAATAATGTCATCGATGTAGACCAACAAATAGATCACACGATCCTCAATCTTCTTGACAAAAAGAGATGAATCTGACCTTGCGGACACAAAATTTTCAGACACCAAATAACCCTTCAGCCTTTAAAACCACGCTCGAGGCGTCTGCTTTAGGCCATGATTGCTTTATTTAGTTCACACTCTAATCTACCATCTCCTTGCTCATATCCCAAAGGTTGCATCATATACACCTCCTCAGATAGAACACCATTTAAAAAGGCATTTTTAATGTCCACCTGCCTCAACAGCCATCTTTTCGCAAGAGCAAGTGAAAGTATCACTCAAACAGTTATCGGTTTAACTACTGGACTAAAAACCTCGTGGAAATCAATACCAAGCTGTTGAAGAAAACCTTTTGCTACAATATGAGCATTGTAGCTGGATATGGAACCGTTTTCATTTTGTTTGATTTTAAAAATCCATTTACAACTAACAGCTTTCCTGTTAACAGGAAAAGGAGTCGGTGTCCAAATATTGTTTTTGACCAAAGCATCATATTCCTCTTATGCTGCAGCCTTCCAAGAAGGACTCATCATGGCTTCTATGATAATAGTAGGTTCCTTGTCAACACAAGCAACTTGGAAAATTTTAGCTTTCCTTATCCTACTTTTACCCCTAGTCTGCATGGGATGAATATTTGTAGCACTTGGAACAGCCACTTGTGGACCATTATCCTCAAATAAATCATTTCCACCAACCACCGACTGATCATGAACAAAAGAATCAGGAGCAGGTGAAAAACAGCCTCCAACATCACCATCAACAACAACTAGTGGACCACAATCACCAAGCAAAGATTGACCTAACGCAGGGACATGCTGAGGTTGGTCACTTAATGTAGGCTCGGACTGAAATTGTTCAAGCACTCCAGTTTGCAAAGGATCAGAACCAGTGGACAGCCTTAAAGTAGAGTTAGGAGCAGATTCAACACCCGTGCGAGCACTTATAGGCGAAAATAGAACACCCTCACACTCAACCGGTGACCGAGAAACATCCACAGCTGCTTCATGTAATCGATCAGCTGTTTCAAGAAAAAGAACGGACTCGGGATTAACTCTTGTAGAAGACTCGACTACTCCAGGTGCTGAGACTGTTGCTGGAGAGGCAACAACAGGTAACACTCCTTGTGACATAGAACTGGCACAATCAAGACTTGCATGGCCAGACTTGCAGCCAACCTTACATACCTCATAAGGAAAAGTATTCTCGTCAAAAACTACATGCCTCGAAATAACAACCTTACCTCTATCATCCAAACATTTGTACCCTTTGTGAGAAGGAATGTAACCAAGAATCACACATTTCTTGGACCTGTATTCCATCTTATGCTGATTAAATGGTCTTAGATAAGGGAAACAAGCATACCCAAACACCTTCATGAAAGAGTAATCTGGAAGTCTTTGATAAAGAGTTTCAAAAAGTGTTTTTCCATCTAACACCCTTGTGGGTAAACTATTAATCAAGTAAACAGCAGACACAAAGGCATGACACCAAAACTTTAAAGGAAGAGAAGCTTGAGCCATCATAGCCAATCCCATATCAACAATATGCCTATGTTTTCGTTCAGCCCTGCCATTTTGTTCAGAAGTGCTCGGACATGAAATTCGGTGTTGAATTCCATTAGCAAGAAACCAACCTTTTAACGCTTGATATTCACCTTCATCATCGGTTTGAAGGGCCTTAACCTTACACCCGAATTGCACTTCAACCATCTTGAAAAAATTCAAAAAACATCGCATTACTTCAAATTTTCGCTCGAGTAAATACACCCAAGTATGTCTACTGAAAACATCAACAAAAAAGACATAATATGAGAAATCATCCGAGGAAGTAATGGGTGCTGGCCCCCACACATCTGAAACAACCAATTTGAAAAGAGTCAAAGAGTTACAAAAAAGGCAAAAGATGAGCCATTCCTTGCATACATGCAGTACACACGTATGACAACTTATTCTCACTATAAGCAACATTACAATTCCTCATGACTGACTTCACCACCTCAAGAGAAGCTTGACCCAAACGTATGTTCCATAGCTTCAAAGACTCTTTAGACTTGGACATAGTGTTCAGCTGGAAACAAGACTCCTTTTCATCATATGGCAGCAGCTGATAGAGACCATCATCCGTGAGCCTCCCTTTATGTAGAATAGTCTGAGTTTGGGCATCCTTCACAAAACATTCACAAGGATAAAACTCCATAAAAACATCATTATCACGAGTAAACTTAGATATAAAGAGCAACTTCTTCTTTATAGCACTAGAATTCAAAAAGCTCTGCCCTACATAAGCAATCTTAACACCGACACCATTGCCCAAAAATTACTACCTCATGTATAAACAGTACCTGAGTTGAACATACTAGGATCATTCGTCACGTGATGCGGGGCACTAGTATCTGGATACCAAACGGACGGTGCTGCAGACATCGCCGAAAGAGGAGTGGAAGAAGATGACAATGTGGAAACACAAGAAGTTGGGGCAGGCGCTGAGGTCAGAAAAGGATTATGACCAACCGTGGAACTAAACCGAGAATCCATGGATGAAAAATCAACAGGAACACCAGGTATCGAATAATAAGCGAAAAGATGGCAAGGGCTGATAAATTGAACGCATACCAGAAAACATCGAAGTAACTATATACAAAACTGGAGACTGCATAGAACCAAACACAGAATGTGGAAAAGAAGGCACCGATGTGTAAGCCTGTGCACAAGATTGAGACTGTTGCTGCTTAAACAAAGAACTACTAGGCATCTTTGAATACTCACCCGCCTGAGTAGTATTTCCATTCACACTCACATAATCCCTATCAAATATGTGATAACACTTCTGCACAACATGCCCAAACTTACCACACAATTGAAATTGAGGCCTGGTCAAATTATAGCTCCTACCACGACCTCGCCCTCGATAACCACTACCTTGTTGCTGTCCCCGAACATGAAACGTCTGCTCTTGAGACTGATTACGTTCATGAGAACCTTTGACAACGGGATCATCAGTAGACTTCTCACTCAAACAAACAGCCAAGTTGGCTGAAATCCCTTCCCTTAAGAACAACTTTTGCCTAGCCTCACAATCCAATAAAATCTTACTGAGAGTGTCTAAGGATAACACCTCCCGAGAAGATATAGCAATGACATATTCAAACTCCACCGACAGGTCTGCCAAAACCACACTAACATGCTCTTGCTCAGTAACTATGCTCCTGGAAGCATTCAACATATCACAAACAGATTTGATTTTAGCCAAGCACTCACTAATAGATATGCCAGACTTCCTTTGAGAGTGAAGACTATGCTTAAGAGATGATATCTTGGCACTAGATCTCGCTCCAAATAATCTTGAGATAGCATTCCAAATAACAATAGTCGTAGTAAGACTCGTAAGATGAGGTAAGACATCCGCACTTACCGTAATTAAGAGCCATGAAGCTAACAACTTGTCTTGCTACCTATAAAGCATAAAAGAAGGATTATCCACAAGCTGTCCATCACTATCGGTAACAAACTCACTAGGCACACTATTAGAATTAGAAATAAACTTCACCAGACCATATCCATCGATTATTGAGGAGACAAGGACACTTGATGTTTCCAACGGAGGTAAGTATTTTCAGTAAGCTTAACAATATCATGCTTAGGAATATGTTGAATATTGTGAAAATTCGGACTAATAAACACAGTAGAGGCGTTTTGAGAGGTATGTTGAATAAACTTAAATGTAATCCTTAATGTTTTTCTTTAAATTTAGAAGTTAATGGGAAAATAAAAGGTCTATGAGTTTTAGTAGGTGAAAGGCCAAGGGGTGATATAGGAGTTAATTGTCTTTTATGAGTTTTAATAGAATTTATTCTTTGTTTTTTGGAAGAGTAGTACCTAGTGCCTATATAAAGGACCTTGTTGATTTCATTTATATACAACAAAAGAAATACAAAATCACTTGGAAAATAGTATAGTAGTTGTGGGTTAATTTGTTTTCTATTTTTCAAATTGGCATCAGAGTCAATGGCAAATGTGACGGGTCAAATGTCGCTACCACGACTAACGAAGGCGAACTACAAGAACTGGAGCATTCAAATGAAAGCTCTTCTCGGATCTCAAGATGCATGGGAGGTGGTCGAAGAAGGTTTCGAAGAACCAACAACAACCACGGGATATACGGCGGCTCAAACCAAGGCGTTGAAAGAGGCGCGATCGAAGGATAAGGCGGCACTATACATGTTATTCCGAGCCGTTGACGAGTCGGGCTTTGAGAAGATTGCTGGTGCAGCTACTTCAAAAGAAGCGTGGGACATTTTAGGAAAAGTGTTCAAAGGAGCCGACCGAGTCAAGCAAGTGCGTCTCCAAACTCTTCGTGGCGAGTTGGAAAGCATAAAGATGAAGGAGTTGGAAAGTGTATCCGACTACATCACACGTGTACAAACCGTGGTGAACCAACTCAATCGTAATGGCGAAGCGTTAACCGAGGCACGAGTTGTGGAGAAGATTTTGAGATCATTAACCGACAATTTTGAGAATGTTGTGTGCGCAATAGAAGAGTCAAAAGACCTTGCGACACTCACAGTCAACGAGCTTACTGGTTCACTCGAGGCACACGAACAACGTAAAAAGAAAAAGAAGGAGGAGACACTTGAGCAAGCACTTCAAACCAAGGCGTTAATCAAAGACGAAAAGGTATTTTATTCTCAAAATTTTCGAGGTAAAGGTCGTGGCCGTGGAGGTCGTGGATATGGTCGCGGTGGTCAAGGCGACAGTCATGAAGGGTACTATAAGGAGAATGGACAGTCAAGCCAACCAAATTGGCGTGGAAGAGGACGCGGACGAGGAAGAGGCGGCCGATCAAATTATTCCAATATCGAGTGCTACAAGTGTTACAAGTATGGTCACTACGCGAAGGATTGCAACTCTGACAAATGTTATAACTGTGGTAAAGTGGGGCATTTTGCAAAAGATTGTCGAGCCGATAAAAAGGTGGAAGAAACAATCAACCTAGCCTTGGAAGATGAAGCGAATGAAGGCTTTCTTTTGATGGCTCAAAATGAATTTAACATCAACAATGACACTCTGTGGTACCTCGACTCGGGCGCAAGCAACCATATGTGTGGTCACAAGTACCTATTCAAAGAGATGAAAAAGATTGAAGATGGTCATGTGTCTTTTGGAGATGCATCAAAAGTGGAGGTCAAAGGCCGAGGTACGATTTGTTACTTACAAAAGGATGGCTTGATAGGGTCAATCCAAGATGTTTTTTATGTACCAGATCTCAAGACAAACATTTTGAGTATGGGGCAACTCACAGAGAAAGGTTACTCGGCACTTTTGAAAGATCGGATACTACACTTGAAGGACAAGCAAGGGCGTATAGTTGCTCGAGTCGAGATGGGCAAAAATCGGATGTACAAACTAAGTTTGAGAAGCGTGCGAGAAAAATGTTTGCGAATCGACGTAGAAGACAAAGCATCACTGTGGCATCTTCGCTTTGGTCACTTACATCATGGTGGTCTAAAAGAGTTAGCAAAGAAGAACATGGTGTACGGGCTGTCGGATATAGATTATGAGGGCAAATTTTGTGAAGAATGTGTGCTTGGCAAGCAATCGAGAACCTCGTTTCAAAAGAAGGCAGAATATCGAGCTAAACACCCTCTCGAGTTGATTCATACCGACATATGTGGACCAATCACCCCCGAATCTTTCAGCAGTAAAAGGTATTTCATTTCCTTTATCGATGATTTCTCACGAAAAACTTGGGTTCATTTTTTGAAAGAAAAATCCGAGGCATTTGAGGTGTTCAAAAAGTTCAAAGTGATGGTGGAGAAGGCAACTGGTAGACACATCAAAGCCGTACGATCCGATAGAGGTGGCGAGTATACTTCGACAGCTTTCATGGAGTATTGCGAGGAGCAAGGCATAAGGAGATTTCTAACTGCACCATACTCTCCTCAACAAAACGGTGTGGCCGAGAGGAAGAACCGGACCATTCTCGACATGGTTCGATCAATGCTCAAGAGCAAGAAGATGCCGAAGGAATTCTGGGCAGAAGCCGTGCAATGTGCCATCTATGTACAAAATCGATGTCCACATGTAAAGTTAGATGATCAAACACCACAAGAGACATGGAGCGGACAAAAGCCGACAGTTTCTCATCTCAAAGTGTTCGGTAGTGTTGCTTACGCACATGTACCGGATCAACGAAGAACGAAGCTCGAAGACAAAAGTAAAAAGTATATTTTTATTGGGTATGATGAGAAGACAAAAGGGTACAAGCTATTCGATCCGATAAGCAAGAAGGTGATGGTGAGTCGTGATGTGCGAATAAACGAAGCAAGCGAGTGGGACTGGAACAATTCGACAGAGGCTATCATCGAAGTTGGAGAATCATCAATCGTTTCACCAAAAAGCATACCAACAAACTCTGAAACTACCGATTATGAAGATGAACCAAGACAACCCAAAATACGAAGTTTACAAGATTTGTATTATTCGACAAATGAAGTAAACCTTGTATGTCTTTTGGCAGATGCTGAAAATATCAGCTTTGAAGAGGCGTTGCGAGACAAGAAGTGGCGAACTGCCATGAACGAGGAGATTGAAGCGATTGACCGTAACAACACATGGGAGCTAGCAGAATTGCCGAAAGGAAGTCAGCCTATTGGTGTGAAGTGGGTGTTCAAGAAAAAGATGAATGCTCAAGGCGAGATAGAACGATACAAAGCGCGACTTGTTGCGAAAGGATACAAGCAAAAGGCAGGAATCGACTATGACGAGGTGTTTGCTCCTGTTGCAAGAATGGAGACAATTCGATTACTCATTTCACAAGCTGCTCAATTCAAATGGCCGATATTTCAAATGGATGTCAAGTCGGCATTCTTGAATGGTGTGCTTGAAGAAGATATCTACATCGAACAACCACCCGGGTACGTAAAAGTCGAAGAAGATAAAAAGGTGTTAAAATTGAAGAAGGCTCTTTACGGGTTGAAGCAAGAACCACGGGCATGGAATACACGTATCGATACATATTTCATGGAGAACGGGTTCAAGAAATGTCCCTACGAGCATGCCCTTTACGCAAAGAAGAATGGAGGTAACGTGTTATTTGTTGCTCTTTATGTTGATGATCTCAATTTTATGGGTAACAATGATGAGATGATAGAAGAGTTTAAGGGCACAATGACACGGGAATTTGAGATGACAGATTTGGGCTTAATGAAGTTTTTTCTTGGTTTGGAGGTTAGACAAGTAGAGACAGGTATTTTTGTATCGCAGGAGACATATGCAAAAGAGATTTTGAAGAAATACAATATGGAAAATTGCAACCCGGTATCAACACCAATGGAACCAGGTGCAAAATTATCAAAGTTCGATGGAGGGGAACGTGTCGATGCGAGTAGATACCGGAGTTTGGTAGGAAGCTTTCGATATCTCACATGCACAAGGCCGGATCTTTCGTTAAGTGTCGGCATTGTAAGTCGGTTCATGGATGAGCCGGTTTATTCACATTGGAAGGCGTTGAAGCGAATCCTACGATACATCCAAGGAACAGTGTCACTCGGGTTGTTCTACTCGAAAGCAGAAGATTACAAATTGGTTGGGTACTCCGACAGCGATTGGTGCGGAGACATAGACGATCGGAAAAGCACATCGGGATATGTGTTTTTTATGGGAGATACTGCGTTTACTTGGCTTTCAAAGAAGCAGCCGATCGTGACGCTCTCGACGTGTGAAGCAGAATATGTGGCAGCATCTTGGTGTGTATGTCATGCGATATGTCATATTGACAACAAATCAGCAATTGAGTTGGCAAAGAACCCAGTGAACCATGAAAGAAGCAAACACATCGATGTTCGTTTTCACTTTATCCGAGATCATGTGAAGGAAGGAAGTGTGGAATTGGTGCATGTGGCAAGTCAGGATCAAGTTGCGGATATCTTCACAAAACCGCTACCGAAAGTACTTCTTGACAAATGCAAGAAGATGATTGGCATGATGGATGGTAGAAACATTTAAGTTTAAGGGGGAGTTTTGTTGAATAAACTTAAATGTAATCCTTAATGTTTTTCTTTAAATTTAGAAGTTAATGGGAAAATAAAAGGTCTATGAGTTTTAGTAGGTGAAAGGCCAAGGGGTGATATAGGAGTTAATTGTCTTTTATGAGTTTTAATAGAATTTATTCTTTGTTTTTTGGAAGAGTAGTACCTAGTGCCTATATAAAGGACCTTGTTGATTTCATTTATATACAACAAAAGAAATACAAAATCACTTGGAAAATAGTATAGTAGTTGTGGGTTAATTTGTTTTCTATTTTTTCAAGGTATTCTTAGTGTCACGAGTTTGATCAGCAGTTAGGTCAACCATTATTAAACAATCAACAGTTCGAAAGAAACCTCTGAACTAGATCCAAGAACACCAAAAATGATTACTAGTTTGCTCTTTAATCAACAAATCAACACGAGACAAACATGCTTGCAATAAAAAGGTAATTATTCAAACATATCTAGAGCAAAAAAGAAAAAATGTGACCAGAGAAGAAACAAAGAGAAACCACACGAAGAAACAAAGAGAAACCACACCTCAAAAAAAAAAAAGACCTCCAGATCTGAAAACCTTCATGAAACGCCAAAAAACAGATCACCTGATCAGAACGACATGAGAAGAACTTGAAAACAAGTGCAGAAATCAAGAACAAAACGTAAACCCATCAGCGAAAGCAAGATCTCCAGGACATGACGGATGATACCATGTTAAGATAGCACTAGCTATACTAAAAACAAGAAAGAAGACGATAGGAAGAAAGAGAGCCAATACTCTCTGCCATTTTATTAATCAGCTGTAAGATCTGTCTCAACAGGAGACCAACAATTTATACAAAAGTTTAAAGGACTGCCGAGCACAGCTAGGAAAACTGTAAGCGAACAGAAACCCTAACAGATTCGTAACAAACTCATGACAGTCACTAAACCAGAAATAACAGCACGAACAATTCAATTACAAACAGTAAACCAATGCATGCAGTAGAAAACAAACACATACAATATTATATATTAACAGGTTAGTCCAATACGCTATTCTTTAATTCATGTTTATTCACTGATTTAACATGTCTATGTCAATGATAACATTTTATCATCCATCGACTACACATTAATCTTAATTTAAGCCTACAATAATATTTTGACTCAATGCCTTTTAAGAATAATCATATTTTTGTTAACAATCTCTAGAATATGTGGCTAAAAGCTCTCAATTGACACCTCATCTCTCCCTTAAGTTGTAGGTTCAATACCTATTAGTAATAAAAATTATTCTTTCTCCTCTCCTAGGTAAGAATTGCTCAAAAATAATAATCATATTTTTCTTATGACTTTATTACAAATATGTTCAGTCATATGTACAGAAAAGAAAATTGAAATAACATCGTCAATGCATTTTAATAAACAAAATGAAATAAGTGTAGTTATAACCATCTTATGATTGATCTTTGTGTATACTCTAACAATATTCGTGTTAACCAACAGCGGATTTAAAAATTCAAAAATGGGTGTTCAAAATAAATATTATAATATTCATTAAGAAAAAATGAATAAAATTGAATCTAAAATTCAAATTCAACCTTTTAATTTTATATAACACAATTCAACATTCAAATATATATTCTTCACAAAATCATTCAAATCTATCAAATTGAATCCAAAATTTAAGAAAGGGACAAGAAAGGGGCCGACGTGTGGCAACTAATTTAGTACTGGTGAAGAAAGAAATGATAGTAGCAAAGTTGTGTGTGAACTATAAAAGAATAGAAAAAAAATGAAAAGTGAAACGGAAAAGGAATGGGTGTCCTAAAAGGTAAGAGATTTTTAACATTTTAAAGAAATTAAAAAAAATATAAGTTTAGCTTATCATTCAAGTCATCTAACACAAGACTCAAGAATTGAGTTCATCTCAAATCAATTGACCTCATTGATTAAAGTAATTGTTATTCCCTAAGATTATAATTTCAAGTACTATAAAAATATAAACGATCATAGTCAATTGGTGTGCAAAACCTTTTTCCCTTATATAATACACTATATTTAGTAATTTTCCAAGAAAATTGGGTGTGCATTAGCTATCTATGGGGCATTATAGATTCGCTCCGGTGTTAACATGTGTTTTCAACACGTAACCACACATCTTTTTTTGGACAAAATATTTTGAATAAAACATTATTTTATCATAATTTTATATTTTATTGTTATTGATTATAATAAAATTTTAAAAATATTTTATGATTATTAAGATAGTATTTTTGTTATTAATTTTTTTTATCTATTTACCCACGTTATTCCTATAAATATTAAGTTTTTTTGTGATATATCAGTTATAATATATTCAAAGAAGCAACAAGCTACAAGAAACAATGAGTACACAAATAAAAATTCGATGCTCAATAAAGAAGACACCACTTTATACAAAGATAGAATCCACAAATTAATTATTTTTTTATGTTTTTCCTATACAACTTGAATGTAACAATTTCCTTAATTAATTCAAAAATGAATCTTCCCTTACTAAGCTACGAAAAATCCTCCTATTACTTTCTTCTCAAACAAGATAAAGAAGCGCACTACATGCTATTTTAAGTGAAATAAGAAAGAGAGACTTACCCCTAAGGGCCCGTTTAGATCAAGGTATTTATCATTTCCACTAGGAATATTTTTTTCCTGATTAATATAACCATGTTTGGATGGGCAAGATTCCCAAGTGAGGGTAATATCCCATTACCAACAGTAAATTTTTTTGTGTTTATTCGGGAATGTTATTCCTACATGTATCTTAGGTATATTTTTATTCTCGTGCTTAAGGGCTAAAATACCCTTCTCTTCCCCGTGAGCTTGCCTCTGCGATATCTTCTTCTCCCCGTGAGATTGCCTCTGCGAAAAATTCGTCATTTTCTTCGTCTATACTCTGGTAAGATTTCTTCTCCACCCCCTTTTATTTATTTTCCCAACAATGAAAGAAACTTTACCTTGGGAAACAGAAGACGAAGTTTGGGTTCAGAAAAATAGGATTAACTTAATAATTGAAGGAAGTAGAATTGGGTAGGTTTTGAAATCGAGGGTTTTGATTTGGGGTAAAGAAAAATAAAACAGGAAAGAGGATATAGAGGAAGATTTGAGTAGGAAACACAAAATGCACGACATCGTTGTATGGTAATGGTTGTATGATTACTCTTTATTTTCATTTGATTATTTCGTTTCTTGATGTACAGTTTTCTAATTTTTTAAGAATCAGAATCAGGTCAATGCTTCAAACTTCATTATATGTAATTTGTTTTACATCTATCTTTTTTTAAGATATAAATTTCACGTATAATTTGATCTTCTACGTTGCTTGATTTTCTTCGTCTATAGTTGTGAGTTTTGCATGTTTTCATCACTTAATTGTGTCGAAAGAATGAAATTACACATTATTGCAATCGTATTTGTTCCAGTTTTCTACTGTTTTGTTGGATTTCCCCATATTTTAATCTTTCTTTTCAGAAGAGTTCTAATTGCTATTGCTAGTTATGCTCTACTATGTTTGTAACACCCCCAACCCGTATCCGACCCGAATACGAGTCTGAGGTGTCACATTGACTTTTCAAACTTTGACACTTATTGAAAAACAAGGAAATTTTAAAACTTTCATTCAAAATAAAAACTGTTAATTTACAAACATTGACCATACTACACAAAATCAATCAGAGCATTTATAACTCACAAATTATTTACATGCCAACACACTAATTGCAACAAAATACCTACATTGCAAGTTACTCATGATATGATCCTTCCTGTAAAGTATACTGTCCACTAAGCTCTTAATTCTGATCTTCCTGCTTCTTGGCACCTACGTGTAAATCACTTACACGCTAAGTCACAGACTTAGTGAGGCAATAAATGAACATGTAACAATAAATTCATGAATATGCACCCTTACCTTTTTATCATGATATTTCAATGTATATATATATTATATGATAACATATGTAAACATGATATGCACATATGAACTTTACTTCTTATACACTTTTCCATTCCATTTATCTTTAAGTTGCCCATGTACATTATTGAGAACAGAGGTACTTGAGTAAATTGAGGTTGTGCACTAATGCTGTCACCACAGCTCAATAAATTCCCTCATGGGGCACCGAACATTCGTTCAGTATTTGTCCCAAATGACCACTATGTCCCGAAGGACCACTGATTGTTCCGAAGAACCACTATTTCCCGAAGGACCACTGATTGTTCCGAAGAACCACTATATATCCCTCGACTCTTGGCATGCCAATTATACCCACATTTCTCATATTAAAGGACATGGGCTTAATTAAAATTCTCATTATCATATCACTACTATCACTTCTCATATAGCACATAATTTATTTCATATACACATGATTCTTTTCAATATTCACATACCTGTATCATATTACCCTTGCAATGGCATTTGTTCACATAATATCATATTAAAACATAATAAATTGTGCACAAAATCACTATAACAATAATGCATGTATGCATATACATGAATATGAAATTATGAATTTAACTACCAGAGATAGACTTATCACAAGTCTTATTTCCATACACTTAAACCATAAGATGCACTCATCTTAGCCTTGCTCGTTTTGACTCGATATTAATCCTTTGATTGTTCCGGAAGAGACTTACGTTCTATATCTACATAGTAATACATTAATACATATCAGTATACTAATTAATATATGCTAAACTATCACTTCTTAGTCTAAAAGAAATGATAACTTTATCTTTAATGAGGGTATGCATCGATGCACTCTACAGTGTATCAATGTATTCCTTAACGGGTGCATCGATGCACTACTTATGCATCGGTGCACGAATCACATTCGATGTTTTTATTCAATGTGGTGCATCAATGCACTCCTTATGCATCGATGCACTAATGGCATTCGATGTTTTTATTTTATCAGAGTGCATCGATGAATATTGAATATGCATCGATGCACATAGCCCACTATTGTTATTTTAATCACGAAATTTATCCTTTTTTTCTCCCCAATTCTTCTTATTTCACTTCCTTTAATGTTTCTAAATTGCATACATATACTTACACTTATTACTACTCAATAATCACTTTCTTTAAACTTAAAATCCAAACTTCCACATAGAATTCAAGAATTTCACCTCAATTCCAACATGTTCAAAATCTAATTTCAACACTTCATATCCTTTAATTAGATAGATGAAAAGTCAAATTCAACTTCTTATTCCAATTATGAACTCTATTTCGAAACTTCATTCACAAACTCCAAATCTTTAAATCCTCCTACACTCTTCATTTTGTTGTTTTGAAGCAAATTAAGCTTTTCTTAATCTTACTTATCACCTAATAGTCAAAACCCAACTTAAATTTCAGCACATAATCAGCTTAAAAGAAATCTCACCTTTGCTTAGCTTCACACGTGAAGAACAAGAAGAGAAAGGAAGAGAACTCTGGAAGCTTATGTTTTTTTTTCTTCCTTCTTCCACGTGTAACTAAAATAAATATAAGAAATCTTAATTATTTTCCCTTACAAATGATCATTCTATCCTTCAAATTTCATTTTCCTTGCAATTTAACCTTATACCAAATTTCAACACTATTCAATGATTCTATTTTAATCACCACATTCTGAAGTTTTATAATTTAGTCACTAACCCGGTATTGAGGTTGTTACAAATCTCCCCCTTAAGAAAAATTCGTCCTCGAATTTTCATTGCGTAAAGAGATGGGGGTACTGATTCTTCACGTCTTCTTCACGCTCCCATGTTGCTTCCTCTACCTTATGATTCTTCTACAAGACTTTAACCAATGGAATAGTCTTGTTCCTTAATTGCTTAACCTCGTATGCTCAGATTTTAACCGGTTCTTCTTCATAAGTCAAATCCGGTTGAACCTCAACTTCTTCTGTGGTGACGATGTGGGAGGGATCGGATCGATATTTCCAAAGCATTGAGACATGGAATACATCATGAATCTTTCCCATTTCAGATGGTAATTCCAACTGATATGCTACTGATCCCACTCTTCTCACGATCTCATATGGACCAATAAATTTGGGACTCAGCTTTCCTTTACGTCCAAACCTCAAAATTTTCTTCCAATGAGATACTTTTAAAAATACCTTGTCTCCAACTTGATACTCTATTTCCTTTCTCTTTAAGTCTACATATGATTTCTATCTATCAGCTGCTGCTTTAAGATTATTCTGAATAACCTGAACTTTTCCTTTCACTTCTTGAATCAATTCTGGGCCGAGGACTTCTCTATCTTTAAGCTCATACCAATTTAGGGGCGTACGACATCTTCTTCCATAAAGAGCTTCATAGGGAGCCATTTTAATGCTTGATTGATAACTATTATTGTAAGCGAACTCGGCAAGAGGCAAATACTTTTCCCATGATCCTTTGAACTCGATAACACAAGCTCTTAACATATCCTCCAAAATTTGGATTGTTCTCTCGGATTGCCCATCGGTTTGTGGATGAAACGATGTACTAAAGTTCAACCGAGTTCCCAACGCTTTATGCAATGATTTCCAAAATCGTGAAGTAAATCTAGGATCTCGATCTAAAACAATAGAAACAGGCACTCCATGTAAACGTATAATCTCCCTGATGTATAACTCATCATACTTATCCATGGAAAAGTCGACTCGTACGGGAATAAAATGAGCAGACTTAGTCAATCTATCTATAATCACCCAAATGGAATCTCTTTTATTCGGGGTCAAAGGTAACCCCGCTACAAAATCCATTGTTACTTTCTCCCATTTCCACTGAGGAATAGACATAGGTTGCAACAGTCCAGACGGAACCTGATGTTCAGCTTTGACTTGCTGACACGTCAAACATTTAGATATGAATTCTGTAATGTCTCTTTTCATTCCAGTCCACCAATATCGACTTTTAAGGTCCATATACATCTTGTTTCCTCTTGGATGCATAGTCAATGGACTACAATGAGCTTCCGTTAACAAATCTTTCTTTAACTCATCATGATCCAGAATCACCAACCTCCCTTGATAATACAGACTCCCATCCGACTTAATCTCAAAATCTTTTACTTTCTCTTCTTTCACTTGTTGTAGCTTTTTCAAACATATTTCATCTCTAGCTTGTAATTTTTTAATTCGATCCAGCCACGATGGCTTAAGAGTCATTTCTGTACAAATTGCACCATCTTCACTAATTGATAATCTGGCATTTGCTTTACCCGGATGGAAATCAATCACTACATCGTAATCCTTTAAGAATTCCACCCATCTTCTTTGTCTTAAATTCAACTCTTTCTGAGTCATCAAATACTTTAAACTCTTATGGTCTGTGTACAAATAACATCGTTCACCATACAAGTAGTGACGTCATATCTTAAAAGCGAACACTACTGCCGCCATCTCCAGATCATGTGTTGGATAATTCTTCTCATTTGATTTTAATTACCTCGAAGCATAGGCCACCACTTTACCTTCCTGCATTAACACACATCCCAAACCGTTATGAGACTCTTCACTGTACACTACAAAGTTCTTACCAGATTCGGGTTGCACCAAAACTAGAGCTTCTGTCAAAATCTTCTTTAACTTTTCACAACTCTCTTGACACTCCGGAGTCCAAGCAAATTTTACATCTTTCCTCAATAACTTAGTTAGAGGTAATGCTATTATCGAAAAGTTTTTAACGAATCTTCGGTAATAACCAGCTAACCCCAGAAAACTCCGGACTTCTGACACATTCTTTGGAATTTCTCACTCTAAAATAGCTTTAATCTTTTGAGGATCCACTCGAATTCCTTCGGTAGAAATCACATATCCAAGGAACGTCACTTCTTTCAACCAGAATTCCCATTTGGAAAGTTTGGCATAAAGCTTCTTTTCTCTCAAAGTCTGTAGAATTGTCTTCAAATGCAAATTATGCTCTTCTTCCGACTTTGAATACACTAAGATATCATCGATGAACACCACTACGAATCGATCCAATTAGGGTTGAAATATTCGGTTCATAAGATCTATGAAAGCAGCCAGAGCATTCGTAACTCCAAACGGCATCACAATAAACTCATAATGACCATACCTCGTTCTGAATGTTGTATTTGTAACATCTTTATCTTGAATCTTCAATTGATGATACCCAGAACGTAAATCAATCTTTGAAAATACTGAAGCTCCCTTTAACTGATCAAATAAATTGTCAATTCGGGGAAGTGGATACTTGTTCTTGATGGTCACTTTATTGAGTTGCCTATAATCAATGCAAAGACGCATAGATCCATCCTTCTTTTTGACAAACAAAACTGGAGCTCCCCATGGTGAAACACTCGGTCTAATAAATCCTTTGTCCAATAATTCTTGCAATTGGATCTTTAATTCTTGTAACTCTTTCAGTGCCATTCTGTAGGGTACCATGGCGATAGGTGCAGTTCCCAGCATTACTTCAATATGAAATTCTACTTCTCTGTCTGGAGGCAAACCCGGTAACTCTGCAGGAAAAACGTCAGAAAATTCTCTGACTATAGGGATTTCTTCAATCCTCTTCTCTTTAGCTCTCACATCCAGCACACTTGCAATAAGCCCTTGACATCCCTGTAGCAATAACTTCTTTGCCGACATCACTGAAATTACATTAGCCAATGGGTTCTATCCTTCACTAAATACTATAAATTCTACCCCTTCTGGACTTATCAACGTTACTCTTTTCAGCCTACAGTCAACATTACCATAATAACGATATAACCAGTCCATTCCCAATATCACCTCGAATTCATCAAAAGGTAGTTCCATCAGATTAGCAGGGAATTCAATTCCCTGAATCCGTATGGGACACCCTCAACATACCATATTGACTCGAGCACTGTGTCCTAACGGATTGGTCACTATTACCTCACTGCTAGTAACTTCTAAAGAATTATTCAATTCTTGCACCAACTTACTGCAAATGTAAGAATAAGTAGGCCCCGAATCAATCAATACAAACAAATTCTTGTCATACAATTGGAAGGTACCTGCTATGATCTCTGGGTCATCTCTATCCTCGCTAGTATTGAGATTATACAACCGAACGGTGGAGCGTATCTCTTGTGGAGCTGATGAATCGGATTGACTTCTTCCTCTGCTTCTACCTCTTCCTCTCTGGGGAGCCGAGACAAACCTCTCTGGCTGAGCGGAATCACCGGCTAACATGGGACAATCCCGAACAAAATGTCCAGTGTCTCCACACTTAAAGCAGGCTCCAGAGATCAGTCTACAAGTTCCCGAGTGATTCCTTCCACAGTGTGGACATGGCTTAGCTTGATTCTGATTAGATCTCCCAGCACTTGATCCTACCGACTAAATTTGTCGACCCCTCATCTGATTAGATCCTCTAGCGAAGGATGTCATCGACTCTGTTCTAGCTTGGGGTCTAACACCAGCATCTCTACCTCTCTTGGATAGTGCAGAACTCGAGGATGCACCCGATCTCTTTGACGTCTGAGCTCATGAATCTCCAAATCTCTCATTTTGAGCTCTTTCTAGAGCTTTAGAACGGTTCACCACTTCTTGAAATGACGATAGATTCAACACAATTAACATTTATTTTATTCTTGGCCGCAAACCTTCTACAAACCAATCGCAAGCATCATTTTCCATAGGAATAAGCTCAGCAGCAAAACGACTCAGTATATTGAATTCACACTCGTACTCATACACTGTACGACTCCATTGTTTCAAACTCATAAATTCTTGTTTCATCTGCCGCATGAACTGATCTCCGATGTACTTATGCTTAAATTCTTCTAAAAAGAAAGACCAAGTTACTTGATCACCAGACATCCTCAAGGTAACATTGGTCCACCAAATTCTCGCTTGACCTCGGAGCAAGGAGACTACTCCATCCAATTTCTCAGCTTCAAAACAGTGAAGTCATTCAAGCATAATCTTTACGTCATTAAGCCAAAGGTCCGCAGTAACAGGACCTTCTTCGGCTTCACCTCTAAACTCTGGTGCTCCTAAACTCTTCAACTCCTTTGCAACATTCATTCTTGGAGTGGAAATAACAGAAGGTTAAAAACGCGCTAATACCACGTCCAGTGTTCTAAAGAACACATCTTGTTCACCTCTAGGCACTCCAGAGGGTGCCTGCTCTATACTCTGCCTGGCCAGGGCAGGTGAATTACTGCATTCAGCGGGTCTATCATCTCCCGCTTCACTCTTAGAGCTATCATGTCCAAACATCTATAATAATATAATCATATCGTTCTATTAGCAAAACAACATACTTACTGTTATATCAGATCAAAAGTTCTCACTATTTTATTCGCATGTACACATTATAAGACACTCTAGACACCGGTTCATGCCGAGAATTGACTAAACCGTAGCTCTGATACCATTAAATATAACACCCCCAACCCGTATCCGACCCGAATACGAGTCTGAGGTGTCACATTGACTTTTCAAACTTTGACACTTATTTAAAAACAAGGAAATTTAAAAACTTTCATTCAAAATAAAAACTTTTAATTTACAAACATTGACCATACTACACAAAATCGATCAGAGCATTTATAACTCACAAATTGTTTATATGCCAACACACTAATTACAACAAAATACCTACATTGCAAGTTACTCCTGATCTAATCCTTCCTGTAAAGTATACTGTCCACTAAGCTCTTAATTCTGATCTTCCTGCTTCTTGGCACCTACGTGTAAATCACTTACACGCTAAATCACAGACTTAGTGAGGCAATAAATGAACATGTAACAATAAATTCATGAATATGCACCCTTACCTTTTTATCATGATATTTCAATGTATATATACATTATATGATAACATATGTAAACATGATATGCACATATGAACTTTACTTCTTATACACTTTTCCATTCCATTTATATTTAAATTGCCCATTTACATTATTGAGAATAGAGGTACATGAGTAAATTGAGGTTGTGCACTAATATTGTCACCACAGCTCAATAAATTCCCTCATGGGGCACCGAACATTCGTTCAGTATTTGTCCCGAAGGACCACTATGTCCCGAAGAACCACTGATTATTCCAAAGAACCACTATGTCCCGAAGGACCACTGATTGTTCCGAAGAACCACTATGTCCCGAAGGACCACTGATTGTTCCGAAGAACCACTATATATCCCTCGACTCTTAGCATGCCAATTATACCCACATTTCTCATATTAAAGGATATGGGCTTAATTAAAATTCTCATTATCATATCACTGCTATCACTTCTCATATAGCACATAATTTATTTCATATACACATGATTCTTTTCAATATTCACATGCCTGTATCATATTACCCTTGCAATGGCATTTGTTCACATAATATCATATTAAAGCATAATAAATTGTGCACAAAATCACTATAACAATAATGCATGTATGCATATACATGAATATGAAATTATGAATTCAATTACCAGAGATAGACTTACACAAGTCTTATCTCCATACACTTAAACCATAAGATGCACTCACCTTAGCCTTGCTCGTTTTGACTCGATATTAATCCTTTGATTGTTCCGGAACAGACTTACGTTCTATATCTACATAGTAATACATTAATACATATCAATATACTAATTAATATATGCTAAACTATCACTTCTTAGTCTAAAAGAAATGATAACTTTATCTTTAATGAGGGTATGCATCGATGCACTCTACAGTGTATCAATGTATTCCTTAACAGGTGCATCGATGCACTACTTATGCATCGATGCACGAATCACATTCGATGTTTTTATTCAATGGGGTGCATCGATGCACTCCTTATGCATCAATGCACTAATGGCATTCGATGTTTTTATTTTATCAGAGTGCATCGATGCATATTGAATGTGCATCGATGCACATAGCCCAGAATTGTTATTTTAATCACGAAATTCATCCTTTTTTTCTCCCCAATTCTTCTTATTTCACTTCCTTTAATGTTTCTAACTTGCATACATATACTTACACTCATTACTACTCAATAATCACTTCTTTAAACTTAAAATCCAAACTTCCACATAGAATTCAAGAATTTCACCTCAATTCCAACATGTTCAAAATCTAATTTCAACACTTCATATCCTTTAATTAGATAGATGACAAGTCAAATTCAACTTCTTATTCCAATTATGAACTCTATTTCGAAACTTCATTCATAAACTCCAAATCTTTAAATCCTCCTACACTCTTCATTTTGTTGTTTTGAAGCAAATTAAGCTTTCCTTAATCTTACTTATCACCTAATAGTCAAAACCCAACTTAAATTTCAGCACATAATCAGCTTAAAAGAAATCTCACCTTTGCTTAGCTTCACACGTGAAGAACAAGAAGAGAAAGGAAGAGAACTCTGGAAGCTTATGTTTTTTTCTTCCTTCTTCCACGTGTAACTAAAATAAATATAAGAAATCTTAATTATTTTCCCTTACAAATGATCATTCTATCCTTCAAATTTCATTTTCCTTGCAATTTAACCCTATACCAAATTTCAACACTATTCAATGATTCTATTTTAATCACCACATTCTGAAGTTTTATAATTTAGTCACTAACCCGGTATTGAGGTTGTTACAATGTTTTTTCCTGACACTGGAATTGTACCCTAGAAACTAAAACTCATCATGAAAGAGTGTTTGTTTTCTTGGTTTTGATAAATGTTGGTTCTTTTTAATTATGGAAGGGAAATGTTATGAATTTTGTGTATTGAAGCCGTTGGTCTTGGCTGTTAGAATGCGGTTGTGAATTAGGGCTTTTCTCTATGAAAGACGCATGGTTTTATTGTATGGTCAATTTGTCAGGGGGTAGTATTTATATGATGTAAGTGAGTTTGAATTAGCGAAAGTATTCTCGTATTAATGAAATAAAAAGAGTAAGGAAATTGATTATGCTTTCAAATGAAAAATGAAAAAGCATTTTAGATAGGGAGTTGTTGTTTATAGACTTGTTATCTGTGATCATCTTAATAGATCATAATGTCTTCCTTTTTAAGTGGTTTAGCATAGTGGATGTATAATCAAAATTGTTGGTCTTTAATTATTCTCTTTGTATATGAGTAGCTGAATTGATTTAGGTGTTTGTTTGTTAGGGTTATTGTATTTGAAACTAATTTTAATCGGGTTCCTGCAATGTTATTATTTGCATTGCCAATCTATGTAATTGTTAATTGAATTTCTAACCTATATTAATGCTGCTACTTTCTAAAGCCTTTTTTTAATTATTTTTAATTGGAGTACCATCTTTAAATAAAATGGTGTTGTTGTGGTTTTCTTGGATAAGTAGTCATTGTTTGTGAGTTATGTTTTACTGTTATAGTGTGCTTGCTTCCTGTGGAGGGGGTAATAGATTTGTATTGATTGATTTTTTGGTATGTAAACATTTGAGGGGAACTTTAATAAATTTTATCAATTAGTATCTTCATTTAATATGTATTTATATTGAAGAATGATTAGTATGCTTGATTAAGTTGCATCGCGTAGTTGCACAGAAACTTAATCCCGTACCTCGGGTTGCTTATTCATTAAGATAAACTACAATTAGTGTAGGAGGAGGGATTTTCATTTTTTTACTCGCCAATATATCCATGTAATGTCATACAATGCAATTATTAGTTTGCAGAATGATGCAAGCCCTAGTGGATAGACTTGTTCCTTTGCTTCTTCAGTAACTAGTGGAAGACTATAAGAAGTCGGTTCAACTTCAAAAGTAGCTGATAAATTAGATTATTTGTTCATATTGGCAGGTAAACCTTCCCCCTTGCACCCATTAATTTATTTCCTTAGTGTTCTTCTCAGTTTCGTCCCATGATAATAAACGTGATGTAATGAAATATGTTAGTCTGCTATTTCTAGTAATACCATTCACTTATCTTAATAAAGGTATTATTTTTATTAGATGTCATATCCTTATTGATTATTGATACAGGCGAACAGACGAAGGCAGGTAAGGGATAGAACATAGTTAGACCCAACGAGAAGTTTTTTCATACGGGCTTGGGTTTATGTATACCAACTCAATCAAATCTTTGAACTTCGTACTTGTTTATATGAGTTGTATTGTGATAGGAATGTTGTTTTTAGGATAGTTTGGCCTCGCTACTGGTAGTTTGTAGTCTTTTATGGTTTGTACTCAATTCCTTGAATGAGTCAATTTGTTGTTGTGGATCAAAATTTTTGAGTCCATGAAGATGCTGAAAATTTGCATGTAGATAGGGCACCAACACCAGGGATTCGGACATTCTGTAGATGAGGACGGAGGTACAATAGTATTTACTCTGACAGCCTTCATTAACTAATATTATTAGCAGAAAAATTATCTATCATTCAAGAGCCAACATAATATGAATGTATTATGTATACATAATCTTGTTTGTAGTATAAATTTTGTACGTGAACTTGCAGATATCTAACAGATAATCAATCCATTATTTGTTGGCTTTGTAGTTGTCAAACAATTGTACAGACTCACATTATGCAGTTTCATGCTGTAATGTTAATTTATGATGTGCTTCTCCCAACTCTCTTAATTTTTCTATAATATTTTGTTTAATGTGTTACATTTCCACCCGTATGTTTAACCTTCATATTTTATAATATGTATTTTGTAAAATACTTTTCGAAATCTTTGTATAGTGTATACCCAAATTCATTCCATTATGCATGCATGACCTAGCATGTAAATAACATTCCAATTTGTATAATATTTATAGCATTCGCTTCAAATAAATTTAAAGGCACCAATGAAAGGGAAATTTAGAAGCTATTTTGTGTGGAAAATATTATCCAACGGAATCATCGTCATGGTCGATTCAATATCATAGTGAAAGTTAAAAATCCCTAAATTGAACATGATGTATTTTTATATAAATTATGTTGAAGTAAAATTTTAATATATTTTTAAAAACAATTATGTAAAATTTAATATTAATATTAATTAAAATAATACATTATATATTTAAATAATAAAATAATATATTATCGATGAATTTTTATATAAATAATTTTTATTTAAATATATTATTGATGAATTTTTATATAAATAATTAGAATTTCACTTGTTAAAAATATAGAACAATGTCAATTTGATAAAATATACATTCCAGTAATCTTTTATTCCTTAAACCAAATACTATAATATTACATTACTGCCAAACAAACCAAACACAGTAATGTAACATTCTCAGTAATGTGTTAGGTACTGTTACATTCCGGTAATCCTATTCTACATAAGTCCACGACCGAGCAGTCCTTCCTCGACCACACAAAGTAAGGATTCTGCTCCGTATGCTAGCTGAAAATGGATATTCAAAAAAGAGATGGTCGCCAGATTCGGTAGCCCCGTCGCAAGCACACAACGCTTACTCACAGCCAACCCCATTTTCAACAGCCCATCCCTTGTTGCTAAGTAGTCATCCAAGCAACCACTGCATGCTTGAGAACATGCAACGGGAACCAAATGAGTTCATGCCAAACCATTGCTGCGGATACTATCCCATATCTCCCTCGTCGTCAGCGTCCTTCCAACCATAACATCCCGAATAGGGCCAACGTCTCTTCCCAAAGCAAAGATCTTTCGCAAACACCAACTAACTGAATCCTTCACAACGACAGTCCAAAAATCATCTGATTTAATCACATAAACCTTCACCCATGCAATCCACGATGTAGGTTTTTAGTACCCAGTCCCTCTCGGATTTTGGCGAGCAAAGCCACTTCCAACACACGTTAGCTCCCAAAGCAAGAGTATCACGGCCCTTCCATAAAAAAACGAGAGCATAACTAATCAATTCTACTAATCACACTCTTCGGGAGCACAAGTTACCTGCACCAAAAATTAGTAATCCCAAACAACAGAGCGTACCGGTTGGAGTCTACCAGCATAACTCACCTGGCGATTGGACCATTGATCCAACCTGCTGCGAATGCTATTTATCAACACTTGACAGTCCTTTTCTTACAACTTCCTTGTAACCTAAGGAACCCCCAAATAGCGAACATGAAGAACTTCAAGTTTAAACCCCGAAGAAACCTGCATGCTATGTAACTCACCAGTCGAAACTCTAGAAGAAAAGAGCTCACACTTCGAAGGGTTTAGGCGCATACCAGAGAAATCATAAAAACACCCCAAAACACTCTGGATACCAGGATTGAATTCATCGATCCTTTAGAGAAGATTAGTAGGTCATTGACAAAACATAGGTTTGTAAAGCCAATTCAGATGGTAACGAAAAACCCCTTCCCTAGCTGCCACATCCAACATCCTGACCACATTCATAGAGAGCACAAATAGGTAAAAGGATAGAAGGTCCCCTGCCTAACGCCTCTCACCCCCTAAAATACCCTACCAAACTGTCATTAATAGCAATCGAGAATCTGGAAGAAGTCAGGCAAACTGTGATCCACTTCTGGAAACCATGTGGCAGCTCCATAGCTTCCAAAACAGTCATAATAAAAGTCCAATTGAAACTATCAAACGCTTTTTGCAAGACAACTTTAAGAGCGCATTTAGGGGAAAAGTTTTCCTAGGACACCCAACAACCAACTGTTGAGCAAGCAACGTGTTATCAACAATGCTCATGCCATTTACAAAAGCAGATTTGGCTAGGGAGAATCATGTCCAAGAAGAAAGTAGGAAGCTGATCCACTAGAATCCTTGTAATCGATTTATAAACCACTAAGCAACAAGAGATAGGAATAAAATACTGCACTCTACAAGCATTCGGAATAAGGACTAAAGTCGTGGAAACGCTGGGAGCAGAAACGATGTTCCAAAGAACTTGACAGCAGCAGTGAAATCACCCTAACAATAGACCAAGCAGTCTTAAAGAAAAAGGGATTATATCCATCAAGCCCCGGGGTCTTATCGTCCCCTTATTTGTTCTGCGTCTCAACAAATTTCTCACATCCTTTGGAAGCAACTCTTTCACTAAAACCACATCTCAGCATTTCACATTCTTATCAACCTTACCAATTAGATTGGTAAAGAACTGAATTTCCTCGAAAGTTCTAATCATACTTCTCTTATTCTTGGCATCGACCAAAGAGTGGAAAAACAAAGTACTTTTTCTCTACTTTTTAGAGCTTTTAAATTTTCTTTTTTTGTTCGGATTTAATCGTCGGAAAATAATTTCCAATTAAATTTCTTCCTTTCAAGATTAACAATACCGATTGTTTTCCAATCAAATATTTCCTTGGTTAAATTTTGAATCTAACCGGAAAATTCTATTAAGTCAAATTTTACTATTAACCGCATGTAAGATACATAAATTGTAGATTTAATTTTTGTTTGTATAAGAAAATTTTTATCAAGTCGGTTTTATTATTAATTTATGTATTATAAACAAATTGTAAATTTAATTCTTATTTACTAATTTAATCATTTTAAATTCTGATATTTTGATTTTATTATTTTTATATTATTTGAGTTAGGATAAATTTTAAAAAAAATACATAAGCTCAAAATGACAAAATTAGAATACTAAGATTAAATCCATAATCTATGCTACTGGTTACAAAACTTAACCTAAAATAAATTATTTTTTTACCATTAAAAAATTGGAGAATGGGACAAAATTTGAATTTAGCCTCCCTTGCCACTAGGTGATTGGGGTATAAAAGAATGTTGTTTTTTGTAAATGATCCGAATTCTAACAATATTATATACATATGTGCTTGAATTTAACCAAATTTAGGTCTTCTAAAAAAAACTTGCCACTAGTGGCTTTATTAGGGATGTAAAATGAAAGGAACACAGATATCATATCTTATTTACTAGTAAGAAGTTACAACAAATGTAAAGTTTGTACCCCCAATGAATCTACAATAGTAAAACTATGAAGCAGCAAGGGCAAAACTTAATGGCTTTTATGTCAAAATTGCCTTTACTCTTAAATGCTTACCAGATAACATCAAAATGTACTTACAAGGCCTATGCCAAGCTCTTCCGCAAGCTCATCCCATACCGGAAGCAGTGTCAACGCAACAAGGAAAATAGCAACACCAACTGCCGTTTTCCTCCATGTTCCAACCTCGGTTACGTCGTTTAAGCAGGGTTTTTCCGGAGTCCTCTGAGCATATTTAATTAAAAATAGGATAATAAGAAAGACTATTGTTAATTCTACTTTAATTTCTTACACTAAAGCTTTCGATTGTCATACCTGACATATCAGCACATACAGCCCCCAAGGAAGTGATAAAGGTCCTCCGATCTGCAAATAAGATAAAAGAGATTAGCCAAATTGTTTGAAAGACTGGGGGAACTCGTTTATAACAAACGAATGAACGATCCAGGATGATTAACTAGTAGGTGCATACCACTCCTAGCCCAAGCAGTGTGTATGTTGTCAGACCAAACCCGACCAGCGCACCTTTTCCAAAAGCACCCTTAAGAAAATGCAGCAAACTATCAAAGATCTTGCAACCAACATATCATCAAAGCTAAAGAATGAGAATGGCTTGAAGCTATGAATCAGTAAGAAGATACCTGCACAGCCCTTCCACCATCAAGACACCCCACAGGAAGCATATTAAATGCTGTTGTAGTTAAGCCACACCTGACACGGTGGGTAACTCGAATGGTAAGCATACCAAAATAATCCAGATTAAGATTAAAGAAAAGATAATACTGGAATTTAAACCTACCATCCTGCAATAACAAGCGGATGAATTGATATGGTTGCAGCATGCATTGCCCTGTACATTGAGAATGTAATGTCTGTTATATTCTTCGGAAAAAATAAAAAATTGATCTCAATGACCTTACATGTTCATCTGTTAGATTCATATAAGAGGGAAAATGGAGAACAAAATTATTGGATCTTTGGTTTTTAGCAAAGGACGTTCCTAAAGAAGTTAATCATAAGAAAAAGGACATACGCATAACCAAGGGTTGCTCTACTGATGAGTCCAAGAAGCAAAGAACCCTGAAACAACATGCTAGGAACCTGTACCAAATCCCCAGCTACATCCGGATTTGAGGAAAGCAACAAACCAACGACAAACATTGAAAAAGACAGTGCAGCACCAGCGAATGGGCCCGCAAGGGAAATGCCAACTTGTGTACTCCGGTCAGGAAGAATAGATTTGAACTGCAGGAAGTGAGAGTCAAGGAAAGCTTTTAAACGTACCAGTTGAAAAGCTAAAGTATTTCCATTGGACATTCCCCATTATTCATATCAAGTCAAGAGAAAAGGTAAGATAGCTCAGGCAGAAAATAACTGAAGAAAAGATTCCATCAAAGGAAACTCTTGACAGTCAAAAATATAAAATGTATCCTCTGCAATCTCAGGAAACAAAGACAAGGTCATTTTGACCCCAAGGAGAAGAGGCAGGTGAGAGGCAGACAGAAAGAATGAAGCATATTCAGAAAGAGATACTGGATCGTCAAAAGACGGATCTCAGGACAATAAGCTTAAGAAACCATAATTAGTACACATCTATCAGTAAAGATTATCTAAAACTAAATCAAATAAAAGGATAAGTTACACCCCATGACACAAAGGTTTTCAAGTTATTGAGAATGTTGGAATAAAAAAGTTCCTGATATAAATCATACTGGCTTAAATATCCTAGATATACAGGGAAACCACCAGATCTTTGATAAAGGCACTTTGGACAGAAAACATTAAAAATATAATCTGACAGAGCATTCTACCTTGAGTACTCACCTGAGTAATTGCACCAAAGCTTCCAAGAGTGATGTTCGGAATGAAGAAAGGAATGCTTAACTTTACTTTCTTTGGAAAAGCAGCCAGAAAATGCCCAAGTTCCTGCAGGCAACAAATTTCATAACATAGCAAAGTCAAACAAAAGCACATAAAAATAAAAAATCAATCAAGTTCACCATTACTCTTAAGCTGATGATTTATTTTATAACTACATGAAAACAAGAAGAAAAAAAAACTGCTCAACCTAAAAAGAACAAAATGGAAAGGATAGTGAAACATCAGAAAACCATCAAAAAGCATATGCATACATGAAATAAAAGAACGCCCAAAACACCATATGCTAGGGGCAATGCTGAATCGACAAATGGGTATAGCAGTTCCATATCTGGTGGATCAACTGCATTTGGATCTGTAAAGTATTTTACAACTTCTGGAGGGAGTCTGTTTATCTGTAAGAGATTGCACATTATCAATAAATTCAGGAAGATAAAGATCGTATGCGAGAAAAGTGCAGAAAACATAACTCCTATCTTCCTACCGTTAAATGCAGAAGTATCAAAGTGTTTTTACAAAATAGAATACCTGAGATGCAATACCTAACTCTACACTGGAACCTATAGTCAGGAAGAACAGAAAAATAGCAATCACGTATTGCCAAAGTGTAGTTGGTCCAGGTTCTGACACTTCTTTCCTCAGCAAACCGAAACTCACACGTGGCCCACCACGCGGATCTGGTGCTTCAGAATCAGGCTCCTCAACCATGAAAAGATTGTATTTATCACCCATGATCTCAGCCAGTTGAGTCTGCAGTTTTGCAAAAACATCCTCTCTCTTTCCTCTTAGATTTCCTAGAAAAAGGATGCCCTCACTGAGGTCTCCAAATGGCTCTTCTTTAGTCACCCAAAATGTCGAATAGCCAAAAAGCTTGTCCTT